>NC_058133.1:398855522-398866398 GCF_016433145.1 Gracilinanus agilis | reverse complement strand
AGGAAGGAAGGAAGGAAGGGAGGGAGGAAGGAAGGAAGGGAGGAAGGAAGGAAGGAAGGAAGGAAGGAAGAAGGAAGGAAGGAGAAAAGAAAGAAAGAAGGAAAGAAAGAAAGAAGGAAAGAAAAGAAGAAATATCAATATATCCATTTATCTGTATACTTAATTCTTAACTCAATGCCCAGTACATAGTAGGCACTTAATAAATGACCATTGACTGAATGAATGGAAGAGATTGGAGTTGTGAGAAGAATTAGAAAGATTATGGGATCATAGGTTTAAAATTAGAAGGGACCCCAGAAGCCAGCAATTCCCTTATTTTGTGCATCATTGAAATAGTTCAGGTGAGAAGTAAAGAGGGACTGAAGTAATGGAGTATGTAGGGGGAGTGCCTGTGGAGAGAAAGGGATTGATGACAGATGCTATGGACTAGAATTACTTGTGCTTAGTAATGGAATATAGAAGTGTGAGTGTAAGGAAGCATGAAGAACTGAGGATATTTTCAAAGTTGTGAGCCTTCACGATTAGGAGCATCACAGCAAGACTCTAGAGGAAAAATAGGAAGTTTGTTAAAAGAGTGGGACATGAGGCAGGATAATGATTTTTGAGGGATTCTGTTGAGTTTAATATGCCCATTAGACATTCAGGTGGAAAAATTCAGCAGCCAGTTCATGATGGTTATTTACCAATGCTCTCTAACATGACCCTTTGCTCTCTTTAAAGTTCCCTTTTTACCCCAAGTATGTTTCGTTCTCATCTATTTTTATCCCCTGGCTTTACAAATAAGAAGTCTGGTGTCCATAACGATGTAGCAACTTGGCAAAGGTCACACTAGTAGTAAGTACTGTCAGTATTTGGAAGCCAGATCCTCTGTTAACAAATATATTGTTTTTTTCATTCTTATATTCTGCTTTAAAATAAAACTACTGGTTTATATGGGGATATAAGCCATGACTATGGACTTACTAATGTTAAATGTTATCCAGGTATGCTGACCAGCCACAATCACATTTATGCCAATTAAATCATTTATCACTTCCAAGTATCAACATTGGCATATCTTCCTAAGATATTATTACATCACTTTGCTCTTTTCAGTTTACTCATTAGGTGGTAGAAAGAAGCTGATATATCTGAAGACATTATCAGGGTGCTCTGGTTCATATTACCTACAGTACAGTTGTCTTTCTATTATTGATTGGGACCATAGCTCCTGAATGCAAAATTGCATCTTGATTCCCGCATAACTTCAAGATGTGTTATATACAGATACAAATGTGTTGCCATAGTTTGCCTCAAAATTGCATTTCAGAAATGTTTCAGAACCTAGAAAATCAGTGAAGTGTCAGCAAGACCTAAATTTGGTATGGCATCTGAAGATCACAAGATTACAGTCTCATGTCTGAGAGAAGCCTAAAAACACAGTTGTTCAGAGATGTATGTGCAATGAATATACAAAGAACAAGACTGCAGTGAAATAGATGGGCTGTGATTGTGAGGCAGCAATAATGTGAAATGTCAAAACAGGTATGTGCTCCCACAATACTGTTTAGAATTACAGCAGATCAGAAGAAAGAAAATGTAATGCTATTTGGCATTTGGGAGTATTAAGTGAAATGCACAACCCCAGTTTTCTTTTATGTGCTATACTTTAGGAGAAATAAAGGGGCTGGTGCAAATACAGCCTACAGTCAGTACCAAAGGTTTGTTTTTGCTTGAAGCACTCTATTAGATACTTTTATGTGGGACTTTTGGTTAAGAAAAATGTGCCTTAATTGCCACATTGGAATAAAATCATATATCCCAATGATTGTGGGTTGTTATTTCTTTTTCCTCAAACTTGGAAATTAGAGAATCTCAACACTAGTACTACCATTTTTTATGAACCAAAGCAAAGTGCCAGAAATATTTCCTTGTTTGGGTTGGGTGAGGGGAACGTGGATATTAAAACTTTTTTAAAGCTAGCAAAAACCCTCCCTGGCAATACTCAGAGAAGAACCATAACTGGGATGGAGTGTTTGTGGCTTTGCCCCAGGATAAAAATAAGAAAGTTCAATATCTAGTAAGTAAGAAAAATTAGGCAATGTAAGAATATTCCAGATAAGTCACTTCCTGTCCCCTCTTCCTATCCTTTGACCCTAAAATCCTGGACAGCAACAGCCTTGAGCTTTTGTCCCAATGTTTGTTTCCCTCCCCTAGGACAGTATCCCACTCTCATCCACTCTCTCTCAACTGAGTATATATTTTGTGCCAGTTTCCTTCAATGTAATTTGTGGTATTTTATCTGGTTAAAAAAATACCCTAGATTAATCAACAAGCATTTATTAAGCATCTATTATATGCTGGGTACCACCCTAAGTGCCAGGGATACAGATCCAAAGTTATACATTTCCTGCTCTCAAAGAACATGCATTTTACTTGGAGGGTCCAGCATGGTCACAAGTACACATTTTTTTAAATTGTGGTATAGAGTGAGGGCTCTACAAATTGGCAAATTTTGGAAAGTAATCCTAAAGAAAGTGTTAGTTGAGCTGAGCCTTGAAGGAAGATAGGGGGTTCAAGAGACAGTGTTAAGAAGGAAGAAAATTGCAGGTATGGAAAACAACCTCTGCAGAGGCATGGAGTCAACAGATGGTATATCTATGAGACATCCAGGTAGAGATGTCAGAAAGCCAAGTGAGGATGCATGTTTTCAGCTCAGAAGAGAGAAGAATTATATATGTGTACACACACACACACACAGAGTCATCTCCAGAGATGCAGTAGTTAATTCCATAGGGACTAACGAGATCACCTATAGAGAGTCTAGAGAAAAGGCAAAAGGATCTGAATAGAACCTTGGCATGAATCTTTGTCTAACATGGGTAATCCACCTATAGTGGGTGACTAAGAAGGATTGCTTTAATAAATAGGAGAAAAGCTATGACTGAGCACTGTCATGGAAACTCAGGGAAAAGTAAATATCCAGAAAGAGAAGGTAATCAGCATTGTCAAATTCTAGTTAGGTCAAGAAGGATGAGGACTGGAAAAAACCATTACACTTAGAGATATGGAGATTGATGGTGATCTGGGAGAGATATTTCATTTAACAGATAGGGAGATGTCACTATGCATAAGGTTGAGAAGTTAGTAGCATATATAGAAGTGAAGGCAAGGATAATAAATAGTTCCTTAGACTTTGGCTATGAGAGGGACAAGAAATAAAAGACAGTGATTGCTTTAGGGGTTTGAAGCTTAAGTGAAAGGTTTGGGGTTTTTTTGTTTTGTTTTTTGGTAAAGTTGAGAATGAAGAAATGGAAGGGATCAGATTAGAAGAGACTGAAAATTTAGGAGGAAAAGAGGATGGCCTAAATGGTAAGGTGCCAAAGGAAACAGGAAGGGATGAGATCAAAGACTCATATATAGTGGTCAAAATTGGGAAGAAGAAATGGAAGGGTTGCAATAAAAGTGGAGTTAGAGAGGTAGAAGTAATCCAGAATTGAAGTATGGAAAATGATGAAGAGTGGCCAAATTAAGGATATGAGTACATGGAAAGATGCAGATTATGGATGCTGTGAAGGTACAATTACAATAAAGAAGCAAAAATGTTTGAACTGAAGGAAGAGAAATATGGGAGTGTTCAAAGAGAAATAAAGTGCAATTGACATGTATTGAGAAGGTTAGTTAACTGGAAAGAAGATTATTTGAGGGTTTTAAAAAAATTTTTTTTAAAACCTTACCAAGACACTAAGGCAGGAGAGTGGTAAGGGCTGGACAATGGGGGTTAAGTGAGTTGCCCAGGGTCACAAAGCTAGGAAGTGTCTGAGATCATATTTGAACCCAGGATCTCCTGTCTCTAGGCCTGGCTCTCAATCACTGAGCCACCCAGCTGCCCCCTCTTTGAAGGTTTATAAGCAATTAAGTAGAAGAGTTTGTTAAGGAAAGGAAAACCATAAGCCAGATCTAAATTGTTGAAGAAAGGAAGGGAAAGCAAGTAGATCATTATTGCTAGGTTTTCTTTTTAGTAATGTGCTTAATTAGAATATACCTTTAAGGAGAAGATATTGTAGAGGGAAAATGGAGATAAAAGGATCTATAAGTGGCAATAAGGCTCAAAAAGAATGCCCCAATATATATGAACAAGGTCCATCAGAGAGGTACCCAGAAGGTATGCCAATATCTCTGATTGGGGCCATATATACTCTGTTATCAGGAGAAAGTCAGATTTCAATAACTGCAAGGAAATAGATTACTTACTCACTCTCTCGTGGGCAACCAGGGTAGCTGTGTCCCAGGGCTATTTTCTCCTCAGATATATGAAATCTCCTTAGAGATCTTTATTTCCTAGTGTTAACAGTAGGCTGGGTGTGTAGTAATAGTAATGAGAGCAGTAAGATTCATCTGAAAACCAAGCAATAGAGCTAGATGGAAAAAGCTCTAGTCTTAATGACAATGGCTTTGAATCCTAGCTCTCAAGGTAATGCCAGTACCTAGCACATAGTACTTGCTTAATAAATGTTTATTGATTGATTAATTGATTTACTAATTGTGGAACTATTGGAAAGTCACTTCACCTCTTAGTCTCAGATTCCTTATCTGCAACATTTGTATAAGTATCTCTTTAGTGATTAATGGCAATGTAAGCAAAACACTTTTGTAAACTACAATTCTGTGCTCATAATTCTATTTATTCATACCCAGAGCATTATGAGCATCATATGAGATCATGTGTGTAATAAACTCAAAGTACTATAGTAGCTATTATCATTATTACTATTATTACTATGTTCTGTAAACTCAAAGTACCATAGCAGCTATTATTATTATTATTACTATCATTATTATTACTACTACTACTACTACTACTACTACTACTACTACTACTACTACTACTACTATCACAACCAGTCAGGTAATCCACAAATAGAGGACAGGATCCTACTAAGAAAAACTTCTAAAAACCACTCATCCCTTCAACCATTAAATCTAACTTTTGCATTAATTGATATTATAATGTCTAACAAAGAAACTCTGCCAATAAAAAGTCTTTAGTTCTGCTTTAGATATACAAAAGCCAACCCTCATAATTACCTGGCATGGGTTCATTTCTCAAGTTTGTACTACACATGCAACAGCTAGCATGAGTCTGAAGCAACTTATTAAGTCTTTGTTATCAAGATATGAGGAAGCAGGATTCAGCTATTGGGAAATTCCCAAGTACTGCAGAAGAGAACAGGATGATTTTTTTTTGGTTGTTGCTGTTCAGTTGGTGTGTGTTGTGTGTTTTAATGGTAAGCAAACACAAGCTGTGTTGACAAAACCAATCTATTAGAACTTTCCAGCCCTAACCGAGCCAGGCTTCCTTGGCCACATGAACAGCTGGAGGAACCTGCCATTGATTTGACATGACTAAAGAGATGGAAGCCCTGGGCTACTTAGGGTTTAAAAATAAGGACAAGAGGAAAGTCTTCACTTTGTTTCTTGGAATTCATCTTCTGAAGAATGGAATTGTTATAAATAAAAATTAATCTTGGATATATTATACTAAATGTATTATTATTTATTTTACTAATTATTTATTAATTATACTGATAATTATTATTATTCATTATACTAAATATATTAGTAAAGAGAAAAGTTAGAAATAAGGTTTCCAGCCTATCTAGCTAAAAAGTCTGCAACCAAGTCACTTCTGCTCCATCAACTCCTAGATTCTCCTTGGGCCCCTGTCCATTTTACAAGCAAGGGGGTAAGGGGGTCCAGCTACCCACAAAATCAGGATAGACAAATTAAGGCCAGCCAAGAAGTGGGCTTGAGTTCAGGAAGGGACCAGAGCCCAGGAGACTGAGTTCCCAATTCCAGGCTGGCTGTCACTTGCCAGAGATGGTTTCCATTTATAAGTACTGAGATGGCTTCAGGACAGCTCCTTTCACCAGCCCAAAACAAGGCAGAAAGCAAGCCCACTTCTCAAGCTGGCTTTTCAAACTCAGTCTAAACCCTCCACCAAGATCCTTCAATTGACCAAGGTTTCACCTCAGGTCCCAACTCCCATCCCCTGACTTCCACCAGTTAGGAATCTCTCCTGCCATCCTGGCAAATTAAAACATGTAACTTTGTGACACCTCCTTATTGTGGTGAGTCTTCCAGGTTTAGATTGGGTTGGAGGTCTCCCAGATAGTTAATTCACAAAGAATAAAAGCAACACGGGGTGAGTCACCTTAGAAAACTGTCTTTGGAGTTGTAAGTCATTATGGATGCCTATCCAACACTGCCTTACAAAGCTAGCTCACTAAAAATCATATATTACATTTCAGGAATTTATTTTCAAACTATAAAAGAAGCACTCAGATTTACAGAGGAGAGGAAAAAGAGACGAGATTGACCTTTTGGAAAGAATACCCAATCAAGATTTTTGTAACAAACTATTTTGTCTGTGACTCAACAATTCCATCTCTATTCTTGAAAATAACAAGGTCATTTCGCTAAGCAAAGGAAAGTAATTTAGTCATAAGAACATAAGTATTATCCATCATGGGTCAGGCCAGAGTTAAGTACAAGTACAGGGCATTATCTGTGACAGTGACTTTATATGTCTAACCCCACTGCTAACACCTACCCTCTAAGATTATCTCCCATTTAGAATGCATATACAATCTGTGTCCATATTGTTTGTATGTTATCTGCCCTTTGGACTGTGAGCTCCTTAAAGGCAAGAGCCATGTTTTTGCTTCTCCAGTGCATAGCAGCGCCAGGCACGTAGTGAACACTTAATTGCCATTTTTTTAACCACCTAAGTAATATTCATGGTAGGCCTTTTGAGTCAGTCACAAAAGAATACAGATAGAAATAACTGAAAAATCCAAATTTCCTTGAATTGCCAATTATGGGTCTATCACTTGTGAATGTCTTTTAAATAAGGGTTTTCCAAACTGTTACTTGAGAGGCTGATAGTGATAAGATAGAGAATATTTCAAATCTGATGACATTTTCTTTCTGAAATATTACACTTGAAATTATGTATGCTCAAACATTGTGTTATATATTTCTATTTCTCCTCCTCCTGTCTTCTGAAAATAGCCTTCATTTTCTGTTTTGTGTCATTATTTTTCTTAATGTGCTTCTATCCTGAGGGAATTTCAGACTCTCTAGTGTCACTTTTACTGATTTATCAATACGACATAATTTCCCAAATGTTCCATTGTCAAATTAGTTCAGGAAAATCTGCTCTAGAAATTTCAGTCCTACTCTAAGGCCATGAAACTGCTTGCTGCAATGTGTGCTAGAAGTTTACTGCCTACTGTGGGAAGTAGCACCTCCTTTTATTGGTCCTAAACTTTCCCCATCAAGTTCCAAAGGGCCTCTTCTCTTCCTAGCATTCCAAGATTAAAGACTAGGTCCTTGTCTACCCTGTCCATACCATTCATGACTTGATAGTGCCAAATGTTCAGCAGAGACAATAAATGCATTAGAGGATCAAGAGAAGAAGAGAGCAGTGTGGCTAGGACAGCTCATAGAGTTTATATAACATGATGTGGGTTTGGGAGGCATTTGAAATGAGGTACAAAAAATGGATAGGTATTAAACAAATTAAAATGGAGAAGGAAAACAAAGAAAAATGGCTGAGTAAAGGCATTGGGGGGTGAAAGGAGAGTGTTAGAATAAGAGAGCTACCTACTTTGGACTGAGAATAGGAAGATAAACATGGAGAACACAAAGAATGAAACTATATGCTAGAGAAGAACCCGGTAGTTGAATGCCTTAAATGCTGGGCAGAAGAATATAAACTTTACTCAAAAGGCAAAAATTGGGGAACCTATTTTTAAGCAGGAGTGATATCATCAGATCTGTGGATGCCAAAGGCAATTCTGATGATAGTACTCAAGTGAAGGGTAGGTAAAAATGAATGTCTTTTCTCTCATCCATTTAGACTGTTCTCTCCAGTGATGAAGAATACAGAACACAACTGATCCAGAAGGGTCCATTCAATGTACCTTTTTGGGCTGTACCATTCTTTAAGTTCACAACAGAGAGTTCCTTGAAAGTGCTGGGGGTCTCCTTTGCTTTAAACATGAGGATACACAGACTATCAATTCATTCAATTATTCAATTCTCCTCTCACCACAAGACTTGTCCATCTTCTTTTTTTTATCATACTTTTCTTTGATGATATCCTTTACTCCAGTTCTTTGAAAGCTATTACATATCTTATGTGTTATAACTTGTTCCCACCCACCATGCAACTGCTCATTGCCCTATCAATAATCCTGATATTTTATTTAATCAGACACTGTAGTGTTCCATGACTCACAGCCATATAATAACATTAGTAGAACTGGCATTAGAAAGGAAGTCTTTTGTTTCAGAGAAATGTTTGAGGTCATGAAAGGTACAATTACATCTGCCCTCCTTCCGTTCCATTACACCATGGATTAAATGGAAGTTAAGCTAGGAAATTCTCTGCCATCTAAAATATTGGAAAATGGTCTCTGACTTTGAAACAACAGACTCACAGGCATTTGGAATAGGGGAGGAAGAGGAATGAGCATCTTTATAGTAACAACTACATATTAAGAAGTTTACAAATATCTCATTTAATCCTCACAACAATCCTGTGAGGTAAGTTCTATTACGGTCCCATTTTAGAGCTGAGGAAACTACAGCAAACATAAGTGAAATTAATTGCTGTATATCACCCAGATGTTAAGTGTCTAAGGCCATATTTGAACTAGAATCCTCCTGACTAGAGACATAATGATCTATCTACTGCATGATGTCACTGCTTTTAAACAGAATCTGTTTGTACATGGAAAACTGTCTTTATGGGTCTATGGTATGAAATTCCTCCAAGTATTTGAAACATGTGTTTTGTACCTGAAGTTTGCTCCTGATTCCTTATGAGCAGATTTTGTTTCTATCCTATGAAGATGACTTGAGATAATAAATTGTCGACTACAAGCAAAACTGGAAGCAAAACATTTACAGTAAAGTGGTGAGGGGAGCAGTAGGGCAGAGAGAGAAAGATTAACAAGCTGAGAACATGTCCAATTTGGGACAAGCTCTGAACATCCTGGTTAAGTGAGCTTTTCATTTCTCAGGAAAATGTCCTCACCATAACATGCTTCTTTGTTCAAGGCACTTAATACAGACTCCTTCATCATGATAACAGGATGTCAGGTTTATATTGCTTTTGCTTTAATGATCCTAAACTGCCTGGAAGTGGGAATGCAAGCTATGACAAGTTACTGATATTAAAAAGAAAACTCAAACTCCAAACTCCTTTCTAAAAAATTTTATTATTCCAGGCATTGTGAATTTTAAAGAACAAATTAGCATCAATTCAGGAAATGTATAGATCCCATAACAGCTCTGGGCATCCCAATTAGGTTATAGTGTGGAAAAGGTTCTCAAAGAATGTTAGCAGGAGGATTCACTCCCTCCTTACACACTATAAATTCCAAAGGGCTCATGCCAAACAGGGTAGATTGTACCCGTTTATTAATATTTGGAGTCCTGCAAATGAGTTTCCTAAATGTTAAGTATTACTCATTTGCTATTTTATAGTACTTTATTGCAGATGACACCAGCCCTTGCTTTCTTGGTGCCCTCTGTAAAACTCTACATGCTATGCCTCAGGGAGACTTACATAACCTACACATCTGGGGGTGAGAGAAGGGAGGAGGAAGTAGCAAATTAAGGCAGGATCTGCTGGTCTTGGATATAGGTCTCTCTGCAGGAGCTTCCAAATGGGTCTTTGTTTATGTTCTGGCCACTGCGTTTTTGTGCAGCCCATATCTAAGGAGGATGGAATTTGTAGCCTCAGTAAAAGGTCAGAAAACATGTAATTAAAATGGGAAATAAGGAATAGGTGAAGGAAAGAGCAGGAGAAACATTCTATCAGGGTGTTAGTTCAAGACAGAGCTATAGAAGTTAATGAATTTGCAAAATTTATTGATTTTATTTTGGGACCTGGTATTAAGTAGTGATATATATGTATAAGCATATGTATTTATATATATGAATACATACACACTTACATATATATTTACATATGTATATATATATATATCTGAGTATATATGTGTCTTTGCTTTTCACTAAGAACAAATACAAAGTAAAATATTGGGGCAAGTAATGGTATCACTCATGGCCAAAATAATTTTCACCTCACTCATTTAAGAATAATTAAAGAAAAAGTGTCTTTAAGTTCAAATGATCAAAACAGATGTTGGCCTAAATTCCCTACTTTCTATGTTCAAAATAATTGATAAGAACATAAGAAATGGGTCAGACTAGATATAAGTCAGGCTAACATAACACTTTTTTTTTTATAATGGTAGCAAGGTGCATTTTCTGAGATGGCTTATCAATTTTCCATGACATCGGTTTAAAGATATCTAGTGTTTTGAAGCAAAGAAGTTAAGTTGGACTTGAAGTTCTGATGCCAGATCCCACACTGCCAATATTTAATAGCCCTGTGACTCTAGGTAATCCGTTTATCTTCTGTGGGCTGTAATTTGTTCATTTGTAAAATGAGTGAACTAGATTGGACCTCTGATATCTTTTCTAACTCTAAATCTATTATTGTTTGATTTGAGACATACTCCAAAAACCCTCGTTTGTCTGAAGATACCATTTACTATAATTTACACAAATTTTTCTTGGAGTTATTTGTGTTTTTATCCACCTTGTAAGGAGATTAATCACTTAAGTTTTTTATCTACTCTGTAAAACAGTATTTTTAGAAATTTATTCTGGGTGGCAGCTAGGTGGCTCAGTGGATTGAAAACCTGACTCAGAGACAAAGGGTCCTAGGTTCAAACTGGCCTCAAATACTTCCTAGCTGTGTGACCCTGGACAAGTCACTTAACCCCTATTGCCTAGCTCTTACTGCTCTTCTGAC
>NC_058133.1:398830921-398855140 GCF_016433145.1 Gracilinanus agilis | reverse complement strand
ATATATATAGAGAGAGAGAGAGAGAGAGAGAGAGAGAGAGAGAGAGAGAGAGAGAGAGAAAGAAACCAATTCATGGAATTTCCCCAAGCACTTGGTTACAGGGGTTATAGGGTAAGTATAAATAAATCCATTTTAACTTTATCACTACTCTCTGTGATTTTATAAACCTGGTTATTATATCTTTGTCCACCATTATCACAATATATCAACCTTCATCTTTCCAAAACAAAGTCTTAATTTTTAAGTCTATCCTTATATTAACACCTCTTCATGATTTAATTTCATGTTGAGAAAAATGCCAATTTATTTTTGCCTCTTTCTTTCAGTCCTACCCTAGCTATAACCAAAAAATCCACCTTTCTATGCCTAATCCATAGCATGATAACTATTTTTAAAAACATCATGAAATTGGGTTTTCTTTTTTTTAATTTTTGAAAATTTTAATAAACTGCCTCAATATATTCCTTACCCAAATGCATTTTACTTGTCAAAGAACTCTAATAGATTAGTTGGATTAGTTGGGCATGATTTTCCCTTACAGAAACCACATTGCCTTTTTCCTCCATAGGTCTTGCTCACTCAAGGGTTCAATGATTCCCCTTTTTTTATACATTTCCTCTAGCTCCAGGGGATTGAATTGAGATTCACCCATCTATTGACCCTAGTATTGTAACTGGTGCTCTTTTTCACAAACAGGAGTCTCATTAGCAATCTACCACTCCTTTGGCATAGTAATCATTAAAAACAACCTATTCCATGTTAGGGCCAACCAAAGAAAACATGAAATATTACTTTGAAAAAACAACTGATCTAGAAAATAGAATCAGGAGAGACAACATAAGAATTATTGGACTACCTTGAAGCCATGATAAAAAAAAAAGCCTGGTTATCATAAGACAAGAAATTATCAAAAAAAGTTTAACTAGGGGGCAGCTGGGTAGCTCAGTGGAGTGAGAGTCAGGCTTAGAGACAGGAGGTCCTAGGTTCAAACCCAGCCTCAGCCACTTCCCAGCTGTGTGACCCTGGGCAAATCACTTGACCCCCATTGCCCACCCTTACCAATCTTCCACCTATGAGACAATACGCCGAAGTACAAGGGTTTAAAAAAAAAAGTTTAACTGCCCAGATATTTTTTAACAAGAGGATAAAATAGAAATTGGAAGACTACACAGATCACTTAAAGAAAGAAATGCTCAAATGACAATTCCCAGGAATATAATAGCTAAATTCAAGAACCCCCATGTCAAGGAGAAAATACTGCAAGTAGCCAGAAAGAAACAATTCAAATACCATGGAGCTATAATCAGGATCACACAAGAGTTGTGAATTTATCCAAACTTTCTGGAGGGCAATTTGAAACTACACCAAAGGACTATAAACTGTGCATGGCTTTTGTAATGCCATTACTGGGTCTGTGTCCCAAAGAGATAATAAAAAAGGGGAAAGGACTCACAAAAATATTTATAGCAGCTCTTTTTGTGGTAGCAAAGAATTGTAAATTGAGGGGGTGTTCATTATTTGGGGAATGGCTGAAAAAATTGTGGTATATTTGGTAATGGAATACCATTGTGCCATAAGAAATGATAAGCAAGATGATTTCAGAACCGGCTGGAAAAATCTGCTGGAAATAATGCAGAGTGAAAAAAGCAGACCTGGGAGAACATTGTATACAATAATAACAATGTTGAGCAATGATTATCTGTAAAAACTTTGCTACTATCAGTAATGCAATGATCTGGGACAATCCTGAAAGACTTCTGACAGGGAATATTATCCACTTCATAGAAAGAACTGGTGGAATTGCCTTTCACATCACTGTATTTTTGGTTTTATTTTGAGATTTTGGTTATGGTTGACTTTGCTCTTACAACAATTTGCATGCAGTAAAAAAATTAAAGAAAAACCTTCATTATTAGTGTCCAGAGGATTCTACAAGTATTATATATGTAAAAGTTATTTCTAAGAATAAGTTCTTAGATACATAGAAATAATTTTGCAGGATATAAATTGGTTTGGGAAATTATTAAAACTGTTGAAAAGCAATAGAGAAATAACACTATATGCAAGTGAGATAATTGAAATGTGCCTTTGGTGGTAATGGTTTATGAAAAGAATATTACATGGAACCACTGGCAGATTTTTAATACTAATAATTACTAATATTGAGAAATATCAACAACATGGAGTGAACATGAAATATGTGAATGTGTAAGAACTTTTTTTAATGAGATTTTACAAGGTGAACAATTGTTTTGTTCTCTTTCTGGATTCCTTTACAGTTCTATTTATGTTTACTGTGAAATCAACAAAAAACTAAAACAGAGAAAGGAAATTCATAGTTGATTTAAGCATTAATATAATTGACTACAAAAATGGAAATATATCATTTTAGCCAATGCAGATGAACAGGAATTAGACAAATGGTTGTATCAATTGAATTTTGTAAAGAGGAAAATATTTAGCATCTTTAATTTTCCTTCTTGTCTTGAGAAAAAGGGAATCAAGTAACAAATGGAAAAAAGTGAAGTAATGCATACTTAGTTCCTGGACATACACACTAGATGTTATATATATATATATACTCTTCAGGTTGCATAACTGTTTTGAAAGCTGTTTTCTCCACAATGTCATCAAAAAAGAATTTTCTGGCACCACTAAAGTACTATAATACTTGGCCCAATAGAATTCAAACATGCCTAGAGACATAGTGAGACAATGCCAATAGAAAGCTTGGTTTTGAAGAACATTCTGATCTCTACTTTGTTATTTACCATGCAGGGCTCAGAAGAGGCTGCTCTGCTTGTCATTTTCTAGCTGTTTTCCATCTCAATCCTGTGTTATGGGAATAGGTACATCATATTTAGAGTGTGTCAGCTGACATTTGTGTCATGACAACTGATAAAGGAAGTTAGATTGGAAATGTAGGGATAAGATTGTGATTTCCAGGCCTACACTATATGAACTCCTTTGTTACATGTACTCTTCTTTTCTCCACATCTTGTAAATCAGTTGTCTGAATTTTAATATGAGAATATTAATCCCCTTTTCTCATATAGAATCTTTCCTCTATGGAAATCAATGTCCTTTATAATCCACAGGCTGTGTCTACATTTCCAAATATTATTGATGTGATCAACTATCATTGATCATATCAGGCTAAAAATAAGTCAAATGAGTCAAGTAAGAATTAAATAGTGTCACATAATTTTTAACTATCTAAGAAATATACAACTGAGTTAATGATCATTGCAATTGACCCAACTACATATGAAGACATAAAATAATTATTTTATAATAATCTTGACTACTGAGATAAATAGTTTTAGAAAATTTTCATAATGTCTTTAGAGTTTGATAGATCTAGGGGAAAAAAAACATGAGATTAATGCCTTTTAATTCTGTAAATATCTTACTGTGATGCTTCATTGCAGCAAAGAGATGATCTGGGTTCTTAAAGACTATTCCTGTGTAGTACAAGGCCACAGTGATAGGCTATGATTGCTGTCTAAGCACTAGCTTAATTAAAGTCAACAGAGGCTCATCACCAATGGTTAGATGAAAGGTAATGAATTTTTTGGCTATGAAATATAAAGAGGCCCTTAATTGTGTTCATCTCTGTTCTACATCCATGGTGTTAATAGCAGAGTGATAGAAAATGTGGCTGAGGATGCAAAACATTCTATAATTTTTAGTCTACCTATGAATTAATTTGTTATTTGTATGGACTGTGATAGTGTTGGTTTGAGCTAGAGTTGGTACGAAGTGGAGGGAGGGAACACACCAATAGCACAGAATGAAGATATCTAGAAGCCCGGGGAGCATATAAGTTTATGAATACATGCTATCACCTCAATATAATGTAAGCTCTTTGTGGGCAGGATTATTTCATTTTTTATCTTTTTAGCTCCAGTTCTTAACTCAGTGCCTGGCATTTTTAAAAGCTTTAATATATATCATGTTGACTTATTGACTGGTGATTACTGCATTCCTTTAAGTCAACTAAGTTGAGTTTTATAACTTAACTTTATTGTAATTAGAATTTTTTTAAAGGACATTGACTTTTGTTTTGGTTAAATAAATACTGGGGTAAATAGGTAGCACAATGGATAGAGTGCTGGCCATGAAGTCAGGAACACTGCCCTAGCCTCAGACACTTACTTGTTGTGTGACCCTAACCAAGTCACTTAACTCATTTGCCTCAATTTTGTCATTTGTATAAATGAACTGGAGAATGAAATGGCAAAATACTTTAATATCTTTGCCAAAAAAATTCTAAATGGGGTGTTGAAGACTCAAACATGACCCAAACAAATAAATAAATACAACAACAAAAAGCATTAATAAATACAAATTTTAAAACTATCCTCTGTTTATTAATAAATCACATCTGCCAGAAAATATTGTCTAGTTATCCCAGATTCATTCTCCATCCTAGTTTACCATCCTGGCTATTTAAAGAGAATTTTCCCTCTAAGACCCCTCTTATAGTTTGGACTCTACTGATGTGACAGCATCAGAACGAGATATCTCATCTGTAGCAAAGCCCACAATTGAATAATATAAATGTGGGTCTAAGACATAAATATATCTCATTGGGGAAGGTCAGAGAAACACATATGATAAGAAATAGGAGGGGAAAGCATTGATGAGAGAGATAATGTGAGAATGACCTCTCATATCTTGTTATTTAGGAGGAACAAGGCCAGGAAGAAAGAGAAATTAGAGTGGGAAGCATAGGCAAAGAAAGAAAAGAAAGGGACAACTCTGAGCAATTAGAAGGAAGTCACAAAAGAATAATTAAATTTTATTGCTGTTTCTTATTTAATTGGAAGAAGTTTGTCATAGGACAATATAACATCATCTAAATGGATTCTACATGTCCTTTTCTAGAATTGAGAATTAAAATCTTTATTTTTCAATGAACAGGGGCCCCTGCCCAGTGAAACCATATAACTTCCAAAGTACTTACAGCTAGAGCTGTTTGTTTTCTCTTCCAGGCATTTTGGCTCAGTAGTGCCTATAATTAGGGAAATAAATATCTCTCAAAGAGTCTGGGAGAACTCCCCTGTAAGGCTGCTGTCCTATTTTCCATTTTTCTATCATTGACTCATCTCACCAATGAGAGAATGGACAAATAACCAAGGGATCTTTTTTAGATAAAGGAAAGGTAAAACAACTAGTGTTCTTCTTTGACTTTAAAGGGAAAATATTGCTTCCAGGAACCAAAAGGGTAGAGTAAGAAAGGAATGCTCTTGAGTTCACATAAACCCACCCCAAAACCACCATAAAAATTTCTTCTAAACAAATTATGGGGGAATAGAATGAACAAAAGACAGAATGAAACTGTGTTCCTACCTGTGCCAATGAAAGACAGTGGCAGGAAAGACCTATTTCAATGGGATAATTGGAGTGAGGAATGCCCAGCACAGGCAGCATGGAAGGAAACTAGCATCCAGGGGGAACAGAATCCAGCTCAATCCAGCATATGCTGAATCTGGGCAAAACAGCTATAAGCCTCCCTAGGTCATTCCTAGTGAAGTGAGCTCTGCAGGCTCCAAAAGTAGTCATGCTACTGCTCCTATGAAGTGCACATCATAGTACCCAAAGGTTCATAGCAGGATCCAGTGTTAGCTAAGCTACACTTGAGCACCACAGTAGATCACAATACAAGTTTAAGACAGTTTTGCCTTCTTCCTAGGAATAAAGCAAACTTAAACATTCACAAATATTCACATTCCAGTCACAAAATAGACTGGAAAAGTATGAAAAGATTAAGAAAAAAATCTTATCATAGAAAGTTACTTTAGTGGCAGGGAAGATCAAAATATAAACTCAGAAAAGGATGAGTGCCAAAACAGCTACATATGAAGCCTGAAAAGAAAGTGTGAAGAGGTATCAGGACAAAAAAGAACCCCTAAAGGATGCAAAAATGATTTTAAAAATCAAATAAGAAAGATAGAAGAATAATCAGACAAAGAAATGACAGTGAGGCAAAAGAATCAGGGGGGAAAAAAGAGTCAACAGCTTAGTGAAAGATATACAAAAGTCAATGAAGAAACCAACTCCCTGAAACCTAGAAGTAGAACAATGGAAAAAAGTGGTACATATGTCCAATGAAAAAAACAACTCCCTTTAAACTAGAATTGGCTAAATGAAAAAGGAGGTACAAAAAATCCAATTAATAAAACAACTTCTTAAAATTGGAAAACTGGCCAAATGAAAAATAAGGCGCGCACACACACACACACACACACACACACACACACACACACACGGAAGAAAACTATTCCTTACAAAGTAGAGTTGGCCAAATGGAGGAAGAGATACAAAAACTGAATGAAGGAAGCAATTTTCTAAAAATTAGAACTGGGCAAGTGGAAGATAATGAATCCAAGATATCAAGAAACAATAAAACAAAATGAAATGAATCAGAAAATAAAAGAAAATCTAGAATATCTCATTGGAAAAACAAATGACCTAGAAGATAGAGTCAGAAGAAATAATCTAAGATGATTGAATTACGTGAAGGCAATGATAAAAAAAAAGAGCCTGAACAGCATATTCTAAGAAATTAAAAGGAAATCTTCACTGATTTTCTAGAAAAGGAGAAGAAAATAGAAATTAAAAGAATTTACTGATCACTTCATGAAAGAGATCCCAAAATAAAAACTCCTAGGAACATTATAGTCAAATTTCACAGATTCCAGGCCAAGGCTACAGGCAGCCAGAAATAAACAATTCAAATATCAAAGAACCACAGTCAGGATTCCACAGGACCTTGCACAGGACCTCTTCTATATTAAAGAACTGGAGAGCTTGGAATATGATATGCTGGAAGACAAAGGAGCTAGGCCTACTATCCAAATACAAGACACAAGAAAAACAGAAAAGGTAAATTAAGAAAGAGAATATTTAAAGCATTTAATAAGAATAAACCATTTCCATTCCTACATAGGAAGATGATACTTATAACTCTTATGAATATTATCACAATTACAGCATCTAGAAAGACTATGTATAAACAGAGGGCACAGGAGAAAATTGAATGTAGTGAGAATTTATCAAAAATATGGGTGAGAAAGAAATGAATTGGGAGAAAGAAGGAGAAATAGAAAAGGGTAATTTATCTCACATGAGGAGGCATGAAAAAATTAATACACTAGGGAGAAGGGGGGCAATCTTTCAGTGGAATTGGCTTATAGAGAGAATAATTTCTACTCTCAGGTATAGAAATCTAACTTATCCTATAGAGAAGTAGGAAGAGATAAGGAAAAAGAAAGGGGGAAATAGAAGGGATGGCGAATTGGGGAAGCAGTAGTCAGAAGGAAGACATTTGTTTAAAGGAAAAGGCTGAAGGAAGAGAGAAAAATGATAAATAGGGGTAAATAAGATGGAGAGAAATGATCAGTAATTACAACTGTGAATGTGAATGTGATGAATTTACCCATAAAATGAAAGAGGATAGCACAAAACAACATGTTGTCTAAAAGAAATACATTAAAAGCAGGCAATCACACAGGGTAAAAGTAAGGGACTTGAAAAGAATCTATGATGCTTCAGCTGAAGTAAAAAAAAAAAAAAAAGCAAGGGATAGCAATCATGATCTCAAACAAAGAAAAAAAGAAAAATAAGAAAAATTAAATGAAATAAGGAGACTACATTTTGATAAAAGATATTATGGATAATAAAGCAATATCAGCTATAAACACATACACCCCAAATGGCAGAGCATTCCAAATTCCTAAAAGAAAAGTTAAACGTGTAACAGGAGGGAAAAAAACAGCAAAATTCTACTACTGGGAGATTTCAAATTCACCTTCTCAGAACTTGATAAATTTAAACAAAAACAAGAAGAACAAAAAAAGAAAACAAGAAAGAAGTTAAAAGAAGGTAAATATAATTTAAGAAAAGTTAGATATAATAGAACTCTCAAGAAAAATGAATGAGAATAGAAAGAAATATACCTTTTTCTAAAGTGATACATTGCACCTACAGAAAAATTGACCATGTTTTAGGGCATAAAAGTCTCAGCGAAATGCAAAAAAGCAGAAATTTTAAATGCATTCTTTTCAAACCATAATTCAATAAAAATAACATCCAATAAAGACCTGTAGAAAGAAAGTTTAGAAATTAGTTGGAAACTAAATAATCTAATCCTAAAGAAAGAGTGAGTCAAAGAAGGAATCATAAAAAGTAATTAATGATTTCATCAAAGAGAATGACAACAATGAAACAAGTATCAACATCTATGGGATGCAACTAAAGCATAACTTAAGGGAAATTTAACATCTCTAAATGTCTATATCAATAAAATAGAGAAAGAGTGTTCAACTGAAAAACTCAATAAAGAAGCATAAAATTCCAGTTAAACAGCAAATTGGAAATCCTGAAAAACAAAGGAGACATTTAAAAAATTAACCATTGAACTAATGGGAGACAAAATAGAGAAAATATCAGTTAATTTGATTGATAAAAGAAAGAAGAAAGCCAAATTACCTGTATAAAAACGGGAAAGGATGCAAATTTTAAAATAAAATAAGAAGGAGATTATAGCAATATATCACAAGAATCATTTAATATGACCAGGTGGAATTTATACCAGAATGCAGGACTGGCTCAATATTAGAAAAACCATCAACATAACTGATCATATCAATAAAAAAAAAAAACACCAAAAAACATGTGATTATCTCAAGAGATTTAGAAAAGCACTTTGACAAACTACCACACCCATTCATCTTAAAAAAACATTAGAGAGCATAGGAATAAAAGGAGATTTTCTTAAAATGTTAAATAGTATCTCGCTAAAAGCAATATCACCTATAATGGGGATGACTATCTATCTTCCCAAAAAAGATCAGGGTAGGGGGCAGTTGGGTAGCTCAGTGGATTGAGAGCCAGGCCTAGAGACAGGAGGTCCTAGGTTCAAATCTGGCCTCAGACACTTCCCAGCTGTGTGACCCTGGGCAAGTCACTTGACCCCCATTGCCTACCCTTACCACTCTTCTGCCTTGGAACCAATACACAGTATTGACTCTAAGACGGAGGAAGGTAAGGGTTTAAAAAAAAAAAAAAGATCAGGGTTGAAGAAAGGATACCTATTATCAGGACAATTATTCAAAATTGTTCTAGAAACAGTAAGTAGTTATAGCATTTAAAGAGGGGAAAATGGAAGGAATTTTAATGAACAATGAGGAAACAAAACTATCATTCTTGCTGATGTTATGAAAAATTATAGAATATAAAATATATCCACATAGATCAACAGCATTGCTATATATCAACCACAATGTCCAGCATGAAAAGAGAAAAATAGAAATTCTATATAAAATAACTGTAGACAATATAAATTATCTTAGGGTTTATACCTGCCAAAAAAACCAAAAACAAACAAACAAAAAAAAAACAGCCTTTTTGAACACAATTACAAGACACTTTTCAAACAAATAAATTTTAATTTTAATAATTGGAAAGACATCAATTATTTACAAGTAGACCCAGCCAACAAAATAAAAATGGCAAACCTTTCTAAATTAATCTATCTATTCAGTGTCATAGTAATCAAACTACAAAATAATATTTTATAGCACTATAAATAATAATTACAAAATTTAACCAGAAGAACAAAAGATCAAGACTATCAAGGCAATTCAAAGGGAAATAAAATGAAAGAAAGTGGCCTAGCAGGAGATCTCAAACAGTACTATTAGGTGGTAATCATCAAAGCAATCTGATATTGGCTAAGAAAGTGATGGACCAATGGAAAATATTAGGTATGCAATATAAAGTAGAAAATGATCAAAGGTATCAAAAATTTGAAAAACCCAAAGATCTAATTTCCTGGAATAAGATTTCATTATTTCACAAAAACTGCTGGGAAAACCGGAAAATAACATGGTAGAAACTAGGCATAGATGAGCATTTTATATCATATACCAAGATAAGATCAAAAAGGGGACAAACCTAAACCTAAAAAATATATTTCTCTTATAACATGTCTAGTTAATAGACAAATCTTATTTTGTACAAAGACCCTTAACAAGAAAGAACACTTTTAGATACTTTAAGAAAGATCTTTTTTTCCCAGAAATATAAACAAACATATTGCTAAGTTTATATTTTAGAAGCCATAAACCATATACAGACAAAGAAATGAGGATAAATAGCAATGACTAATGATAATAATACTTTATAGTCTACAAAGCACTTTACATGTTATCTCATTTAATCCTGTCAATAATTCTGTGAGAGAGATACTATTATCATCCATATTTTACATATGAAGAAATGAGATGGAAGTAGGTTAAGCAACTTGTTCACAATCATGCAAGTAATAATTGTTCATGGAGGTGTTTGATTGCAGATCTTCCTAGTTCTAATGCCAGCTCTCTATGAAAAATTAAAAGTCACACTAGTTAACTACTCTCCTTCTGAGATATATTTACTTTAGCATTTCAATAGATCCATGTGTGCACTTCAAACACAGTTAGGGTCACAACCCTTCCACACCTCTTAATGCTTTGTAGTTCTTATCCATGCCTTTCCATAAATTCTCTGTGGAGGATTTATCTAAGACTGGAGGTACACATCATTCTGGCTTCATCCACATATTAATTAGGGAAACTGAAGGAGAAGTTTATAAGGAAAGGTTAAAGGAGCTAAATATATCCTGGCTGCATGACAATTGAGGACATGATAGCTGCCTACAACTGCTAGACCAGTGTAAACAAGTAGAAAGAGGGATTGCTTAGCTTGGGGGTTTGAGGGTGGGATAATTAGACTTAATGGGATCAATTGAGGAGAGGAGCTTTAAGCCTATCAAGAAAAATTTCCCCACAATGAGGAACTATTAGGTGATGGAATCATCTCCCAAGAGAAGTGTTAGAAAGCCAATCACTTAGATAAGAATTCAGCTAGACCCTCCTTGGCATGCTACAGTGGCAGAATATATGTCTTTCTCTTTCAGTTTCTTTGATTTTATGAAAATATGCTCAAATCCCTCTTTTAAAGAAGAAAAGTTGTGGATTTGAAGATTGAAAGGAAAAATAAAAGCATACACACTGGCAGGTCACCCATGAAGCTTTGATGGGCTATACTAGTTATTACCAGAGATAAAAGGCTCCTCCTTCCTCCTCATTACACTAATTAGACCCTTAAGGATAAGCAGGGGAAAGTTTGGATTTGAATTTCTCCTTGGTTAGTCCTGGTTACTGCAGAAGAGTAATCCAAAGGAGAGATGGGGATTTAGAGCCCCCAAAAGAACAACAGAAAAATGGTCTAGACCAAGAAAAAAAAAATCCTGTAACCTCAGAGAGGACTTCAAGTTCAGTAGCCTAACTAACTTTTTAAAAAAGAAACAATCACTTTCACAAAACATGTGCCCCCAAGGAATGACGCACCAACTTCCTCCTCAACTTAGAGTGTGTTATCAGTGTTGCCATATATATCAACAACTGCCTGACTGTGGCACACCATGTTTATGTAATGGACCATAACAGAAAGTGCAAAAGAACACAGTTGGAGACAGCGATCTTTAAGAGAATTTTTCCAACAAGCACAATCTTTATCCATCCCCCTCTTTCCCATTCCTTCAATGGAGGAAAGGGAGATAACTTAGCAAGACAGATGCAAGAGCACTCTTTAGATAAATATTCTTATTTGAGTCTGCTATTTTGTATGGAGACTTTTTTTTTTAAAACTCCCTGTAGAGCCAAGCTATATTTTACAAATATTTAGAAATCCCATATGAGAACTGAAGGGCAAAAAAGAAAAATTCTCTACTGGGACCTTCTCCACTTGTAGAATGTTATAGCTAGTTTCCTTCAGTTTCCCTCAGAATCCACCTTTTTAAATGCATGAGGATTTTTGAGATGCCTGAAACTGCTAGTGCCTCCAGATCCCCCCTCAAATATATTCAAAATTCCTTTGTGGTATTTTTGACTGTATGTGCACGTGTGCACACAGACATACACACAGAGGTTTCTCTTCCACATAGCAGGGGTTGGGGGCACAGCATCCCAGTGATCTGTAAAATCCATATAAAAGTTTTTGGCCTTCCCTTATTATGAGAGAAGTCTGAAATTTTTTTCTTTTTCTTTCATGTGGTACCTTAACATAAAATTTGGGTTAAGTATTTGGCCATATGTATGTATATATAAGTCAATGTCAATATTTCTAGCCTTTATGTGTTATCTGTTGACTTTCACATTCTTTTCACTGACTTTAACTTTTTACTTATTTTAACTTAAAAAAAGATATTGTATATATTCATGTTAATAAAAGATAAAATATATTAATAGTATATAATACTATATATATTTTTATGAATTTCTGGGTTTTTTTAATTTTGGGGGGGTCATCTGTGACCTTCATGTGTAGTCTTCAGCTTTAACAAAACTCTCCAAAAATGCCTGTTAACTCTTATGTTGACCAGTGATATATCAAAATCATGATGGGGGGAAATATATATATATATATGTATGTATGTATGTATGTACGTGTGTGGCATTACTAAGGCATAGTTGTACCCAATTTGCCTAACATGAAGGAACTCTTGAGGGTCATTTGCAGCATGTTCAGATTGCCTAGCATGGAGTAAAATATGGGAAGAACTACCACCTTTTCAATGATCACCATCTTTAAAGACTGCCATCTTTAAAACTGTCACAACTGAACTGGCCCCTTTGTTTCTGTCACTCTTTCAGCTGTATTCTCTTTGGTCATTTGTCTTCTGCATCCAGGGTGAAGAGCCCAATTCACCCAGAAAAAAAGATATCACAAACTACTAACCCAATGGGCCTGATAGTACTTGTTTTGGTTCTGTATTTTTGGTTCTCAGTTTCAGTTGCTGAAAGTGATCCTTGAAAGAACAAGATGTTCAAGTCATGGTGACCCAGAAGTCAGGACTGCAATCATAGTAGTGCAGCCAGCCAGTCTGACTTCAAAGCCCTAAAAATCCAGGGTACATGGGACTCAATTCCCCAGGAAGATTTTTGACTTGGAAGTGGAATGGTAGGATATAAGAACTGAGCTCATATATGAAGAATCTAATCCTCTTCTCCTCTGCAGAGACTGATGTGATACAAGGGAGATGTTCCCACATATTGGGAAAAGAAGTTTATATATTTATGATTATCTATCTAAAATGCATTACTGAGTAAAATCTACTCTATGAGTGGCTAATAGAACTGGAGTACAGGGGACAAGCCATTACACTTTGAAAGAATACCATTGGTGAGATCTGGGGCCAGCAGCAGAAACTAGCCCCATTAAGGGTACCAGAAAACCCTGTAAGAAAGGTAAGACATACATATCTTGCCTTCAGGGAATGGGGGCCAGGATAACTTGGAAGCCTGTGACTTAAGATGCAGAGGAAGGGATCTATTTGGAACTGGGACTCTGTTCTTTATCTAACCCCCTTCACCTAGGGAGACTGAAGTAGGATAGGGGGAGAAAGTTATGTTTTATATAAGTTATAGGATTATTTGTATGTTTGTGATTTTATTTTCTGAAATAAATATTTCTGTGTAGAATTTAATTTAAAATTTAGTGACTAAAGAAACTAGGGTGGAGGGAACTACCTTTACAATTGAGGGAATACCTTTGGTGGAGGCTAAAACCTTTTTTAGAGTCTAGATATCCCAAACACCCTTAAAGATGGCAGAAAACCATAGGGGAAGAGGAAAATGGAACTTAAGGCTTTCTTAAGGCAATAGGGACCAAGATAGTATCTCTTAAAGTTTGATGAGAAGATGTTTTCAAAATTGGATAAAATTTCCATGGTAACAAAAACTGTTTCGCTTTTTTCTTTGCATCCTAGACTAACATAACACTGGTGTTTAAGAAATATTTGTTGGTTGATTAAGCTGAATCCTTTCTCCAATGTTTTCCTTTCAGTATTCCCCTTATTTTTACCTTTATTGGAATACTTTTTAAATAAGTCCTCTTATCTGAAGGGCCAGGTTATCTCTTTTAGAAATACAAATTCTTTTGGAAATAGTTCCTTTGAGATAACTTGCTGCCTATTAACAACAATAAGGATAACAAAAGAAGTATTTTGATTTAAATAAATATATGGGGAAGAGGAAAGGGAATGCAAGAGACTTAATGATCTTCTCAAAATTATGATGGTGACTAGACTATGATTGTCATTTTGCAAGAGCTGTTGAAAAGAACTGTAAAACCAAGAATAACTATAAGGAAATTTTAGTAGTTCAAGTGAAAGATAATCAAAATATGTTTGGGGGCTTTGTCTTAGGAGATTAGATATTAGAGAGAGTTTTTCTTAAAAGCATCATTTGGGGGGAATCTGAGTATAAATTCAAAGGGAGGTTTTGGAGCAAAGGAAAATAGGATTCTGGGTATTTCTAATTCAACTTCATGAAAAATAAATAAATAATAATTTTAGAATGAAAAAGCCAGTCATTGACACATAGATGCTAAGCTTTTTTGTTAAAAGCATATTAAAGGGGCAGTTATGTAGGACAGTGGATAGAGTAGCAGACCTGCAATCTGGAGAACTCAAGTTTAAATATGACCTCAGACACTTCCTCCAAGCTATGTGACCTTGGGTAAGTCATTTACTCCCTTTTGCCTTGCCCCAGCCCTTCTATCTTAGAGTTGTTACTAAAATAGAAAGTAATGGTGGGGTTTTTTTAAGCATACTTGACACCACATTGGTCATCTCCCTTTCACCTCTGAGCTTTTGCTCAAATTGCCCAAGTCAATATCCTTCCTATTATCCACCAAATATCTTTCCAATCTAATTCTCAGCTCATTTCTATTAAACAATCTCTGAGAAGGTCTCTGATAAACAAGTTCTGATTCCTCACTTGGACATCCCATTTAAATCATACTTATAAAAGTTATTATGTAACTGAATACATTTATGTTTCCTAAAAGCCTGTCTATTTATTAAACAGATATTTATTAAAAAACTAATATCTGTCAGGAACTTTGTGGATTTGGTCAAATATGTGCTTTAAGATTATCAGTAGGTCACTTCTGTAGATGGTGGACTGGAGTGGGGAGAAGCTGGAGAAAGGATAATCAAATAGAAGGCCATTGTAATAATTCAGGTGAAAGGTGAGAAGGGCCTGAACTAGGGTATTAATTGTGTGAAAATAGATTTTAAAAAAGAGAGAGAGAAGGTGTCAAAAATATTATAAAGATAGAATCAGTAAAAAATGGTGACTGACTGATTATTAGAGGTAAGAGTTGTGTAGTGTCAAATATGAGTCTAAGACAGTGAATCTGCATGACTGTAACAATGGCAGGACCCTCATACATAACAAAGGTAGCTAGAGACTATAGTTTTAGAGGAAAGATAATGAGTTCTGTTTTGACCACAGTAAATTTAAGAAGACATGATGGTGTGGCAGCAGAATTGAGAAGGACTAGAATATATATATATTTATATTTATAAAAATAACTTTCAAAGTTATTTTTATAAATATGAAAATATAATCTAAAGGAACTGATGAGGCCATGGAAAAATAAGGTAGAGAGAGAAAAGAAGAGGGTATAGGACAAAGTATGAGCAGAAGAACATAGATGATTATCCAGGAAAGCAGAATGAGAAGGAAGAGCCAATCTGAATAAGGAGCATACTATTATTTTATTGTTAGTATCTAAGTGGCATAGTAGATAAGAGTGTTGAACATGGAGTCAAGAAATCCTGAGTTTAAATTCTGCCTTAGACACAGTAACTGACAATTTAACTCTCTCAGCCTCCATTTTCTCATCAGTAAAATGGAAATAGTAGCATTTATTTCAGAGGATTGTTGTAAGAATCAAATTAAATAACCTACATATAGTTTAAAAACCTTAAAAGCGATATACTAATGTTCAGAATTATTTGAAATGGGATTTCATGATTCAGACTGGGTTGAAGGGAGGGAGATGAGACAGGAAGGATGAAGTAAACTTGAATGATGGGATGATTAAATGGTTAGATATAGCAACGTGGCAGATTGGGGCAAGGATTTTTCTGGTGGTGTGAGGAGAATCTGTTTGATGGAATAGAGAGCGCTCCACTGGTATGGAGTGATTGACTTAGCACATAACTAGCAGAAGACTGTCAAAGAAAGCCAAGAAAACACATCTAACATTTCCTGGTTGTTGTTGTTGTCTTTCCTGCAGAACCTACATTTCTGGTATAAGATAACAGAGTAATTTGAACTGATATATTAAGCAACTAGACACAAAGTTCTGAGTTTTTAAGAATCATGCAATGAAAGATGAAAGACAGCAAATGAAACCAGAAACAGCAAAAGTAAAGCTTCTACAGTCAAACAAGTATAGTTTTCTTTCAAAAATTTGCTGTGTTCTCCTCAGATTCAAGTTATAAGATATTAGGCTGAAAGAAGGAAGATGAAGTTTGGGAACCCAGACAGGTAGTTTAAAAACCCCAGAGATAATACTATTTCTACATGCTGTAATGTTCTTTCTTGACAGGAGCAGAGAGTAAGGTAAGCTTTCACTGCTAAGAAACACTTAAGGATTGCAAGAGAAATTTAAATGGTAAACCAAAGAATAGTTGGAACAATGACTGATGAAATATGGTCCAATGAAGTCAATTTAGAAATGCAATCCACAAGAGTTCCATGGTTTGGGGTATTTTTAGAGGGATAACTTTTGTAGAGCCAATTAAACCAACTAGATGCTCCAGATAGAAGCCTTTTTATGTAGCTAATATAGAGTTGTACATGCCCAGTCCCATAAAATGAATTCCCATAGTTTATTCCCGTGTGAGGGTCTGCTATTGAAAAGATAAAGTTCCTAAAGGAAACAGGTTCGATAAGTAATTGTTCAGTTGTTTTTCAGTTAGGTCTGACTTTTTATGAGCTCATTTGGGGTTTTCTTGGCAAAGACACTGGAAAGGTTTGCCAATTCCTTCTTCAGTTCATTCTACAGATTGGAAAACTGAGGAAAATATTAAGACTTACCTAGGTCACAAAGATAGTAAGTGTCTGAGGCCAGATCTGATCTCAAGACAAGTCTCCTTGACTCAAGCCTTAGCACTCAATTTACTATACCATTTAGTACAGTAAAGTGTTTATGTCCTGCTTCACCCCTTTCTTGCCTGCCACTTCGTATTACCAGCATGTTAGGTGACAACTAGATCTTACCTTTAAGTCAGAGTCTGGAAAAAATAGCAGCAGCGGGCTTTAGCTAGCCATCTTTCCTGCCACATTCCCAAGCAAACATGGGGAGATTATCTGGTGAAATTTGAGCAAGAGATTGGAAACAGCAATTAACCATTAAAGCAAATAGACCTGTCAGTGCCTGAAGGCTTTCTTGTGGTAGCAGGAGGAGGCGCAGGACCTGTTACCCTGCTAGATGGATGAAAATTGATAACATTAGGACCTTGGGGATGGTCAGTCAGTTATCTAGCTTTTTATTAATTGCTTACTAGGTGTCAGGTACTGTACTAAGTGCAGAGGATTCAATGGCAAAGGACAAGAATAAATAAGTTTGGCTTCTGAAACTGGTGATTGACAGAGAGATCTAACAATAGCCGAGAGGTGCTAGAAAATATGTACCACAACATCTAGAACCAAGGCAGTAACACTCTCCAGAAGTGCCACCCAAGTCTAAGACATCTATCCCCTAAAGCTTCTACTCCCCTTGGCAATCTTGGGCCATACAAGTTTCTGAATTTAGAATTGAATTCTGAATTAGAAATTCAGCATTGAGAGATTTCAAGGATGAATCCCTTAGTGCCAAAGCCAGATTTCTCTGAAGAACTCTAGTACGATAAGGGAACAGAGACCACATACCTGAGTAGTGGTTGCCTGGAAAGAGGTGAGAGGTAGGGCATCCTGATGAAAATTAGGATCCAGATTGCTACCATACCACAGACCCCAACGAGTAAATAGAGATACCAATTTCTATCAGAAGTTTCAGGGAACAAACCACCAATAGAAGACATCCCTGACTAGAAATAGCTAGGAAATCCTCTATCTGGCTCAAAAATTTTATGACTATTCATAGTGAGAGTGTTGGGAAAATAGAGATTATGATTGATTGAAAAGAGACCCTTTCAGCAACTTTTCTGATTATCATAGGTAGCACCAAATAGAAATAGATTTCCCACATAGTGAATACCAATTAATATCAATTACCAGAATTTTTTTGGAGGGGGGAGTATTATTTCTTCTTTAATGATGAAAATGAAAGTGACCAGACACTTCATTATGCTAAGTTCCCTCACTAAAGACCTGTGAAGGAGGCAGATGGTATCTGTCAGCTTTTTAGCATTGCTGAACAAGTTGTCATTGCAACTGGTCCTGACCTCATCATTTTGGCAGTCCAGGTAGTCTGGGCCTGATAAGCGGGATGGGGTTGTTAATCTTTTGAATGCTATGTTTTTGGGGGTGATACTGGTCAGGAACAATTTACATTCATTTGGGATAGAGTCCGAGATAACGTTATCTTTCCTAAGGGCTATTAGAACCCTGTCTCAACTTCCATAATTTGCTGACTTGACTAGAAGAAGCCATAGTGTCTGAATCACTGGGAAGGATGTCCCATATGAGGGATAAGGGGTGGGAAATCAACCCTAAAAAAATCAAAGTCTAGCATGCTTAGTAGAATTTGGGGGAACAGAGTAGATAGGAATAACCCAAATAATTCTAATAAATATGGGATAATCCTTTGACCCTTGTCTCCCAACAGCCCAAAAAGCAAGTCCAAAAGCTTATTGGGTTCTTTGGGTTCTCCTGAACTCATAGTTCTTTCCTTGGATCTTGATGGTTTCCATTTAATAAATAACCCCAATTCCTCTTTTAAGTACCGGACCAGAACAGGTAATAGCCCAAGAATAACTAAAATGGGTCATTCAATAGTCTTTCTCTCAGGGCCCTTCTGACCCTTTGCTATTATTATTATTATTATTATTATTATTATTATTATTATTATTAATTGTCTGTAAAACTGTAGGTGAAGTGGAGTGTTTGGCAGATACCTAAAAGGAATAAATAAAATAACCACTGGATTTCCAGAGCTTCAAGTTTCCAGAAGGGGTTGCTAACTGATACACAACTTTTGAAAAACAGATACAAAACAGACCTTTGCTACTGAACAGATGACATTAGGTCATACCATCCCCCTTGACCAAGAATTGTCTATTATGAGTTGACTGGTAGCCAAGAGACTGGCCAAATGGTCTAAAGCATGAAGAGTACAGAATTACACAATCAAAGAGTCTCTCTTCCCTTTGGGGTTGGGACAATGGAGAATTTTTGCTCATGTCTCATTCCACATACAACTGCTTATGGGGTGTATTAGCACCCATCAGAAGTATAATACCCTGAACCAAATAACCAGATTGATGCCTTTATAGAAAGAGCAGAGGTTGGGGAAAGATCTGATTAGTCCCACTAATCTGGACATTGGAGTCATAATGCCATGTTGCAGTAAAAATATAATCTCCTTCAGTGGAGTGAGAGTCAGGCCTAGAGACAGGAGGTCCTAGGTTCAAACCCAGCCTCAGCCACTCCCCAGCTGTGTGACCCTGGGCAAGTCACTTGACCCCCATTGCCCACCCTTACCAATCTTCCACCTATGAGACAATACACCGAAGTACAAGGGTTTAAAAAAAAAGAAATATAATCTCCTCCCTAAGTTACTTCTCCCTAATTATGCCTATGCCAATTGGAATACCCACTTTTGAAATAGCAGTATTATATGATTCTCCAGGCCTACCTCTGACTGGGAAATTAAATATATTGGTCCCCTTCTCCCATCTTAGGGTAAGAGGTTACTACAACTGTTCCTTATTCAGAAGTTGGCAGTGCCATTCCAGTCAATAGTTTCATCAAATCTCTCATGGAACATTTTTTATTCCCCTTAATGGATTTGCCCTACACTAATTCTTCTCTTGTCAAATTTAACATATTATATCCCCATTGACATGGCTAGTTTTTTCATTAAACTGAATTGGCTAATTGTTCTGATACCATATTGACATTGCTAGAGCATTTTTTAAGGATCCCACTTCACCATGAAGGAAGACTGAGATTTGGCCTACAGTTCTCATATTTGCTGGAAATTTTGCTTCTGTAATCATAGTCAAGACGTTGGAATAGACTTTTGACACAATAGCTTCATCATCATGCCCCAGATTATTTTGCTTAGATTTGCTGCCTCCGACAAGCTATTTAGGAATGGAAGGAACAAAGGAAAGAAGGAAGGGATGAAGGAAAAGAGGGTTTCCTAAAGGAGTACTCTCCAGTCTAGCACTTTTTCAGTTCTGGCCTCCAGGAAATTTGAATTTTCTTAAACATAGTTCTAGTTGACTCTCTCAAGTCTTTCCTTATTTCATTTCCTGTATGGATTCATCTGAGTTTTGAGATCTCAAATACTTCTGCTAAGTCCATACTTCCTAGGGAAATGTTAGCTCCCTCTCAAAGGCCAGTTCTATTTTCTTCTGGATGGTTTAAACCAGTGGTTCCCAAACTTTTTTGGCCTACCACCCCCTTTCAAGAAAAAATATTACTTAGCCCCCTGGAAATTATTATTTTTTTAATTTTAATACCAACTAATAGGAAAGATAAATGCACCTGTGGCCATCACCGCTTCCCTGGATTGCTGCAGCACCCACTAGGGGGCGGTAGCACCCACTTTGGGAATCACTGGTTTAGAAAATGCTTTGAAACAAAGAGCCTGAGGAATTATGAGATAAAAATGTTGGGAGGTGCCTTGCTTTCTAATGACTTGTAGGAAGTCTAACTGTTTCTATATAAATATACAAACTAAATTTGCTTGAAAGAAAGGGGCTGCCTTAAGCTAACTTTGTGGTCATCTTAAAATCCTGAATGAAGATGAGGGAGAGTCCTTATCTAACCCCTGTGGATGAAGTGGATAGCCCTTTGGTACATACCTGCAAAGGGACAATTCTTTGGTATTATCTCTCTGGTATAGTTCTCTAAAAGTGGGTGATTTGGGTACAGCCCAGGGAACACCGAATGAGTTTATAACAGTAATGGGAATATCTTGCAATTGAAGTAGATCATAGTACTTGATTACATGAAAGTGTCTTGTGAACTCCTAGCTGCTTTGCTATACACAACTCTGATCTGCAATGAAGAATGATTTAATATATCAGAGGTGTAATCGTCTGCCCTATTTCTGAGACCATTCCTAGTGATTATCATCACCTTACATGAGGATATTCATTCTAAATTGAAAAGACTAGGCATCACTCCCCTCCCTAGTATATACTCAGTACAAACATATATTGCAGAGATAAAGGATTTAGTCTTTCAAAAGAAGGGAGGCAAAACTTCTACTTTCTATTTTCTCATCTTTATTCTCTAACATATTTGGTCATTCCTCCAAGGAGCCATTAGCTTTTGTGTTGTTGTTGTTCATTCGTTTACTTGATTTGTTTTTGCCCTCCTTGTACATTAGGCTTTTTTCTTTCTTTCTTGTTTCTCCTACCCCAGGCACCCTGCATTGAGGGCATTAGGGGCATCAAATAATAGTCTTATATAGCACACTATCTTTTAGGAGTTTGCCAGCAAGGTTGTGAAGAGTATTAGGGTTATTATCTAACTCAATCCCCATATCACCCAGTCTTGGACCTCATCTAGCTTGGGTTAGTTCCTTCCTTGAAAGAAAAGGAAGTTATCCTTGGCCGGCCCTGGAGGCTAATACTTAAGCTACTGTGCTACTTGATACAAATGTCTAGAGGACTTAGGTCAAGTTGATACCATCTCCTGTTAACCAGAGGGCATTAAAAGCCTACATAAATGGAGCAGAGGTCTTTTAGACCTTAGCTGAATTCCTAAGGATACCGAAGCTATCATTCCTTGTACTGTTGACCAGACTTGTTTCCTTATGTAAGTGAGGGGACCTGAGCTGGGTACTGTATCCTTCAAGGATATACTTTTTTTAAAGATATGGCTAAGTAAGAATCGTTTTGGTAACTGTTGAATAGCCTATTAGATTTTTTGTTTCATTTTAATATTTGATCAAAACTACCAGGGAACTAATGACTCAAGCCCAGGTGGCAATACCCAAAATTATACAGGCAATAAGTAACAGAGACAGGTTCTTAAGACACAACTTTCAATTTCTTAACTACCATGCTATACCTCTAGAGGGCTGTGAAACAGTCACACAATGTTTAAATGATGCCAAAGCAATCTGTCATTTCAATCAGTATAATAATAATAAAAAAAAATCAGCCATGTCAGTGGGGAGAAAAAAATCAGTTAAATTTGGCACTTAGTAGAAATAGCAACCAGTAGACTAATATTGTCACTTTTCAAATGATTGTCTGAGCATCTTGTTGGATTGATCTGGGAAATATGGTAGCTCATGAATATGGTAACTGAGATAATATGGCAACCTTTGTCCAGCAACAAATATTAATAATAACATGTCACTGCATCATAAAAACATATACAGGGCTTCAAAAAGAAGATTTGAGTAGATTAAACCTATACATTTTTATTAACAAGTTATCAAGAATATAGACAGCTCCCTAGACTAGTTTCATATCTAAAAGAGAATACATCAAAGTAGTTTAAGCCAAAATATGTGGGTTTATTTTTAATAGACTAGTAGGTAAAGCTTAAGAAGAAAATAATGACAAGCATAAGCATGTTTAAGTGCTTAAGTTATCTTAAATTTGACAGTATTCTGCCAGCACACTGAAATGTAAAGATAAATTTGATTGAAAAATATAAGCAGGACTAATTTCAATATCTCAGTGAACAAAATTCATATGATTTTTTTAAAGTATGCAAGCAGAATTCCCATCTGGAAATGTTTTTCCCCTAATTTGATATATCTATAAGTAAATGGTTTTATACATATGCTTTTTTAGAAATCAAGCTTAATAGCTGGTATTTATTAAATAAACAGTGGCTAGGTGCTTTGCAGAACATGAAGGATATAAAGTTCCAATCCAACAAACATTTAAAGTACTTATAATGTGTAAGTCACTATGCCATACTCTTGAAGATCCAGAGCCAAAAGGAAAACTAGTTCTGATTCTCAAGGACCTTATATTTTATTTAGAAGTATGAGTTCTGTAGTCCCACTGTTTTGTTTTGTTTTTTCCCTCAAAATCCTCTGCATCATCATCTACATAGGAAAGCTAATTATATCTCTACATGTGCCATTAATCCTATTCCCTGCAATTGCCAGTCATCTCATCTCTCTCATGGGTTTTCAGTTTTTCTTCCCCACTAAGTCCTTCTCATAAGTCTACAAACATGTCAAGTTCATTAAATGATTAAAAAGAAAAATTTTAAAGCCTTCTCTTGATTTTTTTTTTGGGAGGGCAGGAGAATGTTTTGAAATTGACAGACAAGCAAATGTGATCATTTCCAGAAAAGAATAATTAAAAAGAATTACACATGATACTATGAATCTCTACCATATATATTTGGATCTTTTTTTTTCTTTATAGTATACAATAAATTCAGCATATTGCCTCTGAAGCTGTCCTATTTCTTTTTTTAACCCTGTCCTATTCTATCGTGTACCTTAAAAAAATCTTGTGAAAACTTTTCTTTTGACATTATTTTAATTAAAGCCAACCATCCTTCCCCTCCCCCAAATTAAAACAAAAACAAAACCTCTCCCCTGCTATCAACAAGTACAGTGAAACAAAACCAATCCCTACATTGGTCTTGACCAAATATTTATACTACATTCTGCACCCTGAGGCTATCATCTCTCTACCAAGAGGTGAGAAATACATTTCACCACTGGTCCTTGTGAGTAAATCTTGTAGTTATTGTATAAAATGTTCCCTTGTTTTCTCCTCATTTTTCCTTCAATACATTCCTTTCCTTTGGCATAATATTTCATTACATTTACATACCACACTTTGTTTTGCCATTCTTCGATTGATAGGTACCAGCACTTTGTTTCCATTTCTTTGATATAACAGAAAAATGGTCCTTCCCCTGGCTTCCTTTTATCTGGGTGTGGGGAGGTAGCTTAGTGCTGGGAAAAGGGGTATAGATATAGATATAAAGCTAGCTTATTTTTTAGTATAGTTACAATCTATTTTCCAGAATGACAATAACAATATTTATAGCTCTATCGAAAATTCATTAGTGTGCCTTTTCTCCTATGTCCCTTCCAACAGCTATCTTTTTGCATTTTTGTCATCTTTGTCAAACCTATATGTATTGTAAGAATGAAATTTGGGAGATGCCATCTTTAAGTATATATATATATATATATATATATATA
>NC_058133.1:398529675-398826246 GCF_016433145.1 Gracilinanus agilis | reverse complement strand
TGTGTGTGTGTGTGTGTGTGCACGTGCATGTGCGTGTATGTATACACCTGCTGTCATTTACTCTTTTTTGCCTCTTCATAACTCTATTTGGGGTTTTCTTGGAAAAGATCTTGGAATGGTTTGCCATTTCCTTCTCCACCTCATTTTACACATAAGTAACTAAGGCAAAGAAGGTTATGTGACTTGTCCACATTGCTAGTGAGTATCTGAGGCCATATTTGAATTCTACTGCATGAGTTTTCCTGACTCCAATTCCAATGCTTAATCCAGTGCTATCACACACTATATAAATAAAAAACAAACAAATATATATATATATATATATATATAGTGTGTGTGTGTGTGTGTGTGTGTGTCTGTATTCATGTGTATATGGAATCACTCTTGGCTAGACTTTGACCTTCTTGAAGACTGGTCTCACCACATCTTGAATATTGCGTTCAGTTTTGGGTGTCACATTTTAAGAACAATGATGAGCTAAAGTAAGGTAAATAAGTTTCAAGTTCCTTTCAAATGAAGAAGGGTTCAATAAAATCTTAGTTAAGAGAAGCCTTAGAAGGAGCAGAATAACTAACTTCCAAAATTTAAGAACAATCATGAGGAAGAGAGATCAAACCTGCTGTTTGACTCCATGGGAGGGAACGAAAAACAAGGGGTAGAAGTTACAAAGCATCAATATTTAGGTTAAATTTTTTTTCCCTATCAATTCAAGCTATCCAAAAGTGGACTTAATTGCTAAGGAGGCAATGGATTCTCCATCCAAGAAGGCTTTCAAAGAAATAAAAAAGCAGATGACCACTGGCTGGGGATGTTACAAAGGAGATGGCTGCTGAAGTCCCTACCAATTTGGAGATAATAGGATTTTGAGTACTTTAGGCTTCAGTCCTCCATATCATCAATGCTATCAAAATCTAATTGTGGACCAAGATCCTAGTTGTATGAACCGTGATGCTCTGCTACATGATAGTAATTAAATGTCTCTAACTGACTCTTAACCTCACTCTCAATACTCTCTAGTGACTCTCAACTGCTTTTTCAAAAGGAAGCACATATGGCCACTGTATCTCATCCAGCTGTTACTAATTCCCTCACTCATGACCATCCCCTCTCCCCAAAAAATGATACAATCTACCTCTTTAAAGAGGTCAAGGAGATAAAATTTGGTTGAAATCTCCACCCAGCCCTTTAATGTCGGTGGTGAGATAATATGGGTTCTCCTCTTTACTCTGCTGCTTTCTATAACATTAAGTCACTTAAGTTCTCTGAAATCTCAATTAACCCACCTATAAAATTGAGGAAATAACACGTCTTGCCAACTTCACACAGCTGTAGTGAAGAAATACCGAGTGAATGATGGGACTGACTTTTAAGGTCATGTGTAGTTCGAAATCTATTATCTTTAAACTAATATAATTACAATATGCCTACATAATTATATTGGGCAGTTAGCTGGCCTGGGAAAGCTAGGTGGGGTGGTCGAAAGAGGGCAAGACTCATCTTCCCGAATTCAAATCTGGCCTCAAACACAGTGTGACATCGTTTATCTCAGTTTCCTCATCTGTAAAATTATATGCAGAAGGAAGTGGCAAAACATTTCGATATCTTTGCCAAGGAAACTCAAAATAGGATCACAAAGAGTGGGATACAGCTAAAAAATAACTGAATAGCAAATACACATTTATATTATATACTTTTTCTTATTTATCATTATTATTATTACCCCTCAAATGAGACTATGTAGTGAAACTCATTAAAGCTATATAGGAAAACAAAAAATGATTATAAAGTAAATTTAATGTTGCAAAGAAATCTAAATTTTAATAATGTTTAATAAACTTAGTAAGAGTTGTGCAGGTGAAAAAATTTGCCACACCTGAGCTACATTCCCAGCATCCTTTTAAGTTACATCCTCATTTGACATACAGGGTCTTGAGAGAGCAATTTGGCTGAGACCCATGCTGTGGGGCTCTTTTTGGGCTTTGCTTTGGTTAAAGTGTGGCAGGTGTGGGTCTCTGGCTCTGTGCTCTGCTCACTTGGCTAAAGGAATCCCTTTCCCTCTCATTTTTGTTATTAAATCCTTTAATTTAAAATACCAGAAGTATTCATTCAATTTTATTTTCACAGAATAATATTTCAATTTTTAGAGAGAGACATTGTGGCATTTCTAGGAAAGAGCCAGTCTCAGAGCCAGAAGGGCTATGCTCAAATTCTATGTCTGATGTATACTGGCTGTATCATAATGGGAGACATCTAATAGTACACTAAGCCCAAAGTCAGGAAACCATCTGCAGACATTTACTGTGTGACCCTAGGTAAGTCACTTAGCCTCTGCATGCCTCAGTTTCTAAACTGTAAACATGGAGCTGTCGGTAGGGTCAAAATATCTTATAGTTGTGAAAAATCCTTAGTATAGTGTCTGGTACACAGTAGACACTTACTAAATGCATAGCCCCTTCTTTCTCCTTCTCCCTTAACCTCGTAGTGCTCAAGGCATCTCTCTAAAAGTATATCGTAGAAAAGGTGCAATCTGCTTTGGTAGAAAGAGCTTCCATATCTGGGAGTTTCCCATATCAAGGAAATCACAAGTCAAGTCCCCATCCTTTATCTTAATACTGATACAGTCATCATTCTTCAGAGTCCATAACAATTCAGACAAATATTATGAAGATCTGGAAAGTTGCCTATATTATGCTTCCCCCATCCCCATTGCTCAGTTCTTCTCTGATCCCTACTCTATGCTGGAGATGAATAGCCTCCCTTTCCTGGCTATGAAAAGTATCAGCCTTAAACTTCTAGCTACCAGAAAGATATTATATTTAGAGTTCATGCCATCCCTAAAGTAGGGAGTTAAATGTTTTGGTTTCAAAGGTTTTAGTTGTTGTTTTTGTTGAACTGTGAGCACCATGGGAGAATAAAATTAAATGAAAGAGAGGAAGTCATTTTCAAATGACTTTATTATTTACTTGACTTAATTATGGCAATAAGAACTCGAAGGTAAAATTCATCAGGTATGCAGATAATCAAGAGTCAACACTGGTATTTTGCATAGTCATTTATCATCAATGTCTTCTTGTCCTGTCAAAGGTTGTCTGTAGTATTCCAAGCTGCACGGAAACTGCCAATTCCTACATTCTTTTGTAACTCCCTGATTCCTGCCTGCTCCAATCCTGGATATTGTTTAAATACACATGTCATCTCTTGTAGCATTTTCATTGCAAACATTATTTTTTAAATAATAATTGATTGTACCAAAATTAAAATGGAAAAAATACCACAAATGGGGAGGGGGAACAAGCATGAAATTAGAGAAGTCTAGTAGTTTCAGGTTTCTGGTGAAACATATATTCTCTGACCCAGGAATACAAGAAAATGCAAATTATCTACCAAAGGACTCGAAGGAAATGAAATCTCTTGGGGGAGAGAATATGATTTCCTTTTGTCCAAATGCTGCCGATTACAGCTTAGTACATCAGAAAGAGCACTGAAGCTGGAGATAGAGTCAATATTCAAGTCCCAAATGATGCTTCCTGCTTATTTGGCCCTGGGCCTCAGTTTCTTCATGAAAAATGAGCGTTGGATTAGATGGACACTGAGTTCTCTTCCAGATGATCCTACGGTTAAGTGTTTTGAGTGAGTAAATGCAAAGATAGGGTCAAGAAGAGTCAATGGAAAAATACATTAAAATGGCTTATAAGTAAAATATTTACAGCATCAGTGATAGTCAAAAGTTGAACACAAACAAGAAACCTCATGATTGGGAAAAAACAAACAGGAAGAAATATGGGAAGACTTGTATGAGGCATGTTTTTGTAAGCAAAAGATATTCTCAAGGAAACACTGGAGAAAAGGTACTGGATTCCAAGTCAGAGGATCTGAGTTCAAATCCTAAGTATACTTTATATGACTAATGAATATTTTGAATGAATAAATTCCTTTCCTTGTTTGGATCTCAGTTTCCTCCCTTGAAAAAGAGAAGATGTCTTTCAGGTCTTTTTTTTTATTCTTCATATATGATCATACTGATCTAGGTTCAAGTCACTTATGTCTCATAATCTCAGTTTCCTCAGATAACAATTAAATAAAATATTGAACTACTTTTATCATTAAGTTGTCATGATAATAAAGTGAACTAATGTATAAGATATAAGTGTGAAGAGGGTCTCTAAATGTGAGCTGTAAGAAAGAAAAGAGAAGGAAATGAGACAGAAAGATAACAGGAAAAGAAAAACAAGGATAAGAAGAAAGCTGTCAAAAATAGGGATAAATTGTAAAGTTAGAAAGGCTAAGTGGACAAAAAAGTAGAAAACACTAGCAAATGAACTTTTATTAAAATAATTTGAACTATACTTATTAATTGATAAAATTATAAAATACATAGTGTCTCAAATATGAAAAAGACACAATGAAAAAATTTGCATTTAAGATCTCTGATGACAAGTCTGATATTCAAAACCCATAAAATATTGACATGAGCCTCTGAGACCTATTTTTCAATAAATAAAAATATTAACAGGCATACAAACTATCAATAAGAATCTGGAAACAGTTCAAAATTATTAATTGTAAAAGAAATATAAATTAAAATGTTTTGAAGTATTTCTTTACACATGTAAAATTCATAAGGATAATAAAAAGAACTAAATGTTGACTAGGATGTGAGAAAGTGGGCATATTAATTCATTGCTGGTAGATCTGTCAAATTATCTAATGCCTTTGCAAATCAATATAGAATTATACAAGACGAGTTACAATATTATTCCTATCTTTTGGTCCAGTGATCTCATTACTCTTTAGACACCAAGGAATCTCTGACAGGACAAAAAGAGCTTATAAATACAAAAATATTTATAGCATCAGTCAAAAGTTAAACACAAACTAGAAACTTCATGATTGAGAAATCATAAACAGGAAGAAATATGAGAAGACTAGTATGAAGTGATTCAATGTAAAGAAAATAGATTTAAGAAAATAGTAATAATAACAATAAAAAATAAATTTTACATAGTGCAATAATAAGTTTTGAAAAGTGCTTTACCTCATCTTATCCTCACAACTACCTTAGGAGGTCCTTGGTGTTATTATCTCTTCCTATTTATGAGGGGTGAGGAAATTGAAGTAGATTAAGTGATTTTTTAACTTGTCTTCTTACTTCAGGTACAGCTTCTATCCACCTAAGGACAACTAGGTAAAAGGCAATAGTAAATGGCTCCAAAAAAAATCTCATTTTAAATACACTAGACCAAACTGGTACTTTTAAATGGATATTAAATTGAAAATGTGCTTATAAAAGTATCAGAAAACATGAAATATCTATCAGTTACTAAATTATTTTTGTTTTGTTTCTGCTTAGCTACTTTGAGGAAATATTTTTGTGACTAATGTATTTATTTTTGTTTGCCTATTAAAATAAATTGACCAATAAAGATATGAAATATAACTTTTCATCTAAGAAGGAGAATTAGGAATTATTGTTAAATACTTCTCAAACTGTTCAGAGTCCAGTATCTTTCCAAAACCAAAATGACCAACAAAATGTTACTGTAATCAAGAAGGGTCTTTAAAACAAAACATGATTCTAATTTTTGTATGAAACCATGATACAATGCAGCTGAAAGAGTATAAGAATTTTCTTATAATCACTATATTTCTTCCCTTGCCTTAGACAAGAAACAGGGCATAGCTCCAGATGTCTGACCAGTTTCTAGTTATAATAACAATGAATTGGCCTAAAGTTATTCCATAATGCTCAAGAACTAAAAATATAAATATATTAATATTTATGAATATGAAAGCATACTTTGATGCTCCTGTTCACTTTGGGGAACTATCACTTCCACAAAATGTCTGACTCAGTAGACCTTAAGCCTTGCCATTAAGTAATTTTTTGAGAATGGCTGAAATCCTGAAGTCTTATAGCCTTCCTCAATTTATCACATTGGCTCACCAATCTTCCAGACCTCAGCAACTTCTCTCAACTCCACCCTGTGGTTGGACAGTTCTGTCCATGACAAAACAACCAAATTTCCAATCCATCTCCTGTCTGGAATATTCTTGTAGACATTTTGCCTTCTTATTATAACTCACTATCACTTTTAAATTCAAATAAAATTACTGATCTCATTGTTATTGAGTATACTATTTCCAAGAGAAAATCACAAGTTATCCATGCCTTCTTATTTGTGAACCTCTTGTCTATGTCCTTCAATAAATTTCATCAATGAACATTAAAAATGTTTTGGGTTCTTTCTGATTTTCTCTTCATATTAGTTTATCAAGAGAGTTTTTTACTGTTTCTCACACTTAACTTTAATAAAATATATGCTTTTCAGGTCTTTGATGACAGTCTTTGAATTGCTTATTTGTAAGTACTTGTGTGTAATGTGATCACCACCATTTCCCTCTCCCCTTTCCTTTGGGTGAGTCTCATTTTTAATTCATCATAGAATATAACTTTTTATATCAACAGAATATTGTTATGAAAATATGGGTCTTTTGTTCAGAGAAAAGTGTGTTGTCATTTAAAGAACTTTGTAATTTCCCAGAAATAATCATGTTCCCCTTCCCAATTATAGAACCTACTTATTTCTAATTAGGGATAATATATACATATATATAATCATATACTTATGTACAAATTTTATAGATTGTCTAGTCAAGTTCATATCATACTCTGAACAATAAAATTTCTTTGGCCATTTAGTGGTGGGTTTTTCTACTCTTGTGGACAGTTAGCCCAAACTTGTTAGAGTTTCTGGAGGATTTCACCATCTAAAAGTGATATTTCCTAAATTTGAACTCTTATCTCTCTATGAAGTAGAAAATATTTTTGGCATTTGTATCCTTTTTTTCTCTCTCTTGGTGTTTATAATAGTCAAACAAAGGTATCTCTCTTGTAAAACCTGTCAAGAAATCTTTGATGAGTTTAATATATAAAGCAGAGATAATTTCTTGACTTTAAGGAAGTGCTTTGTTCTAACAAAACATTTACTTTTGCTTTTAAGTATTCAACTAATAATAGGTAAATGAGATTTTATATTTTCTAAATTTTTCATCTTTTGTATAATTATAAATGTATGATCTATTGTAGAATACTGTTCATGAAAGCCTGCCTGATCTCCAATATCTCACAAAGAATAGCCTTGATGTAGGCATATAACATTCCTAAAACATTTTCATAGGGATGAGAAGCAGGTGTATAGTTCAAGAGTTAAAGATGCTCTTAGCATAATATGGATGGTTTCCTTTCCCCATTGCTTTTTGTAGCTTTCCCTCGAAATGCCTTAAAAAGAAATCCTTTAACACTGTCAAAACTGTATCACAACTCCCAACATTGTCCTCTTCTGTGTATATTTCATTCAGTCCAGTTTCTTCTGCTTCTTCCATCTTTGTGTGTGTGTGTGTGTGTGTGTGTGTGTGTGTGTGTGTAGGTGTGTGTGTAGGTGTGTGTAGGTGTGTTTTAGTATCATCTCTACTTCCTCTATGGTGTGTTTTAGTACCATCTCTACTTCCTCTATAAGTACCTCAAGAACTCTATAAGAGTTCAAATATGGTGGTCAATGGTTCCTGATAGAGAAAAGAGTTGATTATAAAAATATTTTCCATTTTTATCTAGTTGTTTTCCTACTTCTCATTTTACAAGCAAATGCCTTTGAGATGATTATCATTTCTCCAAGCTATGCTTAACTTCCATTTCTTTCTTAAAATCTCTACCAACCCATGCATGATGACCTCTGCCCCAGTGACTTTCTCTAGCAATGCTTCTATCCTTTCTCCAATTAATGACTTTTTCAAACATCCATTTGAAGAAAACTCCATGTTCTCTTCAAAACCAGACCAGGCTATTCCCAAATCACCTCTTTTCCTTTGCCTACTTTCCCTGTCTCCCTCCTTTTATATATTATTCCCCACCATTAAAATGTAAACTACTCAATGTAGATTATTGAGTAAAGTTTATAAGAATATGTCATTTTCTAATTGATAAATGGCCAAATGATGTGAACAGGCAGCCATCTATAATCATATAGAAGTGCTATAAATCACTATCAATGAGAGAAATGCAAATTAAAATACCTCTGAGGCTCTACCTCTTACCTATCAGATTGGCTAATATTATAGAAAATGAAAATGATGAATGTTGTTGGGGATATGGAAAAAAATGAGGCACTAATGCTCTGTTGGTGGATTTGTGACCTGATCCAGCCATTCTGGGGAAAACCTGGAAGTATTCTGAAAGGGTTATAAAACTGCTTATCCTTTGATTCAGCAATACCACTATTAGGTCTGTATCCCAAAGAAATAAAAAGGCAAATACAAAAATATTTATAGTAGCTCTTTTGTGGTGACAAAGATTGGAAACTGAGGCATTGTCTATCAACTGGGCAATGGCTGAACAAGTTATGGCATGTGATTATCATGGAAGACTATTGTGTTAGAAATTATGAGAATGATGATTTTGGAAAAACCTAGAAATACCTACATACACTGATACAAAGTGAAGTGAGTGCATTGTGTATAGTAACATCAATACTCTATGATGATCAACTATGAATGACTTAGCTCTTCTCAGCAAGACAATTCCAAAAATGCCATACCTCTCCAGTCTAAATGTAGATAAAAGCATACAATTTTTCATTTTTTTCATTTCATCATCTTCTTGTTCTTTCTTTGTTCTATATGAGTCTTCCTCCACAACAACCGATAAATATTTTGCATGATCATAGATTTATAATTAATACAAAATTTCTTACTGTCTCAGAGAGGAGAGGGAGGAGAGAAAGAATTAGGAACTCAAAATTTTGGAAAATAAATGTTAAAATTGTTATTGCAGATAATTGGAAACAGTAGAATATTATAAAAACACAAATAAATGGAGTCTTAAGTAAACAAATGATATTAACAGGAATTCTCAAAAAGAAGAAATCCAAACTATGAAGACATCTAAAAATGATTTCAAAGAAATATAGGGAGACTTAAAAACCATTGCCAAGTGAAATAAACAAAATGAGAATTTACAAAAAAGAAACTCTTTAAAAATAAAGATCATCTTTCTTTTTGTTTTTATTTGTATATTCACTCCTTAGTACATCATCTATAGGTTTAACAAATATTCCATCTCTCTATTTCCCTCCACTCCTTTTTGCTATTTGGTGAAGCAATTGTGTTCAAGATTTTCTCCATAGGATCCTAAAGATTAACTCACATCTCAACTCTTTCTGACTCTAGGCCTATAATACTCTTTTTCTGAACCACCTAGCTACTTCTAGGTAGGGGTGTCAAGGACTGTTTTTGTATTGTTTGTATTTCCTTTGTTTCATGGGCTGTAGTGACTGAAAGATACATCACCAACAATCCATCCACTTATTATGTGTCCCTGATTTTAGGCTCAAAAAAGCAGACATAGCTTGTTGCCAGGATATACTCAAAGCCATTCTAATATAGGAAATTCACTGGCATAGCTTTGAAGAACTTAGACCCATCTCCATATCACAATAAAGTATGAAAAGAATCTTCCACGTAGCCCCTATGCAAGCAGCCTAACTTCTTTAAAATATATTTTCATATTTTTGCTCCTGATGAAAACTTTCTGTCACTCACTCTATTGCCTATCTTGTATGAACTTTTCTTCCTGCATTTTAAAGGCAACCATCATCTGTGTCTTGCCTACTCATAGGTTGTTTTTTTTTTTTTTTACCTTATTCCTTCCTGCTCCCTACGGGGTAGCCACCACTTTAGTTAAGCCAGCTTCCTGAACAAACATCCCATGATGCTTTGATGACATCCCCTATCCTGGAATGTTGAAACCTCTCTTGCTTCTCTAAATTCTAGCTCTCTTTCCAGGGTATGTTTATTTGATACTTCCTCCATTTAGTTTCCTTGCTTTATTAATTTTATTAAGTATCATATGACAGACACTGTAAAATGACAGGGATCCAAAGAATAATTTAAAAAGTATATAGTCTCTCCCCTCAAGTAACTTATGTCTTAGTGGATGGAAACCACATAAGCATTTCAATTAATGAAAGATACTTGATGATTATGTTGCTCCCAGCCTCATTGATTCCTTCTTTAAATTCTTGTGGCAAATACCCAATCCCAATCTATATCACATTGTTAAGAATTTAGTTACATGTTGTCTTGCATTCACTGCTATCTATTTCATGAGCAGTTAATATTGTTTTCTCCATTAATCCATAAATTCCTTGAGTTCAAGCACTATTTTCAGAGTCTTTGGTATCTTTCTCTGCCTCTAGCACAGATCTAGGAAAGGAAAGGATGCTCTCTTACTTTTTAAGTGGTTGATGGACTCCTGCTCCTCAAGAAAGAATTAGGTTATAAGGAGGGAACCTAAAATCTGAAATAGAAACAAAAGAGGTTGCTGTATAATTTTTTAAAAAGAGATTAAAGGAGTCTTTTGTTTTGAAAATTGAAGGCTTAGATTAATTTCAAGTTCATGAAATTACGAAGGATATGGAAAAGCTTGGTCATCAAAAGTAGAGATGTCAGGGAAGCGTGAAAGAAAAAAAATTTAGAAGTTCTACTCACTACAAATAGTAAATTTATAGAATGGGTTATTCCAAGAGCTGGTATAGTACGTATATGTAGATTAAAAAGATTTCAGCAATTTCTTTGTATGACAGAACGATTATGGTCTATACAAAAAAAGAAATTGGGATTTAGCAAAAGTTCATTCCTAGATTTTGAAGTAAATACCCTTTTAGGACAATATTTCTTTGAGGAACTGTGTCAGAGAGTAGAAAGAAGGCTAACTGAACCACAGGCCCATCATAGGAGTTTTACAGTAAATACTATTACCACAAAGCCAGGGAGTCGTATTCCATTATGATTTATCAGTATTTCTACCATTTCCCTGTTGAGCAAGGGTTCTTAAACTGGGATCCATGAACTCGGTTTTAAACATATATGTTCAAGCATACATTCAAATGTATGTGAATATATGTATTTTGCTAAGTATGTGTTTGCCTTATAATGCTATATATTTGAAAACATTATTCTGAAAGAAATCCATAAACTTCACCACATTTCCAAAGGGCTATATAACACTTAGGGGTTTTTCAGAGAAAATTTCATTGCCCTAGCCATTAAACCAGGATTCGGTGTTTCTTCTTTCTTTTCTGATTTTATCCTGTTATTTTCAGTTATACCCTTTTGCTTTAATTTTTTAAAAATATTCACTAAAATTTCATTCCATGTACTTGGCTTTCATGTACCCCATTCATAACTAGGTGCAGGCACTGTGGGGTTCAGATAAGTCTTGTAGGGCTACAAGTAATTTTTATAGCAGCAAATGAAAGGATTGGGCTGGATGATCTCTAGGGACCTTTCCAGTTCTTAACTTCTGGAAGTCTTAAAGTCTTAGCAGAAAAAAAATTAAGAAGGAGACTTTAATTTAGGCCTATTAAAAACCACGAGCTAGATGATATGAAAAGAAGTGCTAATGAAAGGTCTTCCCCAAGGATTTTTTTAATGTTTCTTTTTATTTAGCCTCATGCTCTTACAGAGAATATCACATTTCAGTGACATACTCAAATGAAACTAGCAGGTTTGAAAAATACCTTGTTCTGAGCTGACATCTAGGAACCTGGTGGTGTGGTTTACTTATTTCACATGGATAACTTCTATTCCCCTGTGCCATAAACTGAGTCATTTTCTCCAATTTGATTTGATGCCATTCAACTCTTTTTAATTAGACAAGGAGGTGGATGTTTCATTCAGGTGTAGCTGAGTCAACAGTCACACTATAAATCTGTGAGCATCATGAAATTTGAAGTGGAATTCCAAATGATTTTTAAAGAGACATAACATCTCCTCCTCATGAAGGAATCAGGAGCATGGGGAGAGATAAAGAAACCATAATAAAAGGATTTTAATGGAGATATTCATGAAAAATCAGTTGTTTCATATGTATCTTATTGGAGAAATAACTTATTGATACCATCTGGCAGAGACAGGATTCCACAAGCAGCAATATATTTGACCTGGTTTTAAACGGTAGCTGTACTGATACTATCTCATCTCAGAGTACTGTATTTCATTTTTTTCCCTTTCCAACTCAACTAATTCACAGCTACAATTTTCATCCTTAACTGTTATCTACAAAAAGTGGGCCTTCCTGATTATTCAGTGGAGAATAATTCCTTCCCCCACTCGATTCTGATGCAATGAGGTAACTTCGAACAGTTGTGGGCATAACTCATTTTCTTCACTGCAGGGAAAGCATGAGTTGCTTACATGAAAAAAAAAAGAAAAAGAAAAAAAAACACACCCCACACAGCTAACTCAGAGGTTTAAAGGGAAACAGAATAAAATTTTGATCTTCTCCCTGCTTTCCCTCAGCTTCAACTAATAGTTCAGGAAGATACTCAGCTAATTGATTGAGCTTACATTTTAAAAAGTTAACTGCAGGGAACTCAGAGAAAAGGTACACATACACAATCAACACATACCAAGAATAGGAAGATCTGCAGGGATCAGAGAACTTAAGGCAAGAAAGAAATTATGGATTTCTAGAAAGAAAAAAAAAACGAGTAATACACACAGTGTTCTTTTTGTGATTTTTTTACATACTGACACAAGCAGGTTCTGCAAAAATATTCAGGAAACTTTTCCTACCTCCCATGCTGTTCCTTCTCCAAGGTCCTAAAATGAGCCATGGGTGGAGATGACAGTAATGAGGCCATTTGATAGAAATTACCTAAGCTGACACTCCCCACAGTGAAGATGGCAAATGCCAGGGCAAAAGCCACTGTGTTTCATTACCCTATGCCCAGCGTGGTGTTTCCTGTGTGTGAGGCCCCCGCAGGTAACTTTCAGGGAAAAATGACTTCTCAGAGTTTTGGAGTGTCTTTTAAAACATTTAAATCCATTTGTTTCTGTGAACACTTATCTTTCTGCCTGTAAACAATTATCTTCCAGTCTTCCTGTTACATCACACTCCTGTTTCATTCTAGCCACCTGTGTTCTTATATTATTTGTCTTTCTTTCCATTTCACTTACTTGTCTTCTGGTTATTTTACTTGTTTTCAACTTGAAAGTTTCCCATTTTCCTTGTCTATTTGACTCTAGAGACTTTTGAGTGTTTTAAGATTTATAAGACTAAACTGATACAAAGTAAAGTGGACCCAGGAAAACAACATACACAATGATTTCAACCAAAGAAAGGGGGGATGGGGGCTAGCATCTAGAATAGGATTAGGCACATAGAAAGTATTTAAAGTATTTAAAAAACTTGATTGACTGATAAGGAAAAAAAAAGTTGAAATAAGAAGCTACAAGATAGTATGCTCCTTTCTCCTTCCTCAATCCCTATTCTACCCAACTGTTTCTCCCTATATAATGGCTTCTCATTATAGTATGCTGGGATCATTCTTTCTTAGGATCAGTGTCCAAGAATCTTCACCCCTGACTATGGGTCAGTGTCCTGGTGGCTCTTTCCATTGGGTCAGTCTCCATCCTCCTACAAGCAAGATATGTAATGCAGTCCTTCCTTACAGTCCATTTTTTCCCATTGTATCCTCTTCTGCTCTGTTGAATTTGTATCAATGGCTGCTCATCATATTTTCACATCCCAATAGTTAAAGTTGACCTAAGGGCACCTTTTGTACTACTCAAAATACCAGAATGTCTCATTAGGATTCTGTCAAGACCTTTCCCTACCCCAGTCACTAAGGTTTGTGTGATCTTAGGTAAGTCACTACTTTCTTTGGGCCTGAGTTATCACATTTATAAAAGGAGAAACCTAGGTTAGATAATTTATGTAGTTGTTTCTGTCTCTAAAAAACAAACCTTTGCTCCCAACTAAAACTCACCAATAAGCCAAATAAATAAATAAACATATGAAACAAACAAATAATGAGTGTCCATGTTTTACCACATTCATATTATCTTTGTGTGAGTAGAGACCTATAAGGTCATCTAGTCCAACCTGTAGCTGAGCAGAAATCCCTGCTCCCAAAAATTGGTCATCCAGTTTCTATATACAGGGCTTTAGTGAAGGGGAACCTGATATTTGACAGATTGAATTGTTAGGATTTTTCCCCTTAGATTAAATATAATGTTTTTGTTTTCTATCCATTTATTCTACTTTTTTGCCCTGGGAGTGGGCAGAAAAAGTCTACCATATGACATTCACTCTGATATTTCAAATTGATCATCAAATCCCCACTGAGACTTTTCTTCTAGAGGCTAAACACTCCTGGGTCCTTCAACTGATGATTATATAACATGATCTTCAAGCCCTTTGGGCTTCGGGTCATTCTTCAGACACACCAGTCCTTTCCTAAATATATCCTCTAGTACTGAGCACAATATTCCAGATATATTCTGTCTTCTGACTATATTCTAGTCAAAGTAGAAGAATCATAAGAGAATAATACAATAATCACTTCTCTATTAGGAAATTCCATTTCTATTTTGCAATTCAAATATATTAAAGTGGATTTCAGTATCTACATTCTAGAGAATTGTTCAGAGGCAAGCTATGTCAACTAGAAACTAAGTAAACTGGTTCCGGGTTAAGATGGCAACAGAGTAAAAAGCAGCTCTTAACCTCTCCTGACCGAAACATACAGGACTCCTCAAGGGGACATAAAAACAAATCCAGATGAATGGAGGAACCCCACAACAGGGTGCAGTGTGGAAGGTACATGGAATCTGGGCATTTCCATGCTATAAAGGGGTGAAACAGCTCTCACTAAATCGCGGGCTGAGCAACAACCCCCCACCCCCTCCACACACACCACCTACAACGCCAAAGCCAGCTAAAAAGAAATAGAGTAAGTTTGGGGCACCCATTGAGTCATTGACAGCTCCAGGGTCTGTTCCTGAGAGCAGCAAGACTTAGGACCCCAAAAAGCTACAGAACACGCATGGACTCTAAACGCGGACACGGAGCGCAGGTACGGGCAGAGGCGCGGGTGGAGGCGAACACAGGCGCCCACCTGAGCGAAAGCTCTGAAACCCTGAGGGGGGAACCAGTGCAGACGGGTATACGACTATGGAAGCAGCTCTCTGAGACTTGTAAAGAAACCTCCAGCAGAGGATCAAGCAAGGGGGTCCACCAGGGGGCTTGACCTTGAGAACAACCAGACCTCAGACCTCAGGACCCAAAGAACCGCAGACAGACCCTGAGCGCGAGAATAAAGCTGAGAAGCTGCTGGGCTAACAATGGCTACCCAGAATCAGGAAGTTCAGAAGAGAAGGATTAACAAGAAGAAGAAGAAATCTTTAACACTCGACAATTTTTACACAGAGAAAATCCAGACAACCGAGCAAACAGAAGAGGAGAACAAGGGGGCAGATGGGTAGCTCAGTGGATTGAGAGCCATGCCTAGAGACAGGAGGTCCTAGGTTCAAATCCGGGCTCAGACACTTCCCAGCTGTGTGACCCTGGGCAAGTCACTTGACCCCCATTGCCTACCCTTACCAATCTTCCACCTATAAGTCAACACACAGAAGTTAAGGGTTTAAAATTTAAAAAAAAAAAGAAGAGGAGAACAAACAAGCATCCGGACCCTCCCAAAATAATGAAAACTGGTCACAAGCTCTTGAAGAGTTCAAAACTGAAATGACAAGAAAGTTGGAAAAGATTTGGTTACAGAAATGGGAAATAGCTCAAAAGGAAATCAGGCAAGAAAATAACAGTTTAAAAGGCAGAATTTTGCAATTCATTGGTCTCCCTGAAAAAGGAGAAATTAATAGAAATTTGGACTCCATACTAAAAGAAATTATTCAGCAAAATTGCCCTGAAGTTCTACAACAAGAGGGCAATATAGACATTGAAAGGATCCATAGATCACCCTCGATACTCAACCCAGAAAAGACTACGCCCAGGAATATAATAGCCAAATTCCAAGTAAAAGAAAAATCTTACAAGAAGCCAGAAAGAGACAATTCAAATATCAAGGAGCACCAATCAGGATCACACAGGATCTGGCTGCCTCCACGCTAAAAGACCTCAAGGCTTGGAATATGATATTCAGAAAGGCAAGAGAGCTGGGCCTGCAACCACGGATCAATTACCCATCAAAATTGACTATATACTTCCAGGGGAAAGTATGAGCATTCAACAAAATTGAAGATTTCCAAGTATTTGCACAGAAAAGACCAGGGCTAAATGGAAAGTTTGATATCCAACCACAAAAATCGAGAGAAACATGAAAAGGTAAATAAGAAACAGAGGGGAAAGAAAGAAAACTCATAATTTTTAAATTTGCCTTTTTAAGGGCCTCAGTAAGATCTAATTATCTGTATTCCTATGTAGAGAAATGCTATGTATAATTCTCTGTAGTGAATTCTATTCACTATTATAGTAATCAGAAGAATAATTCACAGGGCGAGGGTGGAATACTAAATGATCTAAGATGATATGGGGGGTGGGAAAGAGGGGGGTTAATAGTAGGGGACACCAAGAGACACTTGAGAGAATAAGAAAAATAGGATATTCTATTACACACAAAGAGGGCATGGGAAGGGGAGGGGATGAATACTATTATAAGAAGGAGAGGAAGAGAGCATTAAGAGGTAATATTTAAACCTTACTCTCAGTGTAATCAACCTGGAGAGGGAAGAGTACCTATACTATCCATTGGGATATAAAACTCTATCTAACCCTACTGAGAAAGTCAGAAGGGATAAACCAAGGAGAGCAGGGGAGTGGGGAGGTCAAAAAAGGGAAGGGAGAAGAAGGGGGAGGGAATTTATTAGACCTTTAAAAATAAAAAGAGGGGAATAATAAGGGAGGGGATAGAAAGGGAAATTAATCAAGGGAGGGGATAAGGGATACAGGCTTAAAGCAAACCACTGATTTTTGGAAAACAATATGGGAGAGATTAGGATTAGATCAACACCTCACACCCTACATCAAGATAAATTCAGAATGGGTGAATGACTTGAATATAAAGAGGGAAACCATAAATACAGAATAGTAAACTTGTCAGATCTCTGGGAAAGGAAAGATTTTAAAACATAGCAAGAGTTAGAGAAAATTACAAAATGTAAATTAAATGGTTTTGATTATATTAAACTAAAAAGCTTTTGTACAAACAAAAACAATGTAGTCAAAATCAGAAGGGAAACAACAAATTGGGAAAAAATCTTTATAACAAAAAACTCTGACAGGGGTTTAATTACTCAAATATACAAGGAGTTAGAGCAATTGTATAAAAAATCAAGCCATTCTCCAATTAATAAATGGGCAAGAGACATGAATAGGCAATTTTCAGGTAAAGAAATCAAAAGTATCAATAAGCACATGAGAAAGTGTTCTAAATCTCTAATAATTAGAGACATGCAAATCAAAACAACTCTGAGGTATCACCTCACACCTAGCAGATTGGCTAAAATGAAAGAAGGGGAGAGTAATGAATGCTGGAGAGGATGTGGCAAAATTGGGACATTAATGCATTGCTGGTGGAGTTGTGAACTGATCCAACCATTCTGGCTGGCAATTTGGAACTATGATCAAAGGGCTATAAAAGAATGCCTGCCCTTTGATCCAGCCATACCATTGTTGGGTTTGTACCCCAAAGAGATCATAGATAAACAGACTTGTACGAAAATATTTATAGCTGTGCTTTTTGTGGTGGCAAAAAACTGGAAAACGAAGGTATGCCCTTCACTTGGGGAATGGCTAAACAAATTGTGGTATATGCTGGTGATGGAATACTATTGTGCTCAAAGAAATAATAAACTGGAGGAGTTCCAGGCGAACTGGAAAGACCTCCAGGAATTGATGCAGAGCAATAGGTGCAGAGCCAGAAGAACACTGTACACAGAGACTGATATACTGTGGTAAAATCGAATGTAATGGACTTCTGTACCAGCAGCACTGCAATGACACAGGACAGCTCTGAGGGATTTATGGTAAAGATGCTACCCACATTCAGAGGAAGGACTGCAAGAGAGGAAACACATAAGAAAAACAAATGCATGAACGCATGGGCTGAGGAGGACATGATTGGGGATGTAGACTCAAAACCACTACAACAATGCAACTAACAACAATTTGGAAATAGGTTTTGATCAACAACACATGATAAAACCAGTGGAAATGTGCGTCGGCTATGGGGGGGGGGGTGAGGGAGGTGAAGGGGGAAAGTAGGAGCATGAATCATGTAACCATGTTAAAAAGGACTATTAATAAATGTTAAAAAATAAATAAAAATAAAAATAAAAAAAGAAACTAAGTAAACTTGGAAAGCAGAAAATTCATATATAAGTTCATATGAAATTCATAATAATATTTTAATATATACTTATTAGCACTTGTTAAGTAGCAGAGATCCGGTTTATAGCCATGGCAGCATTCCATTTGTTTCCATCTGTATCCTTTAAGCTTGTCAAAGTCTCACAAAAGCAACATTATACTATAGTCATCAATACAGTAGCAAAAATTTTGGCTGAACCAAAATATCTCTAGACCTTTATCCTCCATGAGTACAGGATGTTGAGTGATTCAAATCAACTGGAGGACTGATAATTCTAGGATATTCAGAGAACCAGCTTAGACTCAAGATCATCCTCAATCTAGGTTCCTTTTTATTTGTGTCATCCAGTGCAGACATTTTGCTCTTAGCCAAGGTATGAAGCTAAAATCTGCCACCCAAAAGTTTTCGTTACCTGCAAGGTATTCATTAGAAGAAAACACCAAAATCCACTTAACCCACAGATTAAACACGTAAAATTTTCAAGGAATTAATGAAATAGGCATTAAAGACAAATAAAAAAATCAAAATACAAATGTCCAAATCCCATCTATTAATAGTTTAATAATCCTAGATCTGATGCTATTCTTAAATGGTTTATTGGTTGAACAAGTAGTAGGGAATTTTTTCTTTAACCCTCTGCTTCTCTACAAAGATTAGAAAGCAGAAAAATATTGATTCAATATCTTGCTTCACGCAGAGAACAGTGGTAACATAATATCTTTATTATAAATCCATAATAATTTATAGACATATATATCACTATATGTAGAAAAGGGGAAAAAACTAGTTTTCCTCTCTGGCTATGTACTTAAATATTAAGTAACAAAGGAAAATATTAAACAAAAATCTCATTAACTATAAATCACTAGTATTTTAATCCTGCCCTCTACCTCCCAATACTTAAAAAATACTCGAGATGTTTTCACAATCCAGTCTTATGAGGTATGTATTGACCAACCTCTATTGCCAAAGTAAGAAATCCAATTATTTAATAAGTAGGGAACAAAGTAGGTTGCCTATATCTTTCTTTTTAAAATTTATTTTATTGTTGCTGTTGCACATATCTTTCTGAACTGAGTAGGAAAGAGATAGTTATGATCAAGACCAAGGTTCTTTCCTATATTTTCCTGATCTTTTATGAACCTCCATACCCTTAAATGTAATTCCATCTTCAAAAATCAGTATCCTACTCTCAGAAGGTGCCGTGTACTATTTCTCCTTTACAACCCCAGAGAGACTGCTGAGGCAGCTAATTCTTAACACACAAAGCCTGTGTTATTTCATAGTCCCAACATAATCCAAAATAAATAAAAATCATATATGGACCGAAACTTGACCTATTTCTGGAAATACAGCTCAATAGGAAGATATCTTTTCTTTTTATAGAAAATATTCTTCCTTCCATTTGAAAACCGTATGCATTTTTAGAAATTTGGTAAATATTGTAGACAGCGAAGTCAATCTTTTTACAATCTGAAAGGAATTTCCCGTATCTTTATGTAGGTCAAAGAGCTGAAAAATATTGAATTCTTTAATGATTTGTTAATATCTGCAACTTTCCTTAAGGTTAAACTAATGAGGAAGCCATCTTGTTTTCCACATCACTGGATCTAGCATGCTATAGGAGATCACCATGGCAACAGGAGCTGGTGTGCCTGGTGTGAAGACAACAGTGTAGGCCTCATTTCCTAAAAGCATGTTTCTACTAAAGTTGAATCACCAATTAAAAGACTCTTTTCTGTCCTCAGGGGCCTCCGAGATGCAAATAGGCTTGGGAAGCCTGACTGGTCAGCTGCTACACCTAGTAACTCTTGCTGATTATCTAAAAATGGATTGATTTGGCATAAATAAGGGGGAAAAAAGATATTTCTGGATTGTTTTGAGGACTAAATTAAGTCTCAAAAACAAAACCCTTATTTCAAACTGTAGGAAGTAATGATTCTTAAAACTTGAATATGGTTAATAAAGGTCTATTCTATATTGCCTTGAATTATCTTGCAGTGAAACCTCTGTGAGATCCACAATAACATGATTTGTCATCTCTGTGTCAGTATGTATGAGTCACAGACACCTCATGTATCAGTGAGAATTAATTAGAGATCTTAAACAGAAGATAGGAAAATGAGCCATTAGTCTACCAACAATTTTTCAGCATTATTGATTGATTATACTTCTATGCTTTTATTTGATGGGTTAAAAAATAAAACATAAAATGAGAATCTTCTAAGCTACAATCATGATTATAGAATCAATGTGAATGACATCCAGGAAATCACAACAAAAATTCTAAACAAATTCCATTAATAAATTATGATCACATTACACACACACACACACACACACACACACACACACACACAAACACACACACACACACACAAAACAGAATGACAGTTTGGAAGAAAAACAAATAAAACCAAATATTTACCAAATAATTACAAGAGATGTTAGAATCCCTGAATAGCCTTAAATAATGCAATGTTCTTGATTCTATGTTGACAACACCATTTATGTATAATAACAAAAACATAATGTATATAAAGTATACACAATCTTATAAATTCTTCCCTTTGTGGTCAAGTTCACAGGGTATATACATTTTTGACACTATAACCCTGTTTCTTTACAATGAAAATTTCCTAATATTCAGGATTATAGAGATTGAAATAAAGTTTTCATTTTTTTTACTGTAAAGGATGATCCTGGAAGTTTTTCAATGAATTTACCAATTCACATTAATAAAATAAAATGATTTGCATTGATAAATGAAGTTATTGAGGAATTTTAAGTGCAAAATTAGCCACACAACCTCAACCAATTCTTTTTAATATGTTTGTATATTTAAATGTTTCTTTGTATAGCTAATTAAATGCCTTGTTGCAAAGTCTCATGGGAAGTGCATTTGCATATACCTTGTTATAATGGCTAAGCATTTCCTGACAAATAGACATTTAATAAATGTCTGTCATGGATAATCAACAATAAACAGTGGACTCATTTTATTCTTACTGGAGCTCATCGGGCAATATTTTGTGGTCCTTTTGACATGACTGATGTAGCACTTTAGTTTAGGACATTTCCTAAGGTACTATAAGCATTTTGGTATACAAAATTTATTAGAAAAGCAATGAAAAATTAATTTTGTTTGAATGTTCCATTAAATTAAAGACCTATGAATTGATATGCAAGATTAAATTTAAATGAAAGGAAATGTAAATTCTGAAAATTTATTTTAAAATATGGTTCAAAAGCTAAGAAATGAAAAGTTTTCAAAGGCATTATTAATAATGACATGTTTAAACCTAGAATTCAATGGCTAAAGCTAGTTATATTCATGTTCAAGGTACTATAATTTTATTTATATAGCATTCATTTTGAGAGAGCAATCTCTCTCTCGCTTAGGAGATAATTAGGAGTACTTTTTGAGACTAAGAGGCTATATAATTGGTCCATGATCACTCCAGAGGTAGGATTTGAACTCACATCTCCCTGACTCCAAAGCTACTACTCTATCTAACATGACACTCTAAATGAAATAAAGGAGAGGAGTCAATATAAAATGAAAGCAATACTAATATTGTGAGATTATAAACCATGTTGGATTATAGCCTAAGTGTTTCTGTAATAAAAAATATTACAAAAGGAGGAGTTATTTAGAGTATCCAGTGGAAGCTAAAAGTATTTGTATAGCATTGTGAAAGTTGATCAGTCCATCTTCTAATTTATTTTTAAAATGAAATGTCTACTACTACCAATGAAGAGAAATATAATAAATAAACTACATTATTTCTCCCAAATTTAATATGATGAAAGCCCCTATAAATACAATGGGTTGAAGAGAAAAGGAAATAAATCATTGTGCATACATTTATATTTTCAGCCACATATCCTATTAAAACAGAACCTATCATATCTCTTTCCCTTTCCTGTGAATAGCTAGATTTCTGATTAAAAATCCCCTGAGACATTAGCTGAAACTTTGCAAGTTAAATATCATTTTGCTATTTCTTTCACATATTTCTAACCTCTTTATATATCTGTCCTCACTGATGTTCTCAACACCTCCCAATTTAGCATCATCTGTAAATTTAATTAATGTGTTTTTTCTCTCTTCTTACAGATCATTATAAAAGCATGTTAAGTAAAATCATGACTAACACCAACTCCTACTAGACCCCCCATTGTCTTGTCATACAAAACATTTTACCTTTATATACAAGTATTATCAGTGATGGAAAGACAAGGCAGAAAAGATATGGGAACATAACTGGTGAAATACCTTGGAAAGTGCTTAAAACTTTGCTTACTACGCAAAGTGCTCAAAGTAATAGCAATTAAGAGGTTTCCTTAATATCTAATAAAAAAATCTATTTTTTAGCCATACTAGTTCAATTTTCTAATGAGCTTTTCCCTCTAATCACCAAAGTTTAATACAATTAAATATACTTATCATGTGAGATCATGTACCTCAAGGGTCATTTCTAAAAATGAATACTTTGAGTAAGATTTCTTTTATGTCAGACATCTTCACAAGACAAAAATTCTTGCTTTATTTTATGCCATGTATGCCAACTAGAGAGATGGGGAACTGGGAACAAAGTGGATGTGAAAAGAGATTTGGAATGGTTTCTACCAAAATAACCTAACATAATTCAATAAATTTTTGTATAATCATATTTCATTTTCCCCAATTACATATGAAAATAATTTTAACATTCATTTTTTAAAATATTGAGTTCCAAATTCTCTACCTCCTTCCAAAAATTAGAAGTGATTAGCTATAACATTCAAGGTATAGATGGATTTCACAAAGGCTAGAGATAGAATGGCGTATATGAAGAACAACGAGGAGAAAGGTTAGAGTAGAAGGTGTAATGCATTGAGGAAAATGCAGAGAATTCTCTCTTTACATAAATTCACACCACATAAATTCAACTTACTGTAGCAACAACAGCAGCTGCTCTGGTGCAGCCCAACCCTGGTCCTTCACTCCAAGTAAAAAAGCTGCTCAGGCTACTAGGAAAAAGAGCTTCTGAGGGTTGGAGCCTTATGGAGCCCCTTGAGGGTTAGGAGACATAATAAAAATAAGTTAAAAAAGTGGTGTAACAGTAGTTGCAAGGTTTTATATGTCAAGTAGAGGAGTTTGCTTTTTATCCTAGAGAAAATAAAGAATCTAAAACTTCTAAAGCACGAGTAGAGTGGGTGGGTGAATAGGTGATGGGGAGACTATAACATCTGAGACCAGGATATATGACTCCCCCTGCTGCACTGCTATCATTGCCAATAAGAACTCTAGATTTTCTGATCTTTTGAATGCCCCTAAGTCATAATGTGGTCATATGTGGGGTGGGATCCCCAACAAAGGTAACTCATTCTTAAAAGTCCTTCCTCATTGGTCTCCTGGAATGTGCAATGTAGAACTAAATTGCTGAGATACTTCCTCCCAGAGGTGTTTCAGATTCTTTCAAACAATCACAGGACATTTCCTGTGTGGGTCGTCTATCTTAATCCTGTGGTCCAAGTTTTTTATTTCTCTCAAATAGATTAAGGATTTTTCCACACCTAGTTTCTACATCTAATTTCCAGCTAGTTTGATAGATTGATTCAATTCAGCTGTCTTGGCTTCCTGTGATTCCATTAATTGGGGTGGATGTGGAAACTCCCACTCTTAGACAAAAGTTATCAATGCTGAGATAGTAGAATTGACTGGAAAGTGTGGAGAGAAGCAGAGAACTCTGTTGATTAAGTATACCTACCTTTATGGCCTCTGAGAGCACTTGCAAGATGGGAGGGGGGAGGAGGAAGAAAGAGAGATGGGGGGGGGAAACACAGAGACACAGAGTCAAAAAGAGAGAGAAAACAGAGACAGAGAGAGAAAGAGAAAGACAGAGACAGAGAGAGGGAGACAGAGAGAGACAGAGACAAAGAGATTGAGAGGAGGATCTATTGGGCAAGTTGACCTTGTATAATAACTGACAGTAAATCACATATGAAACTTCATTCAACAAATATTTTTAAAAAACCATTATGAAAATCCCATTGTGATATTTAAAGTTGCACTGCCTCCCTGGCAAGGTGGTTGTGTGTTTCAAGTGAGATAATATATGTAAAAAACAATTCACCCATAAAGCACTATATAAATCATAAATCATTGATAGAGATCACAGATTTAGAAACTGAAGGGAATTTAGAATTCATCTAGTATAATCCTTTAAGGTTACAGATGAGGATACTGAAACCCCAAGAGGGGTCTTAAGTGACTTGCCTAAAGTCATCTGTTTATATAAGCTATTATTGACAACACATGAACTCTGTCCTCAAAGAATTTACAATCTAGTAGGAGAAAGAAAATAGTTATCAACAACACAGTATGTGATAAATATCATATAAGTCCTACAAGTACAGGTACATATAAATACATTTAGAGCAGGGAATCATTTCTTTCAGGATAATGAGGAATAGCAATAGAGGTGGCATTTGGAATAGATGGACCTGTTAAGCTACCCACCTCCTGAGAGAGATGATGGACTCAAGGAGCAAAATGAGATGTAATTTTTGGACATAATCCATGTAGGAATTTATTTTGCTTAATTATACATTATTAAGGGCCTTTTTGCCATTGTTTGTTTCTTGATGGGGAAAGGAGAGAAATTAGATTTAAAGATAACGGTCATTATTTCCATGAGCAAAGGTGAGATCAAAGAATATTCCAAGCAAAAGTCTAAGAAAAAAAGTGAGGAGGTGGAAGAGTTTGAATACACAGAAAGTGCAATATAATTCAAATCATAAGAGCAGTAGGGATTTAGTGAGAGATAAGGATGGTAAGCTGCCATCTATATTGAACTACTTAAGTGGAACCAAAGATTTTTAAGAAGGATAAGACTATGTGGCCTGATAGTCATAAGTACAGATTACAGGCATTAGAAAAACAAGAATGGTAAGCCAATGTTCTAGTCTACCACACTCTGCTATGAATTCACCCCAATCTAAAGTGAACTCCTCCCTCCACCATTATTGGAAACCTCCCCCTTACTTGTTTAAGAATCCTCAATAAGCACATATCTTGCTCTTCAGATTGATCTCCATTGGGAAGATCTTGCTTCAGAATGATACCACACCACAACTCATCTCATTTTCCCTGATAGCTCAAATTTGACAGAGACATTGTATTTTTTCTGTTCTATACCATATCAGATGCTAATATTTCATGCTTCAATACTGGAAAAGTAAAGTTGAATAAAGTGAAATTTTGGCAATAAATTCTTCCATTCTGATGATTTGATTTAGCAGAAGAACAATTTATACTGACTAATAAGCAAAACAATTTTCAGCTGGATGCTTGATGAAGGAAATCATTGCTCATGCTTGCACACTGAACCATGAAAAACAACAGCAGGAAAGTTGATTTGACTTTTACTGTTGTAAAATCAATTAAATACTTGGGTTTTTTCTTAAGTGGAAGAAAAGTTGAAATAATCAGAATTTTCAGTTTGGATAAATACATGTAGTTCTTTCTTCAAATTGTAGCCATAATATTTCTATTTAGCTATACTGTGAAAACTAGAGAGGTGAAATTTCTAGGTATAATTATAGAAGATTTAATCCCTCAGAAAATAATGTAATGTTAGGAGATGTCCTCAGTTCAGCCATCCTTGACAATATTACAGTTAATCACTAATGACCTCTCTGAAAAGGATATTCTGTCCTTCACATGCCTCTACCCGGTATGAGGACAGCTCTAACATGGAACAAATTGAGGGGCAGCTTTTAATCTATGAAAATAGAACTGTGACCCCTTTGACAAATTGTGTTCTCCAATAAATCATATGGGCTTAGTTGAGGGAGCAGTTTTCTGGAAATTAATGGTGCAAGGCCTTCTTGATTCATAGTGAATTCCTTCTCTGATAAGATCTTTTAATATAAATTAGGTTTCTATATTCCTTCCTTGGGAGGAGGTATGGCAAAGATTTGGATCTTAGAAAGAAGCTATATGATTAGGAACTTGAGACCTGACTTGACTGGGGAAAACAGGAGGAAGGGGTTTTAGACAGGTCTTCTGAAGTCTATACTGTTACCTAGGCTCTTTCTTTCACTCTAGGTAGCCAGCTGGCCACTGGAGAAGGCTGGTTTTCTTCTTTTGAGAAAGAAGCAGTAGGGATCACAATGGTTTGCCCTTCTACTTCTTTGTTGAAAAAAGATTGGAAAAATTACTCTTCTAGCAAGCAGAGAAGCAACAAGCAGAATTTTACCCTTTTTTTCTCTCCTTTCCTCTATTTCTGCCTGGAGTAGGAAAGCATTATATAGACTAAACCAAACTGAACAATGGAAATTTATTTTCTTTGGTCTTTTATTTTTAGGATTATGATTAGGGACTTTATTTTTCATTTCTAGGAGTAAAACTTTGAATATATTTATGTGTTGTATTGCTCTAAAAGATTTGTGCAATAGTTATTGTGCTTGAGCTAAGAATTTTTCCTATATCCTTACACCCAATTGAACCTACTAAATATCAACTTCTCAAATAAAATTTTGCCATAATTTTGTGGCATGAAGTGCCAAAGTATTCTCATGTCTAATATTGAGATGATCCCAATAGTATTGACCCTTGACAGATTTCATCTATATGCTAGCTTGCTAAGAGTAGTTAAAGATATAGAGACCATTTCCCTCTCTTTCTAACAGGCTCAGTATGAATAATGAAAGAGTCTACTACTCTGGACCCAAATCTGAACAATAAAACAGAGCTGATTGATAAAAGGATATAATGTGAATTTTGGAATAAAGTTATCAAGTCATCTTTAAGTATAAAGATGGACACATAATTTTCAAAATTAAAATCATAAGCTATAAATAAAATTTTGAAAACATGCTCTACATTATTAATAATAAAAGAAATGAAAAGTAAAATAACTAAGATTCCACTTCACATTAAGAAAATCAGTAAAGATGCCAAAAATAGTAAGAGTCGATATTAGAGGAATTTTGAGAAGAAAGGCATATACATTGCTAGAGCTATGAATTGATCTATTCCAGAAATAAATTTATAATTATATAAGAAATGTAACAATACAATACTATTCATACATACTGGTTTAGAAATCTTTTTATGATGCTGATGCCACTGAGAAATCAAAGAGGACAACAAAGTTCTAGTATTTGCCAAATTTTTTTTTCTTTTTTAAAAAAATTAATATTTTGTTCAAATGACCATGGAGTAGCAGGAGCTTTGTAGCAATCCAGGTATACATTAATTGTGATATTATTTTAAGAAGTATTAAAAAAAAAAAACTTAACTCTTATACTGCTAATGATTGATCTCTGTAATCTTGAGTCAAATTGCCAAATCCCTAGCCCTTCCCTAAGGCTACACCCCAGAAGAGAGTCAGTTATCTCAGTCTCCTTACTTTTCCTACAATGATCAATTAACATAGGTATCAAACATCAGTAGATGCCTTAGGCCATATCCACCCTGGATCCTGATCTTAGCTCTACCTATTGTTTCATGTTTTTGGCAGTTTGCATTTTATGATGATTACCTCATAATGTTAATGTATCAGGCCACTGGCCTCTCCCTTCCCTCCATACAGTTGTAACCCCAATAAAAGTGACAAGACATCAGTTGGCCAGAGGGCTCTTAACCATTAGAGCTCCTAACCATGAATCTCTTGACCATCAGAGCTTACTCGCTGTCTGTCTACCTTATGCCAAAACTTTCACTCAGTCCTTGGTTCCCCTTTCTAAGTGTCCAACCCACTAGGAATCTTCGTGAAGCTGCTGGACGGCTTCAAGCTTTAAGGACAGAAATCAAAATTAGATGAGTAAAGGGGCTCTCCCATGTGAAGCAGCCTTAAAGGTAGGCAGTGTTTGGGGATTTCCATGCTATAAAGGGACAAAACTACACTTATCAAAATGTGAGCTAATCACCGTCCCCCACACCACCTTCCATGCCAGAGTCAGAGTGAGTGCTGAAACAATCTCTAAATTATTGGGAGCTGGCTGAGGACTCCACAGATTTATCCCTAAGGGCAGTGCTAGGCCTTGGCAGCTGGACTTGAGACCCAAGACTGAAGAGCACAGAGCCTGGGAATCAGAGCCTGGGGATTGAGCAGAAACAAGGCTGGTCATAGCTGAGGCAGCAGGGACTGGAAAAATAACCTCAGGGCAAAAAACTTCAAAGAACCGCCTGGAAGATACCACCCAGGCAAAGCCCTGGAAACCTAAGCTAAGAAAGCAATGTCCATCACCATGTAGGAACTGCAATCCACAAGTAGCAAATGAAGTAAACAGTATCAAAAGAAGTAAGCAGCAGCAAAAAAAGCTTTTGACCCTGGATAATTTCTATGGAGAAAAAGAGCAAAATACAGATGCAACAACAAACAGGGAAAATAAGCAAACACATCCAAACTTTAAAAAAAATGGAAATTGGTCACAAGCTCTTGAGGAACTCAAAAATGAGTTCAAGAACCAAGTAAGAAAGATAGAAGAAAAGTGGGGGGAAAAATGAAAGTAATACAAAAAGAAAATAACAGCTTAAAAGACAAAATTGCCCATGTGGAAAAAGAGGCAGAGAAATCAAATGAAATAATAAGCAATTTAGAGACCAGAATTGACCTGCTGTAAGCCATGATAAACAGGATAGACCAAATTGAAACGAAAAATCAAAAGATCATAGCTGAAAATCGGTCTTTAAAGACCAGAAATGGGCATATAGAAATGAATGATCTCATCAGACAGTAAGAATTAATAAAAAAAAATTTAAAAAATGACAAAATAGAAAAATAATGAAATATCTCATTGAAAAGATAATTGATATAGAAAACAGATCCAAGAGAGACAATTTGAGAATTATTGGTCTACTCGAAAGCCTCAAAAAAAAAAAAAAAGCCTTGACATCATATTACAAAAAAATTATCCAAGAAAACTATCCTGATATTTTTGAACAAAGAGAGCAAAATAGGCATTGAAAGAATCCATAGATCATCCCTACATTATATTCTCAAAAGACAACCCCCAGGAATGTAATAGCCAAATTCAAGAGTTTCCAGGTCAAGGAGAAAATAATGCAAGCAGCCAAAAAGAGAGAATTCAGATATCAAGGAGCCCTAGTCAGGATTACACAGGATCTGGCAGCCTCCACACTAAAAGACTACAAGCCTTGGAATATGATATTCAGGAAGGCAAGAGAATTGGGTCTACAACCAAAAATTAACATTTTTTATAAAATTTTAAGTTTCATATTTTCTCCTTCCCTGCCATCTCTCCATCACATGTAGAAAAAGCAAACATATGCTATACATATGGGTTCATCATTTGTCATTTCCCAAAATAGTGATTTTTGTGGCAATGAAAAAATGGAAAAAATCAATTAATTAGGGAATAGCTGAAAAGAACTGTGATATGTGAATATAATGGAATATTACTTAGAACAAAATCATAAATATGAGAAATGTAGGGAAACATGGGAAAATTTGTATGAACTAATTAATAATGAAATAAGTAAAATCAAAAGAGCAGTCCAATAACTATAACATTGTAGGTGAAAAAAAATCACCAACAAGAAGCTAATCCCTGAATAATTGGAAAAACTAGCAAAGCATGGGTCTACTAGAACAGAAAGTCATATATATATGGTCAAATATGATCATTGTATTTCAAAAGTAGGTTCAATTGGGACGAGTACAGGTATTTCAGGAGGAAGTTCGAGAAATGACTACGATGGATAAATGATGTCAGCAAAATGTATTGTAATTTCTAAGACTAGAGACTTTTCCAACTCTTAGTTTCTATGATAATACCTGAGAATAGAGGTAGACCATGAATAAATGGTAATAGCCCTGGCTTTATTTGTACATGTATATGTATCTTTGATCTCATTGGGTTACATATTTCTTCCAAAGACATATTGAAATGCTACCTCCATTTCTCATTCTATGTGATTCTCATCTATTTCCTACAATAAGTTCCACGTAGAAGTCCTACCTAAAATGGTGGAGAACTTCCTTTGCTTCATTTATCTTAAAAGAATCAATACAGCATGATTCCTCTACTACTTGAACAACTGACCTAAATTTCTAACCATATAAATCAATACCTTTTAAAACACTTTTCATCTTCAATTCATAATTTAGCCTACATATTCCCACCACCAATCTTTACAATGCAATTTGAGTCACATGGATTTTAATTAATTTTAGTAATCATAAAAATAACTGACTTTTACATAGCACTTTAAAATTAGCAAAGTGATAGATATTCATCCTGTTGATTAGATAACCTTACTGATTCTTAGATCCAGGTCTATGATTTGGAGCTACCTAGCATCATTGGTTGTTAAAAAGATACATTTTATACCAGCTATAACAGTAAATTTAAAATGCTGATCAATTCAATTTCCTCCAACTCAACTTTCAGCCCACATGAAATACTTGCCAAGAAAGTTAAATGTGTTTGGGAAATTTCCATCCATTTACAAGTCATAAACTGGACAATATGGGTTTTTCATTCACTTAAAAAATTTATAGCATATAGGAGAGGTTTTATATAATTGTGGATCTCAATAGAAGGCGTTGTACTTTTCAAGAGTTGATACAATTAGAATAATGTCATCTATGAATACAAACATTTGTACAACTTTATTGCTGATAGAGGTTCCACCTATTTAAAATTTAAACAGGACATAATCTTTGATCTTGGTATATATCTTAGTTGAATATATATAGATTATATTTAATCTTTTGTTTTATTTTCATCCTCAGCAAATTACTAAACAAAGTTATTATTGTAATCACAGCTGCTAAAGAAATCTGTATTATTTTTAAATTTTTTGTAGGTTATTTAATCAATCTTTTTTTAATAGAATCTGGAGACAACAGACATAACAAACACCCAAAAAAAGACATTAAAGAATGAAATCATTTTATTTTAAGATACAGGAAATTATGTGTTGCTATGTGATAGAATGATATGATAAGGCTGTTGGATATGGTGTCAGAGGTCCTGAGTTTGAATCCTTTCTCTGCCATTTTGCTATACTTTTGACCTTGGACAAAATTTTTATCCTTTCTGAGACTCGGTTGATCTATAAAATGAAATGATTGAATTGACTTCTGAGAAGTCATCCCAGCTCAGAAATCCTATAATGTAAAAAGTCATTCTTGAATGAACTATGTGTGAACAGATTACCAACTAATGAGAGAATAGATAAAAATTCACATGCTTTCAGAAGATAAAAATAGAGAAATATAAAACAAACATATGAAATTGTTATAATTAGTATAATTCCAAACTGACTTATTTAATTAAGTTATTGACACCAAAATGTGAGATAGAGTTCAAGGAAAAGGCATCCACCAAGAACAAAAATTCCATTGAAAAGTTTAACAAAATCAAGTGTATAACAATCAGGGGAGGATTTACTGAGTGTTTTCAGGCTTGCTTATCAACTTTTGGTGTCCACCTCATAAGACAGTCAGAAGCACCAAAAAGAGAAAATAATTCAACCTCTCTCACCCACCATATGAGAAGGAAGAGCTGGAAGAGTGGAATAGGCCTAATATCTGTGAGTACATGTTACATTCTTCTTCCTTTTCCATATCTCTATCTGATTTTGGAGGGTATGGAATGTTGAGAGAAGAATAGCTCCTCCGGAGGCAGGATTTACTGAGTGTTTTCAGGGCTGCTTATCCACTTTTGATGTCCACAATTCACTCAACTCTCACTGTCTTGACATATGGGTTAAACCAGGTTGAGGGTACTCAACAGGCCTCAAGCTCATCACAGAGTGAAGAGGATGTCTAACAACTTTCCCTGGTGGAATGAGGGGGAAGAGAACAATTGGTTCTAAGAGCCACAAAGATGGTTTGAAGTATGCCCTATAGAGTGCTTAGAGTTTGCTCAGACATTGAAGGTTTTCCACTCCATCCTGGGCCATCTCTAGTCTTCATGACTATTGTCTTGTCACTGGACTTCGATGACTCCAGAAGAGGGAGGCTGACAACTTTGTGCCACTCTCACTCACTTCAATCCAATTTCATGCATAAGTCAAGACATCCATCCATGATGGCATTGGTCCTCTTCAAGTCAAAGGATAAACAGCATTTTTTTTCTAATGATGAGAAAGAAATAGCACTGCCATGTGTTCACAGCTTTGTTAAAATCCTGGTGAGAGCAAGGGCCAAGTTCTTCTCTGAGGGCCTTTTTGTATACTCACTCAGTTTTGGCTCCAAAGCCAATGAAGAGGCCTTTCTTCCCTGTAGCCACAAAACATCTAAGAGTGCTCTCAATTAGTGTCCTCTGTAACACAAGTATCAAGTATATCTTTGATAAAAAGGCAAGAAAGAAAACCACATGCTTCCACAGCCAACTGTCTTTCTCAGTCATGAGACTGACTCGGGAAATTTAGGAAATAGACAGTTCTGTGGCATCTTCTATTGCTTGATTTCAAAAAATATCTTTAACAGTAAAAGAGTAAAAGCAGCAGTCCAAATAAAGAAAGATATACCCTACCAATTATAATAATCAAATGGATCCGTAATTTCAGGTCTGCAAATGCTCTCATGAGCTCACCACTGTATCTGCCCAAATTGCTAAAAGTCTTTGTCTTTCATAGCAGTGGAGCACATGACTCATGCTCCTCTTCTCACTAGCCCATTGTCTTTTCCAATCATACATTTTTTAATGTAATTCTTTCTTCTAATTCTTTTTTGTAACTTCTCCTTTTTTTGAGTTGCAGACTTCTCCTACCCACCATACATCTGCCTAGTGCCCTCTGAATGATCTTCAGTTTTTATTCTTAGGTGACTGGAATGTTTCATGATTCATAGTCAAATGACAATAGATAGGCCTTTGTTTTTTTTTTCAAATTTATTATTTATTTTTCATTTTAAAATTTTGAGCCTCAAATTCTTTCTCTCCCTCCTAAATACTCTTTCAAATACTGGTAAGACAGGAAAAATTATGTTAGACATGTGAAATCTTGCAAAACATAGCTCCATATATACCTTATTACCAAAAATGCAAGAAAAATTAAGAAAATGAACAAATTATACTTTGATTAGCACTAAGTTCATTAGTACTTTCTCTGGAGGTAGATGGCATTTTTTCATCATGGCTTCTTTGGAATTGTATCAGAGAAGCCAAGTCTTTCACAGTTGATTGTCATTACAACATTACTATTACTATTTACAGTGATCTCCTGATTCTTCTCACTTAAGTTTGCATCAGTTCATATAAATCTTACCCTGTAGCTTTTTTTCTGCAACCACTCCCTTATCATTTCTTCTAGCACAACAGTATGCCATGATTTGTTCAACCATTCCCTAATTGATGAATATCCCCTCAATTTCAAATGCTTTGCCACCACAAAAAGAGGTACTACAAATATTTTTGTACAGATAGACCCCTTCCCCCCCAAAGTTCTGTGATGCAGAATCTAAGGCAAAACTTCAGTTCCCTAAAATAATTCCCAGATCCCTCATTTCCATCTACTTCAGGTGTACCATTCAAGTGTTTCTATCCCACTCTGATCTTCTGTTCTATTCTGCCCTTTGAAATCATGTTCTAAATCCTAATTAGTCAGAATAAGGAATCTCATAAAGTCACGCTATTTGAATTTTCACATTTGAAGTTATAATTATATGTAAAATATGCTAATTATTTCTAGGAGAATAGAAATATATAATGATTTTAATATGTTAAATCTTTAAGGTAATATAACAGTAAAAGATAAGAAAATGTATTTTATTCAAATTTATTATAAAATAAAAGTCATTATAAAAGCAAATATTTAAAATTAAAAACTAACTGAATATCATATATAAAGAAAAGCCAAAAGCATTGTTATTGTTGTTTTAAAATATTTTAGCAGCAGAGACTGAATTTGTCTTTTCTTTCTTTAAATCTTTATGCATGTACTGGTAGTTATAAAGAGCTTTATTCATATCTCAGTGAATTTGCACATTCGTATTTTCACAAAGTGAACCAAGCATACTTGGATGACCTGGGACATTATTGAAAATCAGTAATGCTTTAAAGCATAGTATTAATATCCTCCTAATATTTTTTCAATAGCTTGGCTAAAATAACTTGAAAACCAGTCTTTGAAAAGGATTTTAGTCACCCATGCTTTCTTGACTGCCAAAAAAACTGGAAGCAATCAATGGTTGTAATCTCTCAACGTGAGTATTTTGAGACCTATAAACAAACATCGATTTTAATTTAAAATCCTCTTCTGTATTACCTTCCAAGAAAAAGTATTAAGCAATCCCTATCCACTTTAAATCCAATTTTATTTTCTTTCTTCAAAATGTAAATACCAGAATTTATCATTTTCTTTAAAAATTCAGTTCTATCCACATTAACATTTTGTTGATCAGTGTATCCATCTTCCAGTATTTTCTCCAAAATATTAGGCTGTGTAACTTCCATATCCTCATCTGACAAACTGATTCTCCAGTAATTTTAACATTAAGTAATTGAACTCAATTTTTAAAGTGATCAAACCGACCAACTCTTGCAGCAACGATTTCTTCACAGTCTACTTCATTTCCATTTTCTTTCACTACCTTAAAGAAACAAACTTGAAGCTTTTGCCTGAATGACTGCTATGCTAAGAGGAAGGTGATTTTGACTGCAGTCTTCAACCAATAGAGCTAAAATATGCTCCATTTCTATCACTGTTAACACCTCTGCTCTTTGTAATCATTTGCACATCACAAAGACTTGGTATTCAACTTTGTCTCTTCCTTTTATTTCACCTATGTGATTTATAATATTCTGTCACGTAGATTTGGATACCCAAACATCTTTTCCCATTCTAGAAATACTATGGTCATGTTCATGATGTCCAACTGCATATTTTTCTAAAATAATATTTCTTCTTTTTGTGCTAGTAGTGTTTCCATCTGAACTATTCTTTTTGTCCACTTTCTTAAAAATAGAAAAATATTTTAAGGTCAATGATATCATGGGATCTTTAAATAATAAAACTTAAAACAAGCATTGATAATATGGCATGCTGTAGCATATCACATCTACACATGATGATAGGAAAGTGCTAATTGACAATGAAGAAATGCCTTTCAAACCTCAACTAACACACACATAGCACAAATGGCAGAATTTTGGCTCACATTACATGGGACCTGGTATCATTACCACTAAGCTCCTGAAACTACTCTCTCTAGAGTTACAAAATAGGTCTTGTCAATTGATGCTCTTTGCTCAGTGTTCATTCTTCTTGATCCCTCTCCAACATTGGATGCTTGTAATATACCTTCTCCTCCTAGAGTTTGCATGACTCTCTTCCTTCTGAAATTTTTTTTCATTTAACTATAAAACTAATTGTTTTCATTCTTCTTGGTTAGATCATAATCCTTCTCTCAACTATTTTATATGGGTGTAACCCAGGGCTCTATCTTGGGCTCTCTTTGCTATTCCCCCCACCCCACTATATTCGTGATTTCATTAGCTCTCTTAGGATCAATTATCTTCTTTGCAGCTAAAACACACCTTTCTGAACAACAGCCTTGGATCACCAACTGCCTGCTGTATATCTCACCCTGTATGGTCCATGGAATGCTCTAATTCAACATATCCTCAACAGAACTCATTTTCCCTGAAACTCATTTTCTCCTCCTCTTCTTAACTTTCCTATTTGGTTATTATCACCATCACTGTTCATAATCTGACTTTAATATATTTTCTCATATTTATTTCTTATTAGTTTCTTTATGTACTCTACATTTCAGCCAAACTATCTTCTCCACTTGCCTTAGACAACCTTATCTTGTCTTCTTCCCACCCTTTCCTCATGGTCCCTCATTCTTAGAATGGGAATTTTCTTCATTTCCACCTTTAAGAGTCCATTCAAAGTTCAAACAAAACACTAATTTTCCTTGATCACACCATTATTTGCTAGCATAAGCTAACTTAGCTGAAGTAACAAGTTAACATGAGAGAACACGGAGGAGAGGATATTTCAGTTGAATAAAGCCATTACCATTACCTCAACCAACAAACCCTCAGATCCTAATGAAGATACCAAGACCATGAACCCAAAATTCCAAGGAATTGCTTCCATCAATACCAATTGCTGACCAACTGGCTCTTTTAGTTTTATTTAAACCCTTACATTTCTTTCTTAGAATTGATCTTGTGTATTGGTTCCAAAGCAGACGAGTGTTAAGAGCTAGTCAATAGGGGTTAAGTGACTAGTCCAAGATCACACAGCTCAGAAGTGTCCAAGGCTAGAGTGAACCTTGCTCTCTATCTACTGAGCCCCCTAGATGCCCCCGACCAACTGCATTCAACTAGGAATGGCAATATCTCCAGACTACTAGCTCTGTGTCTGTTCCAGCTCCTCGTAGCCACCATTCCAGGAAATATTCCCTGTGGAAACGTGATTTAAAAACTTCTGTAGACACCAAAGCCCTTACTTCTTCAATGGCAGGTATTAGAGACTTAGAAGATAAAATTCTCAAAACCAGAAGCCCTTTATCATGAAAAATTATTCACTATCAGAAATGGATTTGATTTTATCAGTGAAAATGACATTATTTTAAGGATCAGCTTTGCAGTTTCTCCCTAAAGATCTTTCCATCTGAATTGTACTTGTAATCTCCTATGCTCAGTCATCTATTTCCTTTAGAATGTGAGTTCTTTGAGAGCTGGGAGTCTCTTCACTTTTCTTTTTACATACCTACATCTTAATCCTTCACTCAGATTTGTTGTCATTTGGTCATATCCAACGTTACATGATCCCATGAAAATTTGTGTCCATTTTTTTTTTTGTCAGACATATGGAGTGGTTTGCTGTTTCCTTCCAAAGTGAACTGAGATAAATAGGGTTTAAGTTACCTGACTACAGTCAATAGACTTCAAGGATTCAAAGTACTGTAACACCTCACTATCTGTATTCAGAGTAAATGCTTGATGAATTTTTTTTCATTTTTTTCCTCTTGAAATTAATTTACATTTACTTATCTGTGAACCTGTTTGGAGGCGGTGTTCCACTAGAATACAAACCCCTTGAGAGCAGAAACTTTTGTTTTAGTTTTTGTTTTAATCTCATTATATTCTCATTTACCAAATTACTGTATGTTTGATGGGTGCTTAATACATTCTTGTTGGACTGAATTAAATTTTATTAAATATGTTTGCATTTCTTCCCTATATATTTTGCCAGGTCTACCCACTCATCCCAGCTAGGAATTATTATGTCAATGACATCTCCTCACATAGTACTGTTTTGATTAAAATTCTCTAAAGACTATATATTAATTTATAATTATTTATCAGTAAAAGTTGGAGAGAGTCACATAATCACTTAGCCATGCCTAACTAGTCTGAGTTAGCTCCTAGTAAAACATTTATGATCCAGTGACTTGTTTTACCTCTCAAAGGATTTACTTAACATGTAATTTTGGCAGATTTGGGGTGAAAGCTATTCTGAAAATTTTTCCAGAGAAACCCTGAAAATCAGAACATTGTTGCATTTTCTTTTGTTATAATCAATTTTATTTTAACTTTTTTAAAAAAGCAAATATTATAAAATCAGTTTTGTTATCTACTGCTATGAGAAAATTTTATTGATGTTCTCTATGAAAGTAAATTAACAATGACTTGCTAAATGCACCACTGCTTCATACAATCAGCCCACTTCCCACCCATGGCAAGCCAAGTCTGAACTGTGAAATAACATCCCATAAAACTGTAGGTGTCTTATAGGAGTGATGTTTTACAAAAAAAGTTTTGACTCCAAGTTGTTTTTCTTTGTTTCATTTTGGAGGGGGGTCTCTGCATAAATCTGATAAAAGAATTTTTTCTTAATCAAAAAAATTTATCCACATTTATTTCACATTTCCTCTAAAACAATATTTTACTTTGGAAGGAATATAATCCTGCAAATGTCATTTGGTATATGCCTTTCATCTTATTTATTGGGTAGAGAAGGAGGGGGAAAACAGAGTTTAGATAGGCAAACTCCTAACCAATGCTCTTTCCTCTATGGTTTCTGTCTCTGTTTAAAGGTCTACTGATATCACAGACAAAAGAGCTGCAATAGACTTCAAAGGCCAATTAATCCAATCCCCACATGTTATAGGTGATGAAAATAAGGCCCATCAAATTTAAGTGACTTGCCTAAGATTAAATAGGAGTGAGTAAAGAAACATTCAAAAACAGCAAAATGATATTGATTTAATATAAATTCTCACGACAAAAATATATGAATTGTCCTGAGAGTATATATCACAGTTGTTAATATTCAGAAGCAATATTGAGAGATCAATTTTTTGTACTACAGGAAATGTATTGATCCAGAATTGGTCAAATATTGTGTATGCTTTATTTACATCCCTCCTAATTATATTTTTATGTGTTTCTTTTTTTACTGAACTATTCATATTCATCTCCCCATTTCCCCTTGTGTCAAACAGCACATATTTACAAAGCTGCATGTGCTGGAGCAAAAGAATTTTCCCTAGAAAATCTAAGTTGCCCATATGGGGATCCAACCTGTGACCTTGGGCTCATTCCCTCCATTCTTTCACCACCTGAGCTAACCAGCCCAGGCAACCCCTGATTTTCTGCTTAATCTTCTCGACATCAATTAAATCATGTGAAGTTGTTTGAAATGCTGATCTTCTTTGTCCACTCTCACCCGTGTTCCTGTGGCCCAGGAGTGCACTCAGCAAAATGCCTTGTCAGTGTGAAAGTGCACCCATTCACAAATGTCTCAATATACCCTCTCCAGCAGCAGACAGCTGCCATGAAGCAGTCTACACTATGATTTAACGCCATACACTTGTTTTGAAAACCTCTTTCTGACACCAGATGTCCAACAATGGCTATTTTCACAGGCTCTCCACAGCCCCTGCAATGCTCATGCATGTCATTTTGCCCCCAAAGTGTGCTATATCAATGACACGTCTTAGTACCACCTCCGATCTCAGGTTTCCTTAGAAAAGGGGAAACTCTGGAGACTGCAGAGGGCTGATTGGCAAGCCTAAGCCTTATCTGAAGTCCCCCATGGTCCAGGGGGTAGTTGTATGCACTTTGGTGATGCTGAGAACAGATTGATGCCAATAAGCCATTTGAGATAAGAACTAATTGGAAACAGAAGGTTGAAGAATGATGATGTTGGGAATGAGCAAAGGGGACAGACAAGTAATTATTCAGGCAGAATTTCTTTACACAAAGGGCAGATGGAAGAAGGAACAAAATTCCAAGTCCATAGCAGCAGCAAGCAGCTGCACAGTGTCTGTGTGTGTGCCTGTGTGTTCAAGCACACATGCACACACAGTCCATGTGTGTATGTTTGAAAAAGCAAACAGGGGAGAAAGCAATAGATTGGTAATGAGTTACAGGGATCTTCAGGGGTTCCAGTGGCTCTCCAAATAACTTGAGAGTCAACTGTATGTAAAATAATTTGGTGATTAAATTTTATTTCTTCTCCACCAGAGGATTTTAATGATTAAAACTTTTAAAAGCTCAATGTCATTAAAGAATCATTTGTTAACAAAGGATTTACAAAGGATACAAAGGAAGGCATGAGTAGTACTCTCCAAACTCTACAGATGTCACACCTTGCCCAAAACAGAAGTAAAGGAGATGCTCAGAGCAGAGCAGAAGCAAGAAAAAACTTATATTTTACACTTCCATACTCCAGAAAATCTCTCTCTTTTCCTCTCTATATAAGTATGTGTGTGTGTTTATGTTTCAATGTCTTTTTTACTGAACTATTCATATTCGTCTCCCCATTTCCCCTTGTGTTTATATATATATATATATATATATATATATAATTACATGTCACATGTAATTATATATATATATATTTGTGTCATATATATATATGAATGGGAGAGAAAATAAATGATAGGTGTTTGGCAACAATACTTTTTAGTGTTAATATAATGAAATGCGTCCCACAAATGAATATAAGATCATCTACAAACCATTTTTGTTTTGTCAGAGTTTCTTTCTATGGAAATATGAATTTCATAAGTCATATTACAACCAAATGAAACCTAATAGTCTCAGAACTAAATTTATTTGAGGGACAAAGACAATAATAATTAGTAATCAGGACAGGAGAATGAATTTCACAATTTTCACCCCCAAAGCAAAATCCATTAGCAACAATGTTAGCCAGCAGTATTAATTTAAAAGCTATTTAATATAGTATTGTGACAGTATACAAAAGATCACTTCTTTAGTCTCAAACTAAGCAGGTATTTTCATTTCTCAATTGCCCAAAATAAAAATATCTACCACACCCACAGAGATTTTGATATTTTAAGGGTTATTTGGAGGGCAGAGGCATTGAAACGTAAGCAGAGGTCTGCTCTTTTCTTAAAATGTAAGAACAGAGAGAAGCTGTGGAAGTACAATTAGTTGAATATGTGATGCCATACCCCAGGCATCAGAGTGGTGAAAGGAGCCATCAATCTGAAGAAAACTGTAAGGGAAAGAAATAAGTAAAGAGAGATAAGACCAAATGTGAAGAGATAGGAAGTATTTTGGTAACAAAAGGAAGGATGGGGGAAAGACAGGTACAGTAATTACAGAAAGAAGAGATGACACTAAAGTAATAGCACCCAATAATAGTCTACCTGTAACAGGATAGACACATTTTCCATTTCCTTTTTGATTTTTTTAAGTTTTTTATGAAATAAAATAAAAATGTAGTTCAATTTTAACTTGCTTTTTACTTCCATCCCTACACAATCACATATACACACCAAAAATTAAAAAGAAAAACAAAACACAAATCAGTATATTTAAAATTACAAACTACAAAAGAAGCACCAGTAAAGATACTGTAATTTTATAAATAAAAATTTTGATTTGGAAAACTGAACTCAGGAGCATAGCAATCTCTAACTCTATATAAAAGTAGAAGCTTTAAAATATAAAAGACATTGAATGGATTGATTAATTCAACCATATGTGTTTATTGAGTGTTTTCTGTGTGCAGAATGGTAAGACAATCCATGCTTTTTTGTGACTAACTGATGTCTGTATTTCTTAATCATTTTTTTCTCACAGAAGAAGAAAAGATTCAACATTTTATTGGAAATATAAACGTCTTATAGTTAAAACTAGTTAGCAGTTCATGGATACATTCCCTCAAAATTAGCAGAGTGGTTGTGAAAGATAAAAAGGCCCTTTCTTTCCATTTGAGTATCAGATTTGAAAAAGACGAAATGCAAGTCTCATAACAAAAATAAGTCTTTACACTATCCTATTTTTCAATGGCATAATAACTTGGATTTTTTTGTTTAACAGCAATAGAAGTCCAGGACTTATGCTCTCAGAATCATTTCACTATTAGCAGCAAGGAAATATGGAGGAAGGGTAGAAGGGAGAATGGAGAAAAAATATAAGAGAAGAAAGGAGCAAAGGGAGGAGAAAAGGAAAGAAGAGAGTGACGGAAGTCAGGAAGAATTGATTGTTTTTTCTAAAACTTAGAATATGTCAGAAATGAAGATTTCCAAATTCTTACTTTAACTGTCATAACTTTGTCAAATGCAGTTTACCATGGCTGAAGTTACACATAACAGAGTAGGCACATGTCTACATGTAGTAATTCTGAAGATACTAAAAGATGCAACAAAATATTCTTTACTAACAACCTGTTACCTGGCTGAAAATGTTTACCTTTAGGACAGGATACTTTTTTCATCTGGGTTAAGACTGTGTAACCAGAAAGTCCAAATAAAATGTGTACTCTGAAAGAGATATCTACATAATCCATCATTACTATATGATTAGCAAGGAATAGTTTTTTAGATTAGCTAGTTTTAGATTTATTTTTGAAGAGGCCAATAAATGTAAGTCTATCTTTCACTTTCAGAATGGTTAGACCTATGAATAAAAAAAAAGAATGCAAATGATTGCCTACAAAACAGAAAACATCTGAATTAATGAAAGAAGAGATATTTTAAACAATGTGCTCCTAGAAAGAAAATTGAGCAACCTATATCTGTAACAAGATTATATTGTTCTCAAACTTTTGGCCTCAGAATCTATTTAGACTTTGAAATATTATTAAGTACACTAAAAAGCTTTTTTTAATGAGAAATACATCCTACAGTATACTGATAAATGTTTAACAATGAACTCTCTGAAAAATAATTTATACACAACACACTTTTATGTCTAATCTGAATTATTAATATTTTCTCTATCACATTGTTATGTCTAGACAATATACAAAATAAATTAAACCTTGAATTATTGCATTCACTGATTTCTGAGATATAAATGATCATAGTGAAAAATTTTAATCAGCTTTCATAAATTTAAATTGACTTCAAAATACCCCTGAATATATTTACCTATATTTGCCTTATTAGGAATTAAATTGGTAATACATATGATATTATTTACTAACTCACTTTTAAAATGATAAACCAATGATATGTCATTAAAGAGCATATTTTAATAGAAAATAATTATATTTTCAAAATGAAAAATATCAAGAAAACTGATCTTGCTTTATATTTTTTCCAGATGTCTTTAATGAATGATGTAGTAGAAGATATTTGTATTCTCATATCTGTTTCTGCATTCATTCTGTTTAGTTGATATTTTGGTTGAAATATTTGAAGGAAATATGGCCTCACACAAATACAAAATAAGTAGGGGAAAGAGTATTTAATAGGCAAATAATATTAGTATGGCTTTGAAAATAACATTATTAGTTTAGAGTTGCTGTCAGAGCCAAGAAGACAAATTTGAAGACTGTCTCTGAACATACATACTGGTGTGATCCTTGATAAAACATGACTTCTCAGTGTTTTTCACCTCTCTTTGAGCAGCAGAGAAAAACTGGTTTTAGAAGAGAACTTATACTTTTATGGAAATTCCTTATATTAGTAGAATCAAAGGTCTAGTTTTTTTTTAATTTTAAACCCTTAACTTCTGTGTATTGACTTATAGGTGGAAGATTGGCAAGGGTAGGCAATGGGGGCCAAGTGACTTGCCCAGGGTCACACAGCTGGGAAGTGTCTGAGGCCGGATTTGAACCTAGGACCTCCTGTCTCTAGGCATGGCTCTCAATCCACTGAGCTACCCAGCTGCCCCCTAAAGGTCTAGTTTTTAATCACTCTCATGTAGAGAAATAAATAAGCCACAGGAAGTGGGCAGGTTGGTTCAGAAGGATTCATAACTGAATTTCACCAAGAATTAAAAAGAAATTAATGACAATATTACACAAATATTTTTAAGAGAAAAAGAAGTCACTCGATATTCAACTCCTCTTATGAAACACATGGTGAGCAGCTGGGTAGCTCAGTGGATTGAGAGTCAGGCCTAGAGACAGGAGGTCCTAGGTTCAAATCTGGCCTCAGACACTTCCCAGCTGTGTGACCCTGGACAGGTCACTTGACCTCCATTGCCTACCCTTGCCAATCTTCCACCTATAAGTCAATACACAGAAGTTAAGGGTTTAAAAAAAAAACACAGGCATGTTGATATTCAAAACAAGGAGTGGCTAATAGGGATAGGGAACTAGAGGGTAAGATCATTCACAATATTGATACATTAAATATATTGAAAAATTACTATCATAATATGTCCATAAAATGATTCATCATGACCAAGTTAGATTTATGATAGACATGTAAAATAGCAAAATAATACAATTGATAATATAAACAATCAAAACGATATAATTATACAACTAGATATAAGAAGGGCCTTCCACAAAACAGCACTAGTTTATATATGAAACTTTTAAAAGTATAGAAACGTAAGGGTCCTTTATTAATATAATTCAAAGTGTCTGTATTTATACAATACAAATCTACAATACATATATGGACATATCAATATTTATATGCATATAATTTTGCATAAATAAGAACTAGATTCATTTGCTGTGAATTCTACACATTGGATGCTTTCAGGAGCAAAATGAGGATGACTTGATTTAAGTGCTATTTGTGGAAGTCAGATAAGAGGAAGAAAGTAAATATATTTTATACTAGGCATTATATTATACCTATTATATAATTTATACAACAGGTATAACGTGATACCTGTTGTACAATTTAATTGGAAAATGTCAGTTTATGAGCAAAAGAAACTAAGTGAAATGATTAACAGTTTCCTTAAAATAGCTAGATTTGACCCACACATGTACACAATATTTAATCAAATAAAACCTAAAATAAAATCATGAGAGTCAATAGTTTGAAAAGAGGCACAAAAATCCAGTGAAAAGAGCACCTTAAAAAGCAGAGGTTTTTTTTAAAACCCTTAACTTCTGTGTATTGACTCATAGGTGGAAGATTGGCAAGGGTAGACAATGGGGGTCAAGTGACTTGCCCAGGGTCACACAGCTGGGAAGTGTCTGAGGCCGGATTTGAACCTAGGACCTCCCGTCTCTAGGCCTGGCTCTCAATCCACTGAGCTACCCAGCTGCCCCCAGAGTTCTTTTAATGGGAAAAAAGAACAAAAATTTATTTCAAAAAACTCCTTATAAAGTATAGTTGGCCAAATGGAAAAAGATGTACAAAAACTCACTGAAGAAAATAGACCAGCATCTCACACTATGTACTAAGATAAAGCCAAATGGACACATGATTTAGGCATAAAGGGTGATACCAATACATACATTAAAAGAGCATGGAATAGTTTACCTGTCAGTTCTATGGATAAGGGGGAAAGTTATGACCAACCAAGAGATAGAGAGTATTACAGAATGTAAAATGGATAGTTTTGATTACATTAAATGATAAAATTCATTCAAACAAATCAATATAAACAACATTAGAAGTAAAGCAGAAAGCTAGGAAGAACAGAATTGTCTCTCTCACAGCAGCCTCATTTCTCACATAGAGAAATGAATTAAATTTATAGCAATACTTATAATTCCCCAATTGAGAAATTGCTAAAAGTTATGAACATGCAGTGTTCAGAAGAAAAAAATCAAAGCTTTCTATCATCATGTGAGAAAATGCTTTAAATCACTATTTATTAAAGAAATTCAAATTAAAACATTGCTGAGGTACCACTTCAAACCTGCCATATGGACTAATATGACAGAAAATGGAAACAACTATTAGAAGGGATGTGAAAATAAAAGGGGGCACTAATGCCTTGTTAGCGGAATTATAAACTGATCCAACTATTCTGGAAAGTAGTTTGGTACTATGCCCAGGAAGGTATAAAACTGTGCATACCCTTTGAACCAACAATATTATTACTAGGACTGTATTCCAAAGAAAGCAAAGAAAAGGTAAAAGAATCAATTTGTGAGGAGGAAAAAAAGGATAATGGCTATCCTTTTTGTTGTTATTGTTGTGGAAAAGAATTAGAAATTGAGGGGATATCCATCAATTGGGGATTGGCAGTACAAGTGGTATATGTTTGTAATGGAATGCTATTGTGACATAAGAAATCACAAGCAGGATGCTTTCTGAAAAACTAGAAAGATTTGCATGAATTGATGCCAAGTGAGGTGAGAAGAACCAGGAGAACATTGTACATAGTAACAGCATTATTGTGCAATGAGCAACTGTGAAAGACAGTTATTCTCAGCAACACCATTATCTAAGACAATTCTGGACATATGATGAAAAAGGCCATCTAATTCCAGAAAAAGAACCGATAAAATCTGAATTCAGATCAAAGCATACCTTTTTTACTCTATTTTTCTTGGTGGTTTTTTGGTCTATGTTTTCTTTCCCAACGTTGTATATATGGGAATATGTTTTGCCTGATGTATACATATAATCTATATTTAATTGCTTGCTGTCCCAGGGAGTGGTATGGGGAAGATGGCAGAATCCATCACATCCCTACATGTACCATAATGAGTTCCAAATGTATATGTGCTAAATATTAAAAGGCATAGAATTAAAGATATGTAGATTGGAAAAAAATAATTTTCACATGGCTCAGGTGAGACTTAGTACTAACACAAAATCTATATCACAAAAGTGAAAAAAGACCTTTTCCATAACATTTAAAAATTTTAAGTTTTTGCACAAAGTCAATAAGAAGAAATACAAGGGATTGCATGATAATAGATTCAGAAATGACCTTAGAGGTCATTAAGTCAGAATCCCGCATCTTACAGGAGAAGAAACATGGCACAGGAGAAAAATCGATTTTTTCAGGGTCATAAAAGCTGGTAAATATCTGAGGCCAGACCAAAATTTAAATCTTCCTAATTCCAAGATAGGGGTTATTCACTAATATCACTTTATGGCCAGTACACATTAAAAATAAAGAAAAAGAATTGGTTTGGGGGAGGGTTTTATATCAAGGACCTCTGATAAAAGTATGACATCCTATGAAGTTGGCATGAACTTAAGACTAAGAGCCAGTAAATAATTATTGTCAAGAAAATATTAACAAACCATTTTCAAAAGAATTTCACTATGTCCACAATCATGAAAAAATGTTTAGAACACTAACAATAAAAACTGCAAACTAGAACAATTCTAAAGTATTATCTTATGGCTACCATGATTAAATATAAAGATTTGATGTTGGATAGTCTGTAGAAAGACAGTCACATTAATATACTATTGTTAGAGCTGTGAATTGGTCCAATTGCTCTGAAAATCAACTTGGATTTATGAGAGAAAAGTTACCAAACTGTGCAGAATTTTTGACTCAGCAATTCTAGTCCTGGGCATATGCCACCAAGGTCATCAATGACAGAAAGCAAAGTTTCACATATAACTAAATATTCCTAGCGGCACTTTTTGTAGTAGCCATGAATTCAAACCAAAGAATCCATCAATTAGGGAATGGGTGAACTTGTAGTATATTGAAATCATGATATAGGAAAGTGAATGTAATTTCAATTTAAAGAATGTTAGGCATAAAGAATTCAGAGAAACATGGAAAGATGTATGTAAATACAGGACAATGAAGGCAGAAAAAGAATGCTATACAGAATGAGTGTATAGTTAGAAAAAAATCTTGAATCCCTCTCTCTTTTTCCACATGCATGGCTAGGAAAGGAGGCTTCTTACTCTTGCTTTTTTATGTTAGTTATTAATAAATCTTGTTAAATATAATACTTTGGATATTATTGTATATTAATTTTGAAGTTTATATGACTAAACAAAACTGTAAATGAAGAAAAATTCACACAAAACAAATATGATAATTAATAGTGGTTTGATTATAAATAACTAATAATGGGATATATAATATATTCTTCCTCGATAATATGGTTAGAAATGTCAAAAAATATTTAAGTAAAAATGGTAGTACTAGACTAGAACAAAAAATAATTAAGAAAATAAAAATAGCACTAGACCTATAATTAAAAATTCAGATACTACAGAGTGCAAATACTTTTGTCATTGAAGGTTTTCCATTTTTGGACTTACCAGTGTATATGTTCCAGTGAGATAGACTTAAGGATTCCAAGTCCTAGACTTGCATGTTCTGATGAGGTACTGTGAGAAGACTTTTATGGAGGATTTAGAAAACAAATTCATTAAGTAACTATAATTTGGTCATTTAAAAATCAAGAACTCTGATTTTTCCACAAAAATAAGTTGTATGCTAACATTTGTTTTTTTTTTTTGAGTTTTGTGGCTCAATTACATGATTCAAATTCTTCTGAGATTTTAAACTTCAATGTTCAAGCATCTGATTTAGTCCCAATGATTCACAAAATTTATTAATAATAATTTCTTAAAAATCCAAACAAGATCAGCTAACTGCAGGAATCAAGATCCCAAGAAAAAAATAGTACACTACTTTTGCCCTCCTTTTTTTGTCAGTGAAGTAGAGATGAGATTTCTTATGGCTGTTGTGAGAAGCCATTTATGATGCCCAATGCTCCTAGTTCAGTCCTGTCTTCAAATGAAGGATAGCTTTTGCAAAAAGAGATGCCCACTAGAGACCTGAAGTCAATATTAGCAAAGCATTTTAGAGAGCTGAGGATAACAGTGGCTATTTACCAAGAACTTTTACCCTTTGTTATCATTTGACAAGCCTTGAGTCTTACAATGGATCTGTATTCCATTCTCCAAAATACTCAGTTGCTGGGCATAAACCCAAGAGAGAATGATGTACCATACATTCACAGAACAATAGTACTCTGGAGGACAGCTCATCCAGGCTGCAGCCTCCTAGCCAAAAGTATGCCGAAGTCAGTCCAGACAGATGAATACCTTTCAAGCTAATACTTCCAAGATGAAGTTTTCATAGAGGGAGAAAGCTTAAAGAAATACAGATATAGACTCATCATTTTAAAAAAAGAAAAAGTTGAGTGAAGGGAGCAGCTAGCTCAGTGCATTGAAAGCCACCTTTGCTCCCAAGGAGTGCACATTCTGATGAGGGAATTCAATCTGGAAGGTTTTACCTGAGTCAGATGAAAATGTTCAATGGACCTTAGGGTGAAACAGCAGAAGATTTAGTAATTCCTCTTCCTTAATGTCATTTCTACTGATAAAATCTTACCAGTTTTGTTTTTGTTTTTTTGTTTTTTTGTTTTTATCTTCAACTATTTGATGATTCCAAACTATTAATAGTGAAAACTTTCTTTTCTGAGTCTTTAGTAGATATGACTGTAGCAACTGCAGAAGCAATTTCCATATTGCTTCCCAAGATGATAGCCGAGGAATTAGGCTAGAAACATTGCGATTCTCAGGTTCCTGGGCTGTCTCCATTAGGATCTGAGGGAATATAGTGATCAACATGGTGGTGGTCTGACTTGCCTTACAAAAATGCTGCCTCCCATTTCACCCACAACATGCCTTTCTACTTCAACTTAGCTGGCTTTCCTGTCGTGAATGGGGCAATTTATATAGATGACTAGCCCTTTCTCCACAAGAGTTGATTCTCTGAATAATGATAGAGGAGACTGGGCTGGAGGCAGGAACAGTGTTCTGAAGATGACGACACTCCCAGAAATCCCACGCCTATCTAGAACAAAATAAGTTCAAAGTCCTCCAGTCTGGATGTACTTTTGATTCCCCCAAGTAGTTATCTAGCATCTGATTCATCCCATCCTTCCAGTAGTGGGAAATTCACTAATTCAACCCTTTCAGTTTCTACATTACTCTACTAATTTTTTTTTTTGTAAGAAACTGATGTTTATTTTTCAGTCATAATTTTTTCAACACTATTAAGAGCATCTGGGATAAAACTTAGGACCACTCTGTGGTAGTTCCTACCCACTCAGTAGCCTGAGCAGTAGGAGCTGCAGACCAGTCCTCAGTAGCTGGCTGAGCACTCCAATCTTCAGTAGGGAACTGTTGAATGGGCACAGATGGAACCTGTACTCCCTCAGACCAATCAGCCACCTCTGGCTGAGTAGCAGTGAATTCTGGGGCAGGTGCAGTCCATTCACCCTGGAACTCCTCCTTTGTCACTGCCTTCTCAGCTGCGGCCTGCTCTTCCTTTTCAATCTCCTCTGGATCCCTGTAGAAGTAGAGATCAGGCATAACCTCCCATGGGTGCTCACGGGAGATAGTACCACGCATTTGCAGGACTTCACGGGCCAACATCCACCACATCAGACCCACTGAGTGAGCTCCCTTATTGTTACACGGAATGGCAATGTCCACATAGCGGAGTGGGGAGTCTGTGTTGCACAAGGCAATGGTTGGGAGGTTAACATACGATGCTTCGGTAAGAGGCTGGTGATTGGCACGGGGATCAGTGACCACCAAGAGGCGAGGCTCCCTGAAAGCTGCCTGGATCTGGTTAGTGAAGGTGCCCGGTGTAAAGCGTCCAGCAATAGGTGTGGCTCCAGTGGCAGCAGCAAATTTTAAAACAGCTCGCTGGCCAGTATTCCTGGATGAGATGACACTCACATCAGCTGGATTCTCAATGGCAACAATGGCCCGAGCTGCCAGCAGAAGCTTTTCCCAAGTTCTCTTCAAATTGATGATGTAGATACCATCACTTTTTCTTTTGTAGATATACTGTTCCATTTGGAAGTCCAAATTGGTGCCACCCAAATGGGTCCCTGCAGCAAGGAATTTGAGGACATCCTCCTCCTTCATCTGCAAGACATCTAAGGCTCCGGACATTGTGGAAGTTTCCCTTTAAAGTTACGACGGAAACCGAGTACAACGCCGTATGGAACCCTCTTCTGGGGACCGCGGAAAGGCTACTCTACTAATTTTAAGGGAGATTTTCCCTGTTTTTTTACCTGAAATGTGCCACCCTAAAAATTCTGTCCATTTATCCCAGTTATACCCTTCAAAGAAAAGGACAATTGTAAATTGCAAAAGGACAATATCATTTCAAAATGATATTGGACAATGTCCAAATTAAAAATAAGGAATTAAGAAAGGAGAGTTGCTACCATCTATCCACCATCATCAAGTGTAGATAACATTGGGAGAAAGAACATGGGAGGAGTACTCAAATGTTTAGTGGGGATAGCTGCATCAATGCAGATCAATAGAATCTCCTAGGTAAATAGCAGATGAGGAAGACCAAATGGGAAAGCAATGATGTAAGAGAGGAATTAAATTAAATGCTAAAATCATAAATCTAAAAAATGAATAGTGAATGTAGGAGGAAAAAGGATTTTCTAAACTTGGAAGGAGAATAAAAATATGTTAAAATTATCAGACTGATCAGGAAGAGGTGGATAATGATTCATTGATAATGCAGTAATATAGTAATTAAACACACACATATGGAAGTGACATATCCCAGGATTCTAAGATAATTGATATAGAGAAGACCGCAGAGGTCATCTAATCTATACCCCTCATTTTATAGTTGAGGAAACTGAGGTCCAGGGAGGTTAAGTGACTTGCCTAAAGACACATAGTAAACATTATATTTTAAAAATATATATAAAAAAACAAAAATTTAAAAGCAAATTTTCTCACTCCATAGCTGGTTCTGTTCTATGGTACCATACTAGGTTTTCTGATTCATCTCATCCTTTTATACTGTTGTCCTTTTAACACTCTGGCCTCCCAGTTTATGGATATCTTCATCATCTCAAATGTACATTTTCACTCTAATTTACCATATCAGTAATGATGGATCATACCCTAGATGTCAGCATAGTTCATAACTGTATTATATCTTTGATCTTGAACTAAGAAATCCTTCCCTCTGATTATACTCTCCTTTCTTTCCATATATATCTCTCATTATTCCTTAGCTCATTCCTTGTCCTTTCTACAATCTCTAGTCTCTAAATTCTTCCCCTTTCTCTCCTCTTCTGGCCTCATATTCTTTTCCTTAGTCTTAAAACTTGTTCAACTCTGAATGTTCTCTCCCCTTTATTCCCTTTCACTCTTGTCTTACTATCATCCATTTCCTTTAAAGCTTGAGTTCTGGATCATGTCTCAAATTCACCTACTCTTCTCATAGTCGGATCTGATGAATGCCACAAAGAATGCCATATTGTCATGTCAAATCAATCTAATATAAAATCACATTATCTGATGGCAATTGGATTCTCAATGCTGCACCACAAAACTTTTATACTTCCATGTCACTCACTAGTTCATTAACTCAAGCAGCTTTTCCAAAACTTTTCTTCTCACCATGTCTCTGGGTTGCTTCTTCTCTTTCCCCTTGAGCTGATGTTCTAGACTTCTATTTAATGAGAAATTAGAGACCACCAGTTTCCAATTTCTATACTTTATATGTCAAAGCTCTTCTACAACTTCTGCAGCTATACTACTCTGAGGAGGTGTTTTTTTTTTCCCAAGGTCAACCCCTTACTATTCTTTCTGATTCTCACTTGATTTAATCACCCCACAAGCTGTCATTCTATGTATCTTCTCTCTTACACTGCCAAATTCTAAAAAAGAATCCACTATACTTATTACCTCCATTTCTTAAGCATCCATCCATATTTCAAAGCCTTACAATCATTCTGATACTATTATTCAGCTGACACAGCTCTCTTCCATGTTTTCACTAATCCCTTAATTACTAAATCACTTTTTCTCAGTCATCAATTTCCCCATTTCTTCCACAACTTTTGATTCTGATGACTCCCTCTTAGACACTCTTTCTTCCTTTGGCTTCTGTGACACTGCTCGATTCCCTTCTATCTATATGATTATTTTTTATTAGGATATTTTGTTGGATCATCATTCATTTTTTACTCTCCAACTCCATATGTGGGTTCTCTCACCAGGGGCTTCATTCTAAGACCTTTATAATATATAATATATATATACACATATATGTGTATGTATGTCTGTCTGTCTGTCTGTCTGTATGTATGTTTGTATAGGTGTATATATATGAAGGGAGAGGGAGAGATGGAGAGAAGGAAAAAGGGAGAGATGGAAAGAGAAAGGCCCTCTTTGCCAAAGATCTCATGAGCTCCCAAAAGTTCAATTATTATTTCTTTGCAACTAATTTCTAAATTGATATGTTCATCCTTTATGACTTATGATTATTCCTGAATCATTGACTGATACAGAACATCTCCTGAATGTCCTGCAGGCATCTCAAACTCAAAACACCCCCAGACAGAACTCTTTATCTCCCAGAATAAACTTGACCACAAGTATCAACACAGTGTTGACTATTTCACTCCTTTAAAGAATCATGAGTGGATATTCATTGATAATAGGATATAACTCAAAGCCAAACTGATATCTAAGAGCCAATCTAATATTCATTCTTCCTATCTTTGTATATTTATTTAAAAATACTCCTCTTGACAATCACTAATTGCCAGCCAAACAAGACTTTATTTTTTCCCAAAATTCAGTTTTTGATCTGCTACCTCTCTGCATTCACACAAGCCATATCCCCCCTGCCTGGAATGTACTCCCTCCTCTTCTCTGTTTCACAGAATTCTTGTCTTCCTTCAAAATTCAATTTAGATGATATCTCTTCCTTAAAAATTTCCCTGATTTACCCAGTATTCTCTTCCTAGATCTTAATTTTTATAATTGTTCAACAAACATTTATTAAACACTTAATATGTGTCAGGAACTATTGGGCCCTAATAATACAAAAAATAAAATAATACATATGATAAAAGGGCTTACATTTTAATGGGGAAGACAAGTAGACATGCATGCATGTATAAAAACTATATAGTATACATATATCACATATATACTACTAACTATACATATAATATGCATTATAGTATTTATACTTTAGTGTATATATACTGTATTGTCTTTATTTCATATGTAAGTTTATATATGTATATATGTATATATATATATGTGTGTTTGTGTGTGTGTGTGTGTGTGTGTGTGCTATACTGTGTGTGGATATATTGATGGAGGTATCCCTTCCACATCATGATTTTTTCTTTTGCACTTTTACTATCACATAAGTCAGCATAAGAAATTAAATAGGAATTTGAGGGAGTTATGTGGAAGCCACAGATGACATGAAAAGACCATCAGATGACAGAGAAAAATATAGAAAATTAGAAACATGCATAGGAATATGTAGCATCAAATATTTTATCTTTTTAGACCATTAATATACATAATTTCTTTTTTCAGTTAAAATAAGTAAAATATAACAGTTTGTGAAAAGAACATGAAAGCTAAAAATTTTACATGTATTCTCCAAATCCCAGAGCTCTGTGCCCCTAGCTTCTGCAATATGGAAGGAATGCCTATGTATTATACATAACAACAAATATATACATATAGAGTTATAAAAGATGTGCTTATAGACATATAAATGCAGGTATGTATTTATATATACATATAGAAAATAAATTTAAAGTGAATGAATATTAATTTATACAAAGTAATTAATATGAAATAGTTTGGGAAAGGGATAATATCAGGGAGAACAAGAAATTTTGGGTAAGAAGATAGTACTTGAGTTTCATCTTTAAAAAAGAGGGAATGTATGATATGGAGTTAAGGATGGAGTACATTCCAGGATGGCCAGTTCAAAGTCACAGTCAAAACATGACATGTGAGGGAGAGAAGGCCAGTTTGCCTGTTTATAAAGTTCAAAAGGGGTAGTAATGTGCAATGAGGTCCAAAAAATAGGCTAGAGTCATATTCTATATTAGAATGTTATCTACTTGACAATGTCCATCTGGATTCAATGTAAGTCAATTATACAAATATCTTAAATGTTCTTAGATATGCAAGATATTGTGCTAGATGATGGAGATCCAATAAAATAAATTAAACAACCTCTGCCCTCAAAATACTTATATTCTACCAGGAAAATTCATTACTAAAATTAGGGAACTTAGGTTTGCTGTCTATTCTAGTCAGTAAGCTTCTTATAAAGAAAAATTATATTCAAAAGCATTTCTGACTCTTCAGAGTCCTTTTATATGTGTTGTTTATTGTTCATTTTAAAAGAAAACCAAAGTCAGGGCAGAGTGTATTTAGCTGTTGGCTGATCGATCCAATATGAGTTAGAAGGCATTACCACAGATCAAGCACAAATGATCCATTAGGACATTTAGGGTGGAAATAGCTCTGGATTTGCACACTTCATATTTCCTTTATATTTCTAGGATTCTGGAGCTCATGGAGTACGACACCTTCGACACCTTCTTTAATTCAGGCACACCGTGATGGGTGGTCTTGTGCCAACATTCCCATATCTCACACTCAATAGTATAGTTCTTCAGAGATACCTGAAGAGTATCCTTATACCACTTTTTCTGAAATCATGTGAATGATTGCCTTGTTCAAGTGCCTTATAAAAGACTCTTTTAAACAAATGTGAATAGTGTTTACAGCTAGAGATTAAGAAATTCTTGAGGCGAGATGTAGCATCTGAATATAAAAAGGGGAAATCTGAAGAAAGTGGTAGGAAGGAAGAGTATCCCAGGCATAGGTGAGAGTCTATGAAATGGAATATATGTATATGGGAAGTAGCAAGGAAACAAGTTTGAATAGAACATACAGTAAGCAGAGGGGAGCAACATAGTTTGTCTGGAAATATGTTAGATTCAGATGCCAAACCAATAAAATTTTTATTTTGTCCTGGAAGTAACAGGGAGCCCCTGAATCTGAATAGAATAGTAACCTGGGACATAATTAGATCTGTTCTGGAACAACATTTTTATATTTATTATTAAATAGTTTATACGAGTTTTTTGATCTGGCATTTAAATATCTCTAGCAATGTAGTTCTACTACCATCCCTGAAAGATTTGTATGGCATATGATAGTAAAGTTCTGTTTTCTTATTGTAATTGGTATTTTATTTCATCACGCTGAAATAAGTCACATTAAGATTTATAAAACAGTTTAAATATATTATCTCATTTTGTCTTTTCAAACACCCAGAAGTAAGCAACACAAACATCAACTCCATTTTCCAGATGGAAAAACTGATGCTCTGAAAGTCTAATGATTTTCCCAGTAGCATAATGCTAATAAGTTAGGAACTTATACACAGATTTCCTGCATCCATTATCTAAGGCACTTTCCATTCTATTGCATTGCCCCTAAGCACTTCTGTGTGTATTTTAGTAGGGATCTTTGATTTCATCAGTGTGGCACAGTGCAAATTCTCCATTCCACAGTTTCTATATACATAATGGTTTTAGACAATTCTCTAGAGCCAACTAAGTTGTTTTTTTTTTTATTTGTTTTGTTTGTTTGTTTGTTTGTTTTTTTGAGACTGGGTCTCTCTATCTCACCCACGCTTCAACCATTCACTTGATCAACCCCACCACCAATGATGTGGGACTTTGATCAGCTACATTTCCTACTTGAGCTAGTTTACCTTCTCCGTAGCCATCCTGGGGGTTGCCACATCCATCTGTACGGGGCTCACCACATTGGTGCCAGAGTTGAGACAACCTAATTAGCCTTGACCCTTTGCAGCTAAGGAATCCTGAGTGCAAGTAATTCATCAGCTTCATCGTCTCCAGAAGCACTGATTGCAGATTTGTATCATGCTGGCACTTAAAGAGTTTCCAAGAACACTGAGATTGTCTTATCTAGAGTCATACATCTCATATCTATTGAAGGTAAGGATTGAGCACACATCTTCCTGACCCCAAAGCCCATCCTCTGGTCATTGTGCCATCCTAGATCTCAAGCAATATTATCCTGTCAAAATATGGGTATCATGCCGCGTGGTAAGTACAATGAGGAGTATGACCTCTAAAATCCCTTCTAGTTCTAAATCTATGATTTTATGAAAAGATACGTAAAGTCAGTTCTTTACCTTTGCTTAACTATAACATGCCAAGCTAAACACAGCTTATATTAGGTTTTTCCTTTAAAAAATCCCACCCCGGTCCTAGATCCTTGAATAGTTGATCCCATTTTTGTGACTTCCAATATCATATTTCCTAAGCCTTGCTTGTTATTTTTTAAAATAAATGTCTAAAAAGATTGTCAGTCATAATTCAAAAGGAGAGTTGGGAGTAGGATCATTTCTCTCTGCTCGCTCTCCACTCTCAGTTTTGCTAAGCTCATTTTTCTTTGTGTTTGTGCCAAGGCACAGACCTGCATTAGCCTCCCCTACATACAGGTTTCTGTGGTTGGAGACTAGGTGGTGGTGTATAGAGGAGATAGCAGCCTGTGGAATTTCTTTTTTCTTTTTTCCTTTTTCTTCTTCCCTGAAGGAAAGTGTTCTTTTCACCTCTTAGGAACCACACTACCAAATGAAAGCCTCTACAGTTTACATTAGCATTGTCAGCCCCATAAGCAACCATCTGTTTCAGCTGAAGAGTGTGATCTGTCAGTTTAGTTTTAGGTTGTGATGCAATGGTGAGAGCATTTTCATTGTTGTCTTCTTAGAAAACCCACAGAGTAATTAACCATTCCAGTGCTGAGTAGAAAAGAGATCTGCCAGTATCCTTCATTGGGCCAGATTTCTGCATCATCCAAAGCTAGAAGAAAAAGAAGAAAAAAAGCTACTCGTGTTTCATTGTTCCCTAAAGAGACAACATGTTCTTTAGAATAAAGGCAACCTGGATTTCTTGACATACTGTTTCATTTCCATGCCTGTGTGCCAAAGATGAAACAAAGTCTTGCTACTATAAACAGACAATCACAATATGACAGTGATAAACACCCTGGGATGCTTCAGTCACCAATACGGGAATGCTGACATTCTGACCACAGGCTGTGGGAAGTGGGGGGTTGGGGGGAGGGGAATTGAGAAAGAGATGAGAGAGGAAAGGAAGAAGATTTCATTACAGCTAGGTTTGGCATGCAAAATATTAGACTGCATTATGTGGCAGGGCATTTCCCTGACTGGTCACCCGAGATCGAGCTCTCCCAATTTTTTTTTTGTCCAATCAATTATTTTACTCTGTATGAACTTGAGCTTGGCATTTCTCTGTTTGTTTGTTTTTTCATCTGTAAATGTGGTTGACAATCTAATATTGAGGTAAGAAAGAGTCTGCTATCCTAAAATAGTCTAGATCCAAAGCAGGAAATCTGGGTCTAAATTGCAGTTAATCAGTATACACACACACACACACACACACACACACACACACACACGCATATATATTAAATTTTCTGCGATTTGTCTAGTACTGTGCTAAGTGTTGAGAATACAGAAACTTAAGGAAGGTACATTCTGTTGTGTTCTATTGGGGGTAATAACACATACACACTCATAGACACAAAGACACACAAATATACATATATGTGTGTTTATGTATATGTATGTATATATACACATATAAAATAAGCATAGATATATTCATCTTCCTCAGCCTGTCTCCTCCTGTATAAATTGAGAGGGTAAAAATAGTAGAGATTCAACCTTCAACCAAGTACAAATTTGACAAGATATCTCTGAACAACTTTCTCACCCTGAGATTCTGAGGTATCTTTAAGGTACCTTCAATCTGAAGTCTTATGGACTCGTGTAATAGATATTGAAGTGCTTGATTAATGGTAAAGTTGTCTAAGATCCATTAAAAGAAATAAGCACTCTGTTTAATTTAGTGAATAATAAATTGCTTATTTTATTAGCAATAAAGAGATGTCTTCCATAGCTAGATAAAGCATTTATGAAGTATTTACTTAGTACCATGAATTGAGTGAGGGCTCGGGATATATTAAGAAAGTAAGACAGATTCTCCCTCAAGAAACATATATTCTAATGGAGAAGGACAACAAATAAAGAAATATTGCAAAGAGAAGAATGAAAAAGGTGGAATGTGGACTCCATAGATGTCCAAGAAGGGAAATGGAACCCTGAACAGTTGTTTTTCATGTCCAACTCTTTATGACTCCATTTGGGATTTCCTTAACAAAAATACTGGAGTGGTTTGCCATTTTCCTTCTCCAGTTCATTTTACATGTAAAGAAACGGAAGAAAAGAGAATTAGGTGACTTGCTCAGGGAAACACATCTAGTAAGTGTTTGAGGCCAGCTTTGAACTCATGCACATGAATCTTCCTGATTTCAAGCCCAATGCTCTATCTCCTGTATCAGATGTCCAGTGGAACCCTGAGTTCCTACAGAATAAGGCAAAAGTTCAACTATCAGATACAAGGGAAACAGAGTTAAGATCTAAAGTCCCAATAAGAGGGAAATGCAAACAAAGGTACATATAGGTCAGAGAACAAAAGACATAGTAAGGAGATGGACAGGAAGTCTCCTATGTTTTAAATTTTTTTTTGTTTTTATGATTTCTAATCACAATATACTATGACAAAGCAGAGTTCATAGCACAATGAAGCAATCTGTACAGTTCATGAATATTCTATCAATGTATATTAAAGAGGAGAAAAATCCCGGAATCTCATAGTCTAGAGGGTTTCAATTCTACTCCCTCATATCATGTTGGGATTGCTGTAATTATGTTTCCCTACTACTTATTGATCTTATTTTTTTAGCCTTACATAAATCTTCTGAAAATCATTTCACAAACCTGTCTTGGCAACCTAGTTAATTTCTTGCTTTTTTTTCTAATTAAGATGTATAAATTTTTCACTAATATTTTATCAGTATTTTATATTACAATTAATGCAATTCTTTCTTGCTCTCTAATAAAAATAATTGGTCCCTTCCCTGTTCCTAAATGTTTCTTTTTATATCATCAGATAGATTTCATGTCTTCCTTTCTTCTTTTCTCACGATAAATTGTTTCCTATTCCTTGAATTTTTCCTCAGAATAATAATTTTCCAAACTTAATTTTTTTCATTTTGCTTGTTCTTATAGGATTATAATTTGTCTTAATTTTTTGATAAAAGGACAAATTTTATATTGAGGTATACCCAAGACTATGGGTAAAGAATATTTACTTCCTTTTTTAGATATAAATTTTTTGAAATATTAAAAAATAACAAGTCCCATTTCAATGTGTGTCATCTTAACCTACATATGTTTCTCTGTACTCTTCCATGAACTCTGTGGTAGGTGTGTATTTAAGTACATTATGTTTATGGATGTCTTTATGTTTCCATTATTGAACACAGATTGGTTAAGTTCGGTAGCCCCAGGGAGCATTAGAACTTCTTACATCATATTATTATTTTGTGATCTTGAAAATGTCCAGAGTAGGAAAGTGCAAATGACCTGGTATAGAAACCTTTCCGGGGCATGCTGGCTTTGGGGTATCCATAGAGTGATAGGATCATAGATTTAGAGAAGAAAAAGATCTTAGATGCTGTCGGGTCCAAATCTGGGTAGGTCCAAGTGCTTTTATGTTCCTCCCTTAATACGCTTCAAAAGCTCATGATAATATCTTATATCCCAGTCACTCAGGAACCTGATCTGCCTAGTCTCGTAACATTTTAATGTGTCGAAAAGTTGTTAATGGAACAATCTTAAAAAAATCTAGTCCGATCTCTAAAAATATATTTTAAATGAAGCCATTCAGTGAAAATGGTCCAAACTTTGTTCTCCAAACCTAAATGACTCTACTGATGACTTCTGAATGCCATTTAAGAAAAGTTTAGAAAGGGTAGGTCGATGGCCAGAGAAAGTGCTAGATATTTAGGAGTTTCATGGTGCTTCATTCAAATAAGTAACTGCTATGAATCACTTTCCCTAGCCTTCTTTAGACTTCTCTGTTTAACCCTTGTAGTGTCCTACAAAAACACACACTAGCCAAGAGAGCTCATTCATTTCCTAAATTTCCCTGCAAAAGCTGAAAACGTTAGCTTAGAATTCTTGCATTTTCTATCCCAAAAATTTCTAGATTCTGGTCAATTTAAATGTCTCATCTACAATGGCCAACCATTCTCCACAATCTCTTTTTAAAGATCTTGCCATTCTGACTTTATATGAAATTCCAACTAACCCTAAAAGTAGAAAAACTAGTTGTTTTTTCCTGTAGCACCAGAACAATAGAGAAATGGAGGCTGTGCTATGTGTATATGGGCATTTAAGATATAGTTTCCTCCTCTCCGTGAAGTCATTTATTTCTTTTTCATTCACTCATAATTTCTTTTTAATTAAGCAAAGTTCTGATACTTCAGTTCAAGAATTACTTACTGAATCAAATATGTTGGAATTTTTTGTTTGTTTGTTCATAATTAACAGCGAGGTAGTGCAATATATCAATGCTAGAACTGGAATCCAGAAAAGCTAAATTTGAATTCTGCCTGAGACATTTAATAGTTGTGTGATCTAGGCAAGTCACTTAACCTGTTTCTGACTCAAGTTTCCTCATTTGTAAAATGGGGACAATAATAGCACCTACATCAGAGAGTTGTTGAGGGGATCTCTTTCCACCATGAAGACTGTAAATGCCTGATGTCTTAGAACAATTTTCCAAATGGTATGGTGCAAAGCCTTTGGGGGAAGTAGACAAAATTATTCAATATTCCCAAATATGATTCCCACAACCACAAAAATAAAAACAAAATTCAAATCAAAGTCAACAAAAGCAATACTAAGATGGAAAATTAACAAATGGAAATCATTCAATGCAGTGATTATTTAATACTAGATGCCCAAAGGAAGTTAAATTTGGATTAGCACATGTCAAATCACAGAACAGGAATGCTTTTCTATTATTACTATTTGTTGGGGTGAATCAATGTAATTCTTGCTGAAATTAAATATGAATACTTTCAAAGATAACATTTTTATGGAAGTTAAAAGTGTGTTTTATTTTTCAAAATAATTCATTTTGTTGAATGAAAGATACAAACAGACTTCAAAATGGAACTTTTAAAATATTAAAATAACTCAAAAAACAATACTTTAGGATTTTCAATAGATTTAAATATTAAAAATCATATTATCTCTATGTAGAGTAATATTCCTTCATGATGGATAGGTATGTAGATGTTTGAAGAGAAAATTTATTGGAATAGCTCAAACTACTATACAAACAGACTTCAAAATGGAACTTTTAAAATATTAAAATAACAAAAAACAATATTTTAAGATTTTCAATAGATTTAAATATTAAAAACTATATTATTTCTATGTAGAGTAATATTCCTTTGTGATGGATAGGTATATAGATGGTTTGAAGAGAAAATTTATTGGAATAGCTAAAACTACTATAAAAACAATAAAGGTGATGTTAAAAAGTAGAAATAAATAAAAACAACAAAAATTTTGATTCTGAAAATATAATCTATTACATTCACCATTTGAGATTCATAATCTATTTTGTTATGAAAAAGATTTTCTGCTAAAACTGTTTTAAGGATAAAATATCAGTTTCAATTAGTAGTTAAAAATTATGAATAGAAATATCATTAATTGCAATGCATTTTGAGAAAGCTGGCACTGAAAATAAGTCTACCAATCACAATGCTATTTTGATTAATATTTTAATGTTATGAATATGAAAACAACTATTTTATCAAACAAAATCTCAACATTATATTAAAGTTTAAAATTGTATATGCATAAAATTTGCAAAAATTTGTAACTTATTTGAATAAAATACAAACTAACAAAATTATCTGCAAAGCTTTTTATGAAATGTTAGGGGAAAGTGACAATTTTTTGGTTTAAAAAAAGTTTTGCTACATAGTGTTTGTAAATTGTTATCCTTATAACTGCTCTTCCTTAGGTTGCCATGATCAAAAAATTTCACCAGCTCCCAAGTGATGATCATCCTTCCCCTGCCAAACTTAACATAGTCCTTTCAGCATTGATATATAGACATCATGTAGCCCATAAATAAAGTTTTTGTTAGTCTAATTCTTATTCCACAAATTTCACATGCTTGAAGACAAAGATATCTTCTTACCTCTAACTCCCCACAAATATTCTTTTCTCTAGGCTAAATATTCAAGGTCTTTCATTCAAATATCAAATGGCATGGATGTGAATAGTTTCACCATTTTGGATACTTTCCTCTCGATGCTGCTGATATCACAATGCCATTCCTAAACTATAATTTTTGAGAACTGAACAAAATTCTTTGGATATGGTGCGACTGAGAAAGAATACAGCGGGACTATGTTTTCATATTTCTAAAAGTTCTAACATTCAAAATGGGTATTTATTCTCATTAATGTGGAAAAATTCACAGCTTCCAATACTCTTCCACATCTTTCTATTAGATCAACAGGACAGGAAAGAAAGGGACACCCAAAGTGCTGGGAAAAGTAATCAGGTATTTTTGACATCACACAGACCCTTGCTGAGCACATAAGCCATCCACTAGTTATCCTTCACTCTCATTATGTGACCCAATTACTTTCTTTCATAGTTGTAAGTTCTCATGATGACATCTAGCATCCAGGACCAGAATCATAAAGGGTCTCATGCAGAATTTGAACAGAGATCTTCCAGACCCCCCAGGACACACATGCTAAATGAGGTGATGAAATCCTGTTTTAGATACAAAGTATTTTTCAATGTTTGCAAAGAATAGATTTAGATAGCTGGTGTAGTTTCCAAATGATAAGCAAACTGCTTGTGCATGGATATTTTTCAGCCACCTGTTTGTCCTTTTTGTGGTAGTTTCATAAAATCTGCTGTCCTGGCTAGAGTCCAATTCCCCAGATAATTGTATCCAGTGTAGAAGAAAGAGCTTGCAAGGTGAATATGCCAGAGCAATGTGTAACACATGAGGAAGAAACAGGCATTTCTATAGCAAGACCACATAAGGTATTATAGCAACCAAGTTGTTGAATAGAAATTTTAATTTGACCCGTTTAAATTAGAGAACACATCCAAATGGAAATTTATTTTTTTTAAATCATCTCAATGAGAAATCTTGCTCTATTGTCAGTCTGACCATTTCTCTTCTCCCTAGATTTCATTCTTTCATTCTTAAAAATGTCCACTTTAAGACAATTTATGGGAAAGGAGCAACATTCAACTGTAACCTATTTCATGAAGAATTTATGGGGCTATGGGTTCTGAACCTTCTAGAGAAGTTGCTTGGAAACTTGTCACTTGTAGGACTGAGTTGATCTGAACAAAAAAATTGAAGTTTTTCATTTATTGATTTACTAAGCATTTATTAAGTATTTCATAAATGCAAAAAGTAGTCAGGATATGAAGAAAATTAAGCATGGTCCCTGCCCTCATGAAGTTTTCAGCTTAGCAAGGAGGATTCAATTCAATAAACATTTATTAACTACTTTAAAAAGCACTATACTAGGCACTGAGGAAACTAAGTCAAAAATTAATCACTGCAACCAATGAACTTAAAATTTTTTTCCATTTCTTTTAGCAATTTCTTGGTATGTTCTTTATAATTTTCATAATTTGTCTTGACTATAGTCACATCCATGTAAGATAAGTATAAAATTCTTTTCTTACTGATAATATACCACCATACACTATAAGAAATGAGCAGGTTAATTTTAGAAAAATATAGGAAAACCTCCATGAAATTATGAAGAATGAAATGAACAAAACCAAGATGACATTATATAGAGCCAGAGAAATATTGTTTGAAGAAAGATTTGTGTATATCTACCTCCAGAGAAAAAACTGATAAATAGAAATAACCAACACATAGTTTTATATACTATATATATAATTTAAAAATGATTCCTTCTTGGGGCAGCTGGGTAGCTCAGTGGATTGAGAGTCAGGCCTAGAGACAGGAGGTCTTAGGTTCAAACCCGGCCTCAGCCACTTCCCAGCTGTGTGACCCTGGGCAAGTCACTTGACCCCCATTGCCCACCCTTACCACTCTTCCACCTATGAGACAATATACCGAAAGTTAAGGGTTTAAAAAAATGATTCCTTCTCTACTGAGGGGAGGGGAAAGAGGCTAGGGGATGCCTGGGAATTTTAATATAACAAAACAAATTAATTAATTAAAAAATAAATATTCAATATTACAGATGTCTGTGACATTAGAATTCCTAGTAGAATACAAGATCAATATAAGGTAGCTAGGTGGTACAGTGGATAGAACAGTAGACCTTGATTCAGAAAGATTAGACTTCTAATCTCAGGCTCAGATACTTACTAGCTATGTAACAATCAGCATATTTAAAGCCCATGTGATATTTATCTTTTTTCCTTTCCAAAAATATATGAATGTATTTAGTTCCATTTGCCTTTTTCCTCATATATAAAATAGAGATAATAACAACAGCTACTTCCCAGGATTGTTGTGGGGATTCAATAAGATAATATTTGTAAAGTATTTAGCAAAACGTTTGATATATAATAGGTACTACATAAATAATTGCTATTATTATTATAATTATTAGGCAAGTACAATGTACTGTACAATGGCCGAGGTTGGCAAGCTCATGTCTCCTAGGGGCATAAGAAAGGTTTCATGGGGGAGCTGATGTTTGAGCTGAAAAAGGAAGGATTTCAAAATGAGAGATCAAAAAAGGAACTCGAGACATAGGAAATAAAGTGAACCAAAGCAAAGAGGTAGGAAAATATTGAACACATAAAAGCAAAAGTAAGGAGAAAACAAGAAAGAGGGGAAAGAACACGGATTTGGAGAAAGATGACATTGGTTTGAATTCTGTTTCTGCAGCTTACTACCTGTGTGATCTTGGACTAGTCACAAGGTTTTGACCTCAGTTTCCTCATTTCAAATCTTCCAGCTCTTAATCTATGATACTAAGTAGTCTAGTCTGGTTTGGACTTAATGCATGGGAAGGAGAAATATGAGATAAGGCAGAGATGGATGCAGAAAAGAGCTGTGAATGTCAGACTAGCAATTTGTATTTTATTTGGCAGGCCATGGGTAAAAACAGAAAAGCTGTAAATAGGGAGGTAACATTATCAGCTCTATTTATATGGAAAATGAATCTGGCAATAGTTTGTGTTTAGATAAATCAATTAAAATACTGGAAAAATAACAAGATCAATGTCATTGGCCAGCCACATTTTTAGTGCACTGGAGTTACATGTGAATGCTTTTTCTAGGCATCAAGAGAAATGAAAGAATTAATTAAACTTGACAAAAAAGGTTATCTCGTTCACATTTTGAAAAGTAAATATATATTTGGGGAAGAAATGAATCAGAGTTTACAGGTGCACTGACAGAGCCTGCAAAACATTTCTTCAAAATCTATTTTTAAAACACAAATTTTTGCCAACTGGACAGGGATCTTTTCATTCCTGGTGTTCTGATTGGCTATCAATGAGTCACTCCCCTTGGGTTCACATGCTGATTTATCTTCTATTGATGTAAACAAACAAAAGAAGCCAGGAAATATGTGGGGCCAAACCATAGTAGAACTTGGAAATTCTCTTCTCTTATAGATAGATGCCTTTAATAAGTAACCAACTGAATAAAAGTATAAATGATGGTAATATAAAGAGGAAATGCAATTATAAGTTTTCCTATCCCTGGACTTTAATATATATTGAAGTTTGTGGTTTAACTCAAGTTAAAATGAAAGATCTTTCCTACAGATATTGGGAACACTACTTAAACTTAGGATGAGATCCAAAGAACAGTTTATAAGTTATAACTTTCTGTACCATTCTCTGGGAACATTCAACTAAATTCATGCAAAAAAGGGGCAGTGTTCACACTTTCTGATAATGAGGTTAATTTGGTAGATTCAACAAGTCCCTTCTAATCCTATTATATATTATTACAGGAAATATGTTAAGGATCATTGGAATGGCATAAGTGCCATAAATCATTTGTTAACACTACACAGATACTGATTTCCAAAAAGCAAATCACAAGATACATTGAATTGACCAAAGCGAAACTAAGACATAATTTAATGTTAAGACAGGAAAGGGCTCAATTTGTTTAAAGGGTGACCCCAATTTTACAGGCACAAGGAAGTATAGTAATCAAAAAGAACCCTGATTGAAGTCACTCAAACCATTCAGCTATATATTTGTTAACAACTAAAAATCACAGTTAACACTGACAATATTTGATATATATTTTACTACATTTTACTTGAGAATAATAATCCAAACTATTATTATTGAGAATAAAATAGAATAGAATAAAACAGTTTTTATGTCCCAAAAGCTGCCTGTTTATCTATGACAAACAAAATGAAATCATTATTTAATTTATATATGTATATATATATATAAATATATATGTGTGTGTATGTATGTGTATATATACATATATATATAATTGATCTCTTATTATCGAAGTCAGCAAAACAAAATTTTCCAGGCACTTTGGAATACTTATATTAGTTATGAAGTGGCTTATTATAAATAGTATGTTAAAAGCAAAAACGAATTAATAGTAAGTGGAAATCATTTAGAAAGTATTAAAAAGGACATATAGTACTTATCTTTTTTCTCCCCACAATTTGAGCCACTGTTTTCCTGTATGTAACCCCAATAGGTTAGTCAAAATCCTTGTGAATTTCTACTGAGAAATTATCTATTGCCAGCTCATCTGTATATTTGCACATAATTTTCTGCTTCTTGCTATCAATACCTTTCTCAGATATTCTTTAGGTAACTTATTAAACTCAAGTCTAACATGTGAAATGATTATATTAATCAGTGTTTTTTCTTTCTGTCTAGTCACTCCTTCCTTTTCCTGTTTTGTTCTGGAAATAAAGTTGATTGTGACAACTAAGATAAATGCAAATTAATAAATAGAAATAATTAAGCCAAAGCCCACAGCAGGTAACAATCAATGTGTTAGCAAGGAGCCTAGGGGCACTTCAAATAAACAAGTATTTCCCACAACATTCAAAGGGAATTTTTCTTATTAAAAAATGGACTTAAGCTGTATATGTTTAGATCGTTCAGCAAAATTAATGTTCATGGCTTTAGCAATTAAAAAGAATAGCTATTAAGTTTATGTTATGAGATACCATGTTAATGTACTATAGAATGGAGGGAAATGTTCATTCACTGTCAATAACAAGACTATAATTCCATCTAGGATGCTAATCACAGGCAGCATAAGGACAGTGAATCTAAGGGGGGTTTCCTCCATGCTGGGAATCAAAAGTTCAGAGTGTGGTTTTCATTCCTGAAGGAAATCTTTATTTGAAATAATAACACATTTTAAGTAATTAAAACTTTCTCCTAGCTTTCTCTTCTCCTTTATCCCTTGCTTCATGCCTATCCATACTTCACTATTCTTTTAAAAAAAAAACTCTTTATTTTCTATCTTAGTATCAGTTGTAAGACAGAAGAGTAGCAAGGGCTAGGCAATTGGGGTTAAGTGACCCACCCAGGGTCACACAGCTAGGAAGTATCTGATGCAATATTTGAACCAAGGTGGTCCTAACTCCAGCCTTGGCACTTTATCCTATATGCTATTTAGCTACCCACACTTTTTTTTATTCTTGACATCTATTATTGATCTTTTCTACTCTTTTGCACACATGTCTGGTAACATTTGCTTCTCTCAAAGCTAAAATTCAATGGATAACCTTTTCTTTCCCTTCAGAATAAATACTTTTACTAGATTGCTCCTTGCATTGATCATTACTGAAATATTGAGTCACCTTCAGTTTTAGATTGAACCTAAAGATCTATGTAGCAGTAATGTTAGTATTCCCATGAGGCTCAAATGTATTAAGTACCCAAATTAAATCTCTTTTTTCCAATGCTAATTTTGGAAATGAGCTTAGCTACCCCAAGCAGACCAATGAATAGGGAACCTACAAGATGACTGTATTTCTGACAGGGGGTAAATAGGAAAGTCAGGAGGAACTGGGAAATTCTCATTTTAAAAGTGTGTTTGAAAGAATAGAATATAAACTTTTATTGATGTTTCCAAATCAAATTACTAAATATCTTTGCTAACATCATAAACAAGTTGGCTTTTGAGAGCGAGGATAATTATAGATTTGATGACCCCTTCTCTCCACTCACCTACCACCCAATAGCAACGACAATAAAGCATTTGTTGAGCATAAACTATGTGCCAGGCACTATACTAAGTTTTGGGAATACAAAGAAAAGCAAAAGAGAGTTCCTCCTCTCAAGGAGCTCATACTTGAATGGGGGAGATAACATGGAAAAAACCATGTGCAATGAAAACAAATACAAGATAAATTGGAGCTAGTCAATAGAGAGGGTACTTTCATTACAGAAGATGGAGAAAACTTTCTTGTAGAAACTAGGATTTTAGCTAGGACTTTAGGGATGTCAATAGGCAGAGAGGAGAAGGGAGAGAGTTCCAGCCATGGGGGATAGCCTATGAAAAATTCTCAGTCAAGAGATGGAATGTCTTGTGTAAGAAATGACAAGGAAGTCAATGTCACTGGATTAAAGAGAATATGATGGAGAGTAAGATACAAGAAGATGAGAAAGGTAGGAAGAGGTCAGATTATAAAAGGATTTAAGTGTCAAGTATTTTATATTTGAGGGAGGTAGCAATGTGTTAAAATTAAATTAATGTCTGGTAACTCCAAGTATTATATTTATAAGGTTTATTATTAATCATTTGAAATAAAAGAACAAAAGTATAAAGCCCAAGTAAAAACCATGTGGCTCTCACCCAACCTCCACAATCACCTTCCAAGGAGCAGAGAGAGGAGGAGCTATACCCACAACTTTATTTTCAAAGCCATAAGCACATAATGTGAAAACAAAAATGGGAAGCTAGGAAAGAGAGTTCTGGGGAGAAGATTCTAATTACACAAATGTCAGAGGAGATTATTTAGAATCAACAAAATTTAGTCTCAGATAGGACATGGGTGGTGAGAGAGTGTAAAGAGTCATGGATAATATGTACACTGTGAACCTAGGCTCCTCAGAAGTCGGTAGTATCCACAGCAGTGATAGGAAAGTTAAGAAGAAGGGAAGGTTTGAGGGAAAAGATAATGAGTTCGGTTTTAGCCACAATGAGTTTAAGATGCCTGTGTGATATCTTCAAGAATGCCCAATAGGTATTTGAAATAAGAGACCAGAAATCAGGAGAAAATTTAAGGTCTGACAAGTAAATTAGAGAATTATCTGCAGAGAGATTTTCATTGAAACCAAAAGAGCTAATAAGATTACCAAAATATATCATTGAAGGAGAAGAATTAAGAGGGACACATAGTTAGCACGCACCTAAACAAAGATCCATCGAAGGAGACTGAGGAGTGGTCAAAAAGAAAAGAGGACAACCAGGAGAGAGGGATATCCAAAAATATAGAGAGAATAGAATATTAAGGAGATGAGGATGATCACTACTGTCAAAGTATTTTGATAGAGATGTCAAAAATGATGCGAAATGAGGAAAGTTCATTCAATTTAGGAACTAAAAGTTCATTGGAAATATTGGAGAGAGCAATTTCATTTAAATGATATGATCATCATCTAGGCCAGTGATGGGCAAATGTTTTAAAAAGGGGGCCAAAGGAAAGGAAATACTCATCTGTCAGTCTGTGTCTAAGGCAACTCTTTCGAAGTTTCATTGTATTGTATCCTACTTATTGTATTCGTCAGATTAGGAATAATGTCTCATGACCCAGTAGAACATTTCAGGGGGCCACATCACTGATCTAGGCTATAAAGAGTTAAAAAGAGTGACAGGAAAAAAAGTTAAGGTGCCAGTTGTAGGTAGCCTTCTCAAGGAATCTAGCCACAAAGGAGAAGAAAAATAGAATATAAGGTCCTTCATCACTTCTCCCCAGGACTATTGCAAAAGCCTTCTGGCTCTGTATCAGGTCTCTCCTTACTACAATCTAACCTCCATAATTTACAAAATGATTTTCTTAAAGCACTCTTCTGACCACATAATTCCCTTACTTAATAAATTTCAGTGGCTCCCTACTACCTCCAGGATCAAATACAAAATCTTTTTTGCAGCTAAAACCCTTTATAACTTGGCCCTTTCCTACCTTTTCAGTCTTATCATACCTTATTTCCCTTCGGGTACTCTGCCAACCTACAACACAAGGCTACATTCTTGCACAAAATTCAATATCTGGTTCTGTGACTTTGAAAAGGCAGTCCTTCATGCTTGGGATATTCTCACTTTTCACCTCCACATATTAGGTTTCCTGCCTTTTTTTTTAAAACTGAGGTCAAATATCACATCATTTAGGAAGTCTTTTCCAGTAGCCCCAGGAGCTGTCTTTCCCTAAGAAACTGTCTTGTGTTTACCCTGTTCATGTCTTGTGTATGATTTTATGTATATCTATAAAGTATTTTATATAATATACATGTACATGATGTTTACATCTTTGAAAGAGATAGATAAGTAGGCATTAAGATAGATTTAAAAACCTTAGTGATTAGCATTGTGCCTTGTATATATTGAGTGCTTAATTAATGCATGCTTGCATGTTAACTGATAAACCTAGCAACATAATCCAGCAGAGACTCTTGAAAGGCTTTCCACAAGAGCATGTTCCCATCAACACTGGATCCTAAATTTGTCATTGAAGTCAAGTTATATTGCGGTAGTAATATCTAACAAATCAAAGGGATGTTTTATCCCAGGTAAGTAAAAGATATGAATTAATACACAATAAAGCATTCTCTCTACTCCAATACCCCTAAGGTTCTATTATCTCTTTGATATATTTCCTTGAGTAATACAATTCACAACTCATTCATGACTCTCCATAGAATAAGATTCCTGTCTATGTCCTCTTTTACTATTGGCACTGGGGGCAGGGGATTCCATAAAGACAAGATCATAGATATTGAGGGGTTTACTTGGGTTATTTTGACTTTGGGTCTCTGACAATGGAGCAAAATGGAAGACTTTGATTGTTTTCTTCCCCTTACTACATGACAGCATGTATTTTTCCCCATCACACTATGTAGTACCTGTAACAAGTATAATACTGCCATGATAACTAAACATTGTGAGCTTCTGGAGAAAAGTGACGCTTTCTCAGATAGTGTAATGCTTCACGTAAAATAGGCACCTAATGAATATAGGTTGTCAAACCATAGATTATGGAGTATTTCTGAAGTCAGAAATTAACTGGCTGGGTTTGCCCACAAATGTCACAATTTTTTGCCCAGCCCCAAACATCATCAAGCCTTAAAGACAGCATTTGTAGCCATAGCCTAAAGGATAAATTTTATGTCCAAACAATGTGGATGGGACTATTGGCCACAAATTAGCCTCTAAGGCAATATTTAAATGACTAGGCATATTAGGTTATTAGTTCCATTTTTCAGAATCAAAAGACAATGATGGTCCACCATATTCATGCCATTGATGCCAATTAGCAATGTGACACCAAATAACTTTTTTATAAACCCATTAAAGACATCTGGATCTTCCGAAACACATCGTTACCATAAAACAGACACAGAACTGCTAAATTAAGGGGGAGACCTCTCAACAAAGATGAAGAAAATCATTATGATTTCCCAATCCAAGCAATCTTCACCCTGCACCCTTGGTTTACATGCATGCATTTCATTAGTATATTTTACCCCCATGATCATGCATTTTTCTGCTGTAATACAATATGCTCTGTACATTTCAGACTAGATGAAAAAGTGCAGTTCCCTTCCATTATTGTATGCCCTTTATCTGCTGAACAGTATGTAACATTACCCAGGGTTTTGTGATTATGTAATGAGTGCTCCAATTGTACTGCACACTGCATAGTTTGTAGGATTGCTGTGGGAACCTTAACTCAGCACATCCTGAGCTGAGACACTGTGAAAGCCTCCATTTTAATGCTACATTCACTTTAGGTTTTTTCCAAAATATTTTGCTTTGGTTTTTTTCCCCTTTCTTTAAACCCATAAACACTGCAGTAGAAGAAATGCAACAAGAATTATAGGGAAAAGTTCCACAGGAGATGAAATAACAGCTGCCATCTGGTGCACAACAGATGTGTGTTCCGCAGACTTTTTTTTTCCTTTTGAGGTCTCCTCTCCAAGTCCTGGCCAGACCCAAATACTTTGCTTAGCTTATGAGATCTGACAACTTTACAGCCCCGGGCAGGATGGCTGTAGGCTAGTGTTTTTCCTTGTATTCAATGAAGCCCCAGGGAACAAACTAACAGGTTCAAGAATGATACCCAGTGGTTATTCTCCCACAAAACAGAGCAGACAACTGCCACTAGGTTTCCCCATAAGAAATAAAATATAAAAATGTTCCAAATAAAATATTATTAAAGATTTTCTGCCTCAGAAAAGATCTATTCAGTACACAGCCTTATTAGGAGAAGCTACAGCCATCACAGGGAAGCAACTCACCTTGAGAGTCTGTTATTCTTTCATCCAAATAGAATGGGCCAAACCTGATTAGCTTTTAAAATTTGAGAAGGTATGGCTCTATTGAAACTGATAAGGCCACCTGCTTCCAAACCCCTGGTCACTGTCTCTGCATTTTCTAGTTACAGTGACTTTCATTAGGATGCTCTTAAACATCTGAAATATAATTGGTAGTTTATGGTGCCATCAGCTTTGGATTTTATGAATTGAGACAGAAATGAAAAAAGTTAAAAATGAAGAAAAGGGTATTTATTCAGCTGGCATTGAGGAGTAAAATATTACTTTGTCATATGGCATTCTTTATAAAATCTAGATGATTTCTCAAGCACCATGGGCACTTATTAAATTATCATTGGGGAGTAGATTCTTTTCCTCAGATTAAGATAGTCTTCAAGCCTCCTGATTAGAAGGTACTTGTATAATACCATGATTGATATATTTTTGGAGCTTTTTAATTAAACATATGTAGCACTATCAGATATGCTACCATGTATAATAAATACCCAGGTCTATATAAAGTTGAACTATTTTGTTTCACTGATGCAGATCAGTGAATTATCTTTAAATTAGTCTAAATATTTTCTTAGAGCAAGGAGAGATTAAACAGTTTCCCTATGGTCCGAGAGCAAGTGTGTCTTCCTAACATCAACACTTATTTATTCACTACTATGCAGAAGTAATCGAAAGGTTGAGCTAATATATTAAAACATTATTGATGGAGCTCTGAATTGGTCTAGCCATTCTAGAAAGCAATTTGGAACTATATCCCCCAAATCATTAAACTCTACATTCCTTCTGCCTCGATAATACTATTTGGCCTATTTGCCAAGATGAAAAGGACTCGTGTATAGAAAAATACAGGTATCTTTTCCACAATGCAAGTTTCCTCATATAATTTTGATATATCACAGGTCAGAATAAGAAATTCAATGGGAATTTTGGGAGTATATTGCAGAAGCTACAAATGACATGCAAAGCATGAAAGACAAAACAGAAAAGGTTTAAAAATTCAGAAATAAATAAAATATAAAATTTTCTAGTATAAAATCTCAACATATTTTATCTTTTAATATAAATATACACAATTTCTTTTTCAAAGTTGAAATAAATAAAAGGTCAAAGTTTGCAAAAAGAACACAGATGTCAGAAGACAACACAGAAAGGATAAAAATGTAGACATATCTTTAAAAGCTTAATAACTCATAAATGAATATCAGGTACTTTAAATATCCCAGAAAAAGAAAAGAAAAAATTCAGACTCCTCTGGTATAAAGGAAGTATCAAAAAAATTCTAAATGAATTTTCTAGATAATGGATGAGGGTGTCCCTAATTACTTCGATGTGGAATGGGTACCTCTTTATAAGATCCTTTCTGTTGCAACAAAGAACTAGAAACTATAGTGCCCAAGAATTGGCAAAACATATGATTATGAATAGAATAGAATATGATTACAATGTAGCAAATAAAAATGGTACAGCTTTAGAGAAACATGGGAAGACTTGAATAAACTGACAGTTGTTAGTGAACTCAAAAGAACAATATTCAATAACAATATTGTAAAGAAAAAAGTCAAAATGCTTAAGAATTCTGATAAATACAATAAGCAGTCAAGATTCCAGAGGATTAATATTGAAGGGTCTGTGTATTTTCTGATGAAGTCATAAAGTCAAAGTGCAAAATAAGACATAAATTGTTGGAGATGCCCAGTGTGGGTTACTTTTTAAAGTTCTATATTTAATATCATTGTTTCTAATTTTTCTACCAATGAGGAGAAGGAATAGAGTAGCTACAAAAATAAGAGAAGGGAAACTGAAGAAAGAGGGTAATTGAAGAATTTTAAAGGAATAGAAGGGAACAGAACAAAAGCCAAATAAGAGAGGGGAAACTGAAGAAAGAGGGTAATTGAAGAATTTTAAAGGAATTAGAAGGGAATAGAATGAAAGCCATAAAGAAATACAGACAAGCAAGAAAGCTTTGAAAATTACATGTTGGATTTGTTAAATACTTTAAAGGAAAAGATAACTCTGTACAAGTCCTGCAGTTTCTTGTCCAGTCTTTTCCCCATTCTATTTTGTCTACAGAAATATTCATTTTTGTTGTTGTTTGTTAGGTTCAAACATTTTTTAATTAAATTTTTAAAAATTTTAAAAGAAAGACATAGAACTAGTGCAAAGAAAAGTACCTTGGATACTGATTGTCATTAGCTTTGTGTTAAGGGCTTCTAATCTTTGATTTCAGCTCCCATATGGACACACATATTTATGCTTGGTACACATGTTTTGGACTGTTGAACCTTACTGGAACATTATCAATATACTTCATTATTTTATTAAATTTTAAAAGATTGTCTCTTGGCAAGATGATTAACCTACCAGCATTGCTTTATTCCATTACACCATCTAGTGGTTTATCCTACCCTACCCCCACCCCTGCCATATTCTTTGGGTTTTGTATTTACCATTAGACAGCTATTGCTTATTAAATCAATAAATAATAAAATTCAGCCATGATCACATCATATATACAAATCACTTTGCTTGTTAGTAGAAAGATGTAAAGTTAATTTTTTAAATAGCAGCCCCCAAACTAGAGAGAATATAACATGTGTAAAAAACATTAATAATACCAGTTAAATTCTGAAGAAGAGAGAAAGAAGTATATGTGAACTGAACCACACACTAGGAGTTTGATTTGGGAAAGCTCTCAACCAGCTCTTGGATCAAGAAAGGTTTTGTAGAGAAAAGGGAACTTGACCTGGGGTTTAAGTGATTAGAAGGAATTTTTTTAATGACAATTACTGAGATCAAGCGGGTTTAAATTGATCTATAGACTATATTGTGTATAAAATTAGCCCAATTTATTCTCTCTAAAAGTGTTCTTGAGTATAATAGCCAGGTATACATTTGTAGGTTAAACTGCAAAAAGCCTTTCTTCATACTTAGAACAAAATAGTAATTGTGTATAAGTTTATTTAAAAAACAACTAATACAGACCAAGAATATAAACAAATTTCTAATAATTGGTCAAGTTGAATATTTCAGTGTAGAATTTTTTTTATTATATAGGCTTAAAAATATTTTGAAAATACTATATAGTAGCATTTATAACAACAGATTTTTAAAATGCTAACTACAGCAATAGAAGTAGCACAGCTGGAATAGCACTGCACCAAAAATAAGAAAAGTTTTAGGCATCAGCATTCATTGGTTAAAAGTTGTTGAGACAAGTCATTGCACTTTTCTAAATCTTAATTCTCTCGAGTATAAAAAGAAACAATTAAATTTGATAATCTAATAATAATTTGATACTCACTAAGGTCCCTTCCATGTCTCAACTCCAATCCTATCAGCTTAACATATAGATAGATCACTCATAAGCTTAACATATATATGTTAAGAAGCTGAAAGGATTGGAAATGCATCTGTATAAATATATAATATGCATATATATGATGCATTTACTATTTTTACTCTTTGCAGGATTCAGTTTTGCTTTACATCATCGAGGTGTATAGAAATTTCCTTAGATGGTGTCCCTAATTTCATCACTTCAGGGTTTTGGTGTTTGTGTTTTTGTTCTTGCTTTTTAAAAAAATATGCTTGGTATGTCCTTTTAATGGAGTCCACAAGATGAAATGGCCAACTCTCTCCTTTCCCCAAGAGAAGGCCCAGCCTCTATGTTACATAGGTCTATAACTGAAGACTAATTTTTGTCATACAGAAGATAAAGTATAATCTAAGACCAGTATGGACTTAATGAATAATCAAGTCCATATGGCCTCAGAGAGAGCAAAATGCATAACTTACGAGAGAGCACTAGAGGGAGTTATAAAGAAATTTGAGTGTATGGAAATAAAACCAAGTGATGTGGTTTGCAAACAAGGTCATTTCAGTCCTTGTTTGGGTGCTAGTCAAAATTCAGCAAGTGGACAGACTAAAACAACACAATATGGATTTGATCCTTTATCAGTAAATATGAAGAATATAATTATATAAGAACGCATCCTTATTCTGCATTGACTTGCTACATGATCATTTTTAAGTCACCTAAATTCTCTGGGTCCCAGTTTCCTCACTTATTTAAAGAAAATAATATTTATCTCCATAGGGTTGTTGTGAAGGTGATATAATCTTGATTATAAATAATTATATTAATATTATATTAATTATATTACATTTTAAAGAATAGTGTTTTCATAGTAACAGTTATATGACTCATTGCTGAACATTTAGTAAGCTAACAAAATTTTCCGGATATACTCTGCATTAATTCTTTATATTATATGTCTCTGAATCAATACTGTCTAAGTTTTCTCAGTTACAAAGTTATTAATTTTGTCTACTGGTTTTATAATATCTATCAGAGGAGACATTTCATTACTCAATATCCCTATTCAAAGAACTCCAGTTTTGTTTTGTTTTGTTCTCATACAGTTAATATTAAATATTCCTTTTGATTAAGTTCATTCAAATTGAAGGGGACAATTCTTTCTCTTCCCAAGATACTACATATAAACACTTAATAAATATTAATAACCTTGAGGTGAAAAAATGTTGCATAGGATCCTGAATGTAGCTTTTTAAAATGCCAATATTAATTAATTAAAAAATTATTTGTTCCACTAAAATTCTATTGAGTCTCCAAAATGCGTACCCATCTCATCCATATTTTTCAACCCAATTTCTTCCCTCAGAATAATTACCTACATATAAAATGCAGTACCTTCCATATTTTAGGTACACAAATCTTAAATATGACTTTACAGTTGACTTTTCTTTAGATCTGTTTCCTGATCTCTTCTGGGCTACCAACACAAACACATTGTGTGGTATGAAATTCAAGTTCAATATGAGTCAGCAGTAGGATGTGGCAGCCAGAACTAGCGTAATCTTGGGCTCTATTAAGAGACACATAGCTTCCAGGAATAAAGAGGTCATAGTACTTCTGTACTCTGCCCTGGTCAGACCACATCCTGAGTTCAGTTCTGGACACCATTCTTTAGAAAGGACATTGATAAGCTGGAGAGTACCCAAAAGAAGGCAACCAGGATAGGGAAGGGCTACAAAGTCATATTATATAAAGATTCATTGAAAGAACTGGGAATTTTTAACCTGGAGAATAAAAGGCTAATAGGGGACCTAATCATTGTATTTGTGTATTTAAAATGCTATTATTTGGAAGAAAGATTATTCATGTGTTCCTTGTATATAATTAGAAATTTGCTCCCCAAGAACTCTCTTTTCCAGCTTCCCATGTTCCTTCTCAATTTACATGCTAACAGAGGGAGGATTTAAGTTTTTGTGTAGCTCTGCCCTCTCACTCTTTTCCCCTGATCGTGGTTTGTTGAAGTGGGGTGAGTCCCAGGCAGGAGAATTTTTCTCACGTGGCTTTACTCAGGCTTTTACTTTTGTCCTTTTTTTCTTCTACTTCTAGTAATTATTAATAAATCTTATAAAATATAATACTTGGAGTTATTGGATATTGATTTAAATTTTACAACTGGACCAAAAAAGCAAACACAAACGCAATAGGTAGAAGTTTCAATAGAGCAAATGGAGGCTTAATGTAAGAGGAAACTTTCTCACAGTTAAAGCTTCCTATAAGTAAAAATGGTGGCTTTCAAAGTAAGTGGATTTCCTGTCATTTTGAGGTCTTCAAGTACAGGTTGGGTCATCATTCTTGGGGCTTCCTCAGGTATAGGATGTATGCGATAACTGTTGATATTCTTTTCAATTTTAAAATTCTGTGATGAAGTGAAAGAGTCCTGATTGGAGAATCGAAAAACACTTGGGTTCAAAACCACTTAACTTCTCTGAGCCTCAGTTTTTTTTCAACTGTAAAATGAGAGAATTGTACTAGATGACATCCAAGTTCCCTTTTCTTTCTAAATTCATGATCCTTAGGTTCTTCTCTATTTTCATATGTTCCCAGCAATGTGCTAAATGTTATATTATACAAATTAAGACTATAGACATGGTCTTTGTCTACAAGAAGCTCAAAGTTTGGTGAGAGAAATAATTATATACATATGTGTATCTCCATGTGCGCACATACATATACATATACTTGAAGCAATTGTGAATAAGGTAATAAGCATTTAAATGCTAAAGTGTACAGTAGAGTCAATTAGAAAATAAAAGGAAATAAAAAAGATAATTATTTGGTGTAGAAAAATGCATAAATTGATTTAGAAAACAGAGAGAACATCATACTTTGGAGTCAGAGAACAGGTTGGACTTGACCTAGGTTCTAAAATATAGTTAGAAAAGGAAAGAAGAAAGAGAGTATTTTAAGAAACTCATATAATACTATGAGTTATGAAAAGAAGATAGAAATAAAAATAATAAGTACATAGGAAAAATTAAGCAATTAGCCTCACATAAAACTCCTAATTGGTAACATCAGCCAAACCTCCACCCCCCCCAATGCATCAAATATCATTATTCATTTATTTTATAACTGTTCTATATTTACTTAATCATTAATATGATGTAGAACACTGGTAGAATGGAAGTTACATGGGGACAAAGACTCCCTCATCTTTGTATTTGTATGCCAAATGCCTATCACAGTTAGAGCCAAGCAAATAGGATGTACCTAATAAATGTTGTTGATGAACTGATTAACTTGAGCAGAGTAGTCATGTATGAGGTAGAGCAATAAACCCTGGTTCTAGTACATACTAGTTCAAATACTGTCTATAGAACCTTGAGTAAGTCATCTTACTTCTCTTGGCTTCAATCACACTGCTGATAAAATAAGAGGATTTTATTAGATGAGCATTTCTCAAAGTTATTCCATGCAATCTAAGATTTCCACAGAAAGTAAATAAGAGTTATGAGAAAATGTCAATTCCAAAAAGATTTTCCTTATCAAATACTAAGTATTACACTTTTAAAATATCAAAAGTTGTTGTTTAGTTTATTAGGTGTATCCAAATCTTTGTGATCCCATTTTAGGTTTTATTGGCAAAGACAATGGAATAGTTTGTCATTTCCTTTTCCAACTCATTTTATAGATGTAGAAATTGAGACAAACAGGGTTATTTGACTAGGTTCACATAGCAATTTAAAGTACTTAGAGAAAATTTAGAGCCATAAAAATATATTTATTTCATTTTTGCTCTATTCTTCAACAGAAGTCATGGAATGGCACTTATTGGTTTCGTCAACATATTTCAATCCTGAAAGTTCTTTACAAACAAATTAGTTTCAGAAACATTGACTTATAAAGACACACAGTTCTAATATTCTATATTGCAATAGAGTTGGATAAATGAGATAGGATCACGTATTGGAGATACCTACAGGCAGAAGGGTTTGAATTTGATTCTTAAACAATTCAAAGTTCTTGGGAAAAGAGAGAAAAAAAGGGAGAAGAAAAGATCTGTCTCAAAATCATATAGTACTCATTCTGAATTTTTGGCTAATTAAAACAGAAGTTGGATTGAAATTTGTCTTCTCACTTTTGAAAAGGGCTCTCATATCTTCTCTCTATTATTAAAATGCATTCCCAGCTAAATTCCTAAATTCCTTTTCCCTTTATTTCCATTAGCCTCAATTAACATCCTAGACACAAACCAATTATTTTTCTTACAAGTCTTATAGAAATGACTTCTTCAGATTCCCCAGACTGGAGATAAGAGAAGAGGGTGACATATTGTTTATACCTTTCTACCAGTTCTAGAACACTGGTTTGCCAACATCACTCAATAAACCATTCTATTTTTAAGTCCACACCATCCTCCTCTACCACCTCCATTGTCATATCTATTGTCTACCAAACTCCAAGATACTTTCCTATCTTCCTCAGTGATTTTGGCTTAGCCCAAAGATGTTTCATCATTTTTACTGGTGCCTTAATAGAAGAATATAATGAAGAATATAAATATAATATATTTAATATATAACATATAATAACTATAATAAGAAGAATATAAATGAAGAATATAATATTTATTCTCATCAAATTATGGAACCTCACCAGACTGGACTAGATATCATATATTTGGTTGGAACATTTACTAGTTGTTTGTCTCTGGGTAAGTCACTTAGCTCAAGATTATTCTTGCCCTAAGGCAGCATGATATAACTCATGGTACATGAGTGTAGACATTGGCTTTTGAAGCTGGTTCTCTCACAGTGTATCAAGGACATTTTTCACATAGGGTTAAGATTCATGGATCACATAAGCTGCTGAGCTCAAGAGGAATAAAGGGAAAGCTATAGAGTCGTGTGGATCCATGGAAAGGGTGATCTTATAAAGAAGTGAAGGACCTAGCAATGAGACAATAGTCACAAAATATAGAATAAAATAGTAAACAAAAAGAAAGAGAAGTAAAACTGTGGACAAGAGACTCAATTGAAAAGGCTTCTTAAAATTTGTCTTTATCTAAGTGCTGGAAAACCCTCTCCCATTATATAGCATTTTGCATTGGGGACCTTGAATCCCACCCATGTAAGAAATGGCCAGTCACTAAGAAAAAATGAAGCTGAGAAAAGTCAGATTGGGAAAAGAAGAAAACAGACTCAACTAAATAAGTCTTCCTGCAGCAGTGTTTTCTTACCCATCAAGGGTGGGATATCTTTCAACCCAATAATCTGAGAGAAAATAGAAAAAAAAAAAAAGGAGATGAAGGGGAGGGCAAAAGCTGCACTGGAACTTTGGAAAGGACAAGATTGATGGTAATAAGAATGTTTAAAGCAAACACTACAGAAAAAATCAGCAGTGATTGATGAAAACTGATAGCAACTAAGGAGGATAAAGAGTTGAAGAAAAGAATCATCTCAATGAACAAATTCTTCATACAAAGGAAATCAAGTCAGAGTTTCCTGAAGAAGATTAAAATATTTCAGAATATTATCCAAAGTTTCCTCAAATGGACATGGAATAGAACCAGGAACTACCAGAGTCATTCAGAGGAGCAATCAGAGAAATTAAACAAAAATATCAAAAATGTGATTTAGGGGCAGCTGGGTAGCTCAGTGGATTGAGAGCCAGGCCTAGAGACAGGAGGTCCTAGGTTCAAATCCGGCCTCGGACACTTCCCAGCTGTGTGACCCTGGGCAAGTCACTTGACCCCCATTGCCTACCCTTACCAATCTTCCACCTATAAGTCAATACACAGAAGTTAAGGGTTTAAAATTAAAAAAAAAACAACAAAAAAAAATGTGATTTAATGGGGAGAGGGGTAATTTCATCTACTAAAATAAAATCTAAAAATGCTAATACTAGCAATGACAAAAAATTAAATATATAAACATCAGAAAAGTAGAAGACAAAAGGCAACTTATTTGCAGATTGTATGTTTGGTGGTATAACAGAAAACACCAGAAAATCTATAAATAAACAAATTGAGGTAATAAAGAAAATTCATTAATCTAAAAACATTTTCTTAAATCATCAGCATTTCTACATAGTAGTAAAAATTCATAAATAAATTGTAAGAAAAACACTTTTAACAAAATGACCAAATATTGAACATATCTGGGAACTAACCTACCAAGATAAATGCAAATTTGTATAAATACAGTGATATAACACTTTTTACAAACATAAAGTATGATGACTAGAGAGCTATTTAGTGCTCATCATTAGGCCAGGCCAATATAATACACACTATTATAATATCTTAATCTACAGACTGATTATTATACTAATCAAATTATATGTATATGTACATATAATATAATGGGAAAAAATAATGACAAAATTCATTGGGAGAAACAGAAGGTTTAGAATTTCAAGGGAAATCATAAAAAAGGAGGATTGAAGATTATCAAACCTCAAAGTATATTATAAAGCAGCATTTATCAATAGTATTTTATCTTTGTTTAAAAAAGAAAGTATAATATTAGAAAAAATAAAAAACTTAAAACAATTAAAAATCATCCAGTATTCAAAATATAATAACAAATTACTGGGATAAGAATTCCTTATTGTACAAAACCTGTGTGAAATAGCAAAAAGCAAATTGTCAGAAACTGAGGTTAGACTAGCACCTTACAACTCAAATCAACAAAAGATCCTACTGCATGTGTACTGTAAGTAGTCACATTATAAAGATAAAAATAGAAAAAGGAAAGAAATGTTTTTCACAACTTGGGCTGAGGGGTGCAGTGGGGATTCTTAACGATGTAAGACATAGAAGAAAAAATAAGTGATTTTGATTGTATAAAATCATCAAAGATAAAATTATAAGAGAAATAGTAGAATAGGATAATATAATTTCACCAACTGAAACCACACTCTCCAAAGTTATGATGATCTCATAATTGTCAAATAAGCTTATCTTTTTTATTCAGAAAATTAATGTAACAGGTGCACATTACAAACATAATATATCATTTTATGAAAATGAAAGTGATCCTAAATAATTGAAGAGATATTCAGAGGTCCCTCTCTGCCCTATGACAAAAGAATAAAAATTAGAGCACCCAAATATTCTGCACATTAATGCATTACTAATCAAATTATCAGGGGAATTCTTTATAGAATTAGATAAAATAATAACAAAAATAATTTGGAGGTATAAAAGATCAAAGAAAACAGAAGAAATAAGCTGAAGGAATGAAAGGTGTGAGAATTGGTACTCACACATTTTAAAATGTATTACAAGAAAATAATTATCAAATGGATTTTTGGGGACAAGGGGGGAATATGTGGATTAGTACGTAAGCTGTGATAGATAAGGTGCAAAAACAAGTGACTTACCATTTGCTATCTCTAAAACCTTTAATTATTAGAGAAAGTATATTTATTCAAGAAGAACTACTAGAGAAAAGGAATTTGTTTTTAAAAATAGACCTTAATCACATAATATACCTCATTTTAAGAATTTTAAGTTAATAAATTAAATAAATATTAAGACATCCTAAAAGAACTCTGGTAGAAATAAAAGCTATTTTTTACCGTTATGGATAGATATAGATAAAACTTAACCAATTTTATAACCAGGCAAGAAATATGAATTCATAAAATAAAAAAGGAACAATCTGATTGATATAATATATTTAAACATTTTCATGAATAAAATCAATGTAATTAGAATAAGGAGAAAAGAGAAATACTGAGTAAAAACATTTTAATTAAATATCTCTAATAAAAGTCTGATACACAAATTGCATGCAGGAGTCCTTAAAAAAAAATATATATATATATAAAATATCAAGAACCCACTATTCATCAATAGACCAAAAAGTCTTCAAAAGTTATGAAAAGTTTTCAAAAGAGGAAATATAATCTGTCAACAAACTGTCATTTGTAGAGATGTTCAAAACCACAAATAGAATGAGAAATGCTAATTAAAATATACATGAGATCCAAATACACTAATTGAGCTAGCAAAGGTGCTAAAAAAAAAGGGAAAACTCATTTGTGTATTGTATGTGGGATGACACAAGTTAGTTCCCTGCTAGTTTTGCTGTAAATTGGTTCAATCATTATAAAAAACAATTTAGAATTATACAAAGTCACAAAATCTGGGACTATATCCCAAAGAAGTTATTGAAGAAAGAACCCATATGTACAAGAATGTTTATGACAGAATTACTTCTGATAATGAAAAGCTGCAACATGATTGGGAAATGGCGGTATAAATTATAGTATATGCATATAACATAATATTACTATAAGTACTAAACATATATTTATATAAAATTCAGAAAAAAATAATACAGAAGTGGTGTAGAATAAGAACAAAGGCAAATATGTATATTTATAAAAGAATGTAATATATAAGAATATAAGAATGCAATATATAAGAATATAAGAATGCAAGGAATGTCAACATGGAATTTTAGATAAATTCTTATCACATGCAATGGTCAGTGTTGGTACTACAATGTCAAAGTTAAAAGTCATATCTTTTATTTCTCCACAAATCCAATAATAACATTTTTCCTGAATGAATATTTTTCCTTAAGGGAGTTTTTACATCTTTGGAACTACTTGATGTGCCAAAACTATGTTTTTGAAAGACACTACATGGCCCTTGAATCCCTTATTCCCTAGCCCTGGTGATATTTGGACTTTGCCAATTTTCCACCCCGGAACATGCCTCCCACCACTAAGAAACTCCCATCTGTTTTGAAGCTACTAAATACTAAAGAAGCAAAGTATAAAACAATATGCCTTTGATCCACTCAACACTCTTGTTTCTATCCTTAAATGGTCCAATGAGTGATTCCCCATCACACTTCATCTCCACCCTCACCTTCTGCAAGTAACTTTTTCCCCTATGAGGTCAGTTATAACCTTTACCCTGATGACTCCCATATTAATACTTATTAAGTACCTCAGACTTTGATGTTTCAAAACTTTGATGAAAAAAATCAGCTCATCACTGTGGAAACTCTTTTCAAGGTTGCAATCCATCCATTTTCTCACATCCTATACAATCATTTTCCATGTCCTCCAATAAATCCTCAACTCAGTATTCTAAAATATTCTTCAAATTCAGGATTAATTAACCCTTTTGTGTCATGTATCCCTTTTGAAGTCTGATGAAACCTATGGATCCCTTCTCAATAGAGTATTCTTTTTTTATTTTTCCAGACTACTTGTTGATACAATTTTCAATAATCATTTTCCGGCACTTTACAATCTATTTTCTTTCCCTTCCTCTTACCTCTCCCTGCTCCCCAAGATGACAGGTAATATGATAAGGGTGGCATATGTGTCAACAGACAATACATATTTCCCTATATATGTCATAATGTGAAATAAGACACATATCTCTTACACTAGATAAAAATTCATGCAGGAAATAAAGTGAAGAGTGTTATGTTTCAACCTGCATTCATACTCTATCAGTTCCTTCTATGGCAGTGAATAGCCTCTTTCATCATGAGTTCCTTGGAGTTGTCCTGGATCCTTTAATTGCTGAGAAGAATAGTTGTCATTCACATGATCATCTTACTTTATTGATGTTATATTTACAACAATATTCTCCTGATTCTGCTTATTTCACTTTGTACTACTTATTTCCAGATATTTTGTGATCATCTTGTTTGTGATTTCTCATTCATATTTTATTGTAATACTTGTTCAATAATATTCCATTACAATCATAGACCACAACTTGTTCAGCTATTCTCAGTTGATAGATGTGCCCTCAGTTTTCATTTCTTTGCCAGCACAAAAAGATTTGTTATAAATATTTTATGGAGATAGGTTTTTTCCTCTATCTTTAATATCTTTGGGAATCAGAGCTAGTAGTGATATTGGTAGTTCCCCAGTTTTATGGTCCTTTGGGCATGGTTCCAGATTGCTCTCCAAAATGGCTGAATCCATTCCCAGTTCCACCAACAGTGTATTAGTATCCCAATTTTCCACATTCCCTTCAATATTTACCATTTTCCTTTTTTGTCATATTAGCCAGTCTGCTAGGCATAAGGCTTAGAGGTGTTTTAATTTGTATTTCTCTCAATAGATTTTAAATGCATTTAAAGGAAAACAAATATGTTGAAATATAGTTCCTTGAGGGGAAGAAAATTTTATTTTTGTCTTTATATTCCCAGCATCTATTACTGTTTCCAGTACAAAGTAAGTATTTAAGATATGCCATTTTTACCTTCATAATATCTCTTTAATAATTCTTGAATATTTCCACTTTTTCTATTCATACAGCCCAAACTCTAATCCATTCTCATTTGAACTATTTCAATAATTTTATTCTAATTCATCTCCCTGCTTTAACTTCCTCCTCCCTCCTATTCCTTTTCCACTCTGAAGTTAAAGTGATCTTCATAAAGTATAGACTTATGCATGTCATGCTCCTAATCAAAAATCTTCCTGCATTATATTTAGGATCAAATGTAAAATAATCTGTTTAGTATTTAAAGTCTTTCACAACCTTGTCCCTTCCCACTTTTCTACTTTTCTTATTCCTTTTTCCTCTTTAATTGAATTCTATGATTTAGCTACATTTCTTTGTCAACATATAAACTCTACAATCGTGCTTCAGTGGAGTATGTGAGATCACTCCCACATACATGACTCTGCATCTCCAAACTCCATGTATTTGCACTGACTGCCCTCTATCTCTGAAATTCTTATCCTCCTCACCTCTGCTTTCTAGCTTCCTTCAGTTCAAATCCCATCTACTACCGGAGTACTATACCTCCTTCTCTGTAGTCTCTTTCCCCTAATTGATTTCCATTTGCATTGAATATGTTTTTATGTACATAGTTACTAGTAAGCTGTGTCCTCCAATAGAACAGTAGCTCCTTAAGAGTAGCAACTATTTTTTCTTTAGCATCCCCAGCATTTTACACAGTGCCTGGAAGAGTAAGCACTTAATAAATTCTTGCTGACTGATGGACTAATTCCACCAAAAAAAAACATAAATGGAAAATATTCTAATGAAGTTTTAATTTAAAATTGGGGGAATAAAAAGTCTATATTTGGCAATCTAACAATACTTTACAAAAATCATTATTTGTGAAAACATCTAGTATCTTGGTAATCTTACTGTCAGATGGTTCCTTTTTACTTTTTAGCTGTCTGGAGATCAACTTTCAGGTTTTCATGGGAAATCATTCAAATGTACTAAAAATCTTTGAGAACTAACTTTTTTAAGAAACTGAAACAGGGTTACTTGTAGAAATGAAAAGTATATAATGCAAATCATACATAGACTTTTCAAAGAAAATATTATGAAAAAGACAAAAAGAGACATTCATTTCCTCCCAATTACTTCTCAAATGTTTAAAAGTAGAAGTTCTATAATTGAAAAACTCTTCTTTCTTTAGGTAAACAATAAATGTTTTGGTTTAAAAATTATTTTTAACATAATCTCCTTTATTTCCATTGTACAAGTTAAAAAAGGATAAAATTATGACAACTCAATGATATCTGCTTTCTCAGATTCAGTTTTCTGAATTACCCAACTCCTGTGACAAAAATATGCAGGGGTATGATTGTACAGTTCCTATCCTTGGGACCCTGATAGAAATAAGATATGGATCTCTTGAGGCTATCTCAGAGAGGAGAAAAATTAAGTGAATAAAAACAAATCTACATGTTGCCCCCATTTCTCAAATCTAAATATTGTGCTAAGCCTAGCTGGGCTCCATTGCTTTAACTTAGCTGTACGGCAGGAATCTGGTCTGTCTTTGTTCCCCCCTGTAAGAACTGATGCATTTCAAGTCTCTAATCAGCATTGTCTGTCCGTTTGCTCAGCTAATCTTCTGGCAATGTGTGATGAACAATCTGTCTATTGACTGTCTCAGCAGTTGCTAGCCCCTCCACCCTCACCCCATGTTGATCCTCATCTAGTTTCTGCTGGCTGCTCTTTTTCCTTTAAAAGGAAGAGGAAGGGGGGTGAAGGAGAACTGTCTCTTCTCTTCCCTTCCCCCAACCACAATTCCTCCTTCCTTCTCTCCTCCCTGACACCCTTCTCTTCTCAATCACTTCTTTTGGAATCCGGGAAATGTTGCTTGGCTCTTGGCTTATCCTTGGATAATTATTTCATTCCTGCCACCTTCATCTCCTTCCTGCACAAGGGCTATCTCTGCTGTGTTTCACGGCTCTGTTTTCACATCTAACAGAATGAATTTATAGAGAACAGGGACATTTTGGTAACAGCTGTCATCACATCATCCAGAAAGTGCTAGTGATTAACGGTTTTTATTTAGGAGGCAGGGAGGGCAGAGAAGAAGAATTGAAAGATATTGACCTTTATGTGACTATAATAAACACATAAATTTGCCAATGGGCCCCTTCATTACATACTCTATGGTACAAATCATGGAAAAAATCATCTAGGTTGTATTTTTTTTAATTCAAAACTTTTTAAGTGCTATTCTGTCCTAGAATACAAGGAAGGAAACAAAAGACTTACTTTACATAGGTTTTGTGTATTTTCTTTAAAAAGAAAATGTAGGGAATTGTAGTGTAGTGGAAAGCTCAAGAGTAATGCAGATCTGGGTTTGAGGCTGCCCTAACCATGGCTGAATGCCCCTAAATAAGTCATTTATGTTTCCTGAACCTAAGTTTCTTTTCTGTAAAATGAGGATAGCTCAGTAATACTTAATGCTATTTCCGTCCCAGGGTTGTTTGGGAAAAGAAGCTTTACAGAGCTTTAAAAACAATGGACTGGAAGGATCAGCATAGTTTTATCATAATTAGCACAGAGAACTACAGTGTGGGAGCCCTAGCCACTAATTTCTCTATGATTTTGTAGATAAGGTGCCAAGAGGTCAGGACATTTTCACAGGTTACAGGTTAGATTAGAACCCATGCATTTTTTTCCCTTATATCTAGGGGCAACTAGGTGATTCAGTAGATAAGGTACGAGGCCTGGAGTCAGGAAGACTCATCATTCTGAGTTCAGTTCTGATTTCAGACACTTACTGATTATGTGAACTTGGACAAGTCATTTCACCCTATTTGACCCAGTTTCCTAATCTATAAAGTCAGTTGAAGAAGGAAAAAGCAAACTACTCCAGTATCTCTTCTAAGAAAAGTCCAAATGGGGTCAGAAACAATCAGACAGGACTGAACAAAAACTATTTTCTGAATCTGTTTCCAATATTCTATTGATTATGCCATGCTACCTCCATAAAATATTCTATAAGTACACTATTATGAAATCAAGTTTTGGAAATTATGTTTTTAAAATAGCTATTGATGCCATTTATAAAATGTTCCTAATTTTACAAAATGCTTTATGTAGACATCATTTCACTTGATCCTTATTCCAATAATATTATAATTATTTTACAGATGGAAAACTGGGATTCACAATGGTTTACCTACTTGTCTAGGACAATAATATATATTGTAGTATTGTAGCATGAAAGCCAAATGAGACCTTTCCACTTCTTAGGTCAAAAATCTTAGCCACCATAAGGTGATACTTCTTCTAATCAAGTCAAAGAAAATAAGCTTGGAATCAGAAGAGAAGTGAGAAGTGATCTACTCAAATATCAATCATGATGTACCAATCTTCTTTGCAATATCATTTACAAGTGAATTCAATTGACATTTGTAAAGTGTATACTACATTCAGGAAGCTATGTCTGCTAGGAGGGAGCAATATAGTTAGTGCAAATGAAACAACAATCTCTTATTTCAAGGATATTTGACAGATGAGACATGTACCAAAATAAGTATGATGCAAAGCAGAAGGAATGGGATAAGGTCAAAGAAATGGTTCCTATAAAGTTCTTAAGAAAATGTTAGAGAGAGATTGACTTCAACTAAAGAAAAACAGAAGACTTTATGCTTTAAAACTTCCAGTAGTATGATTGGATCAAAGGGCAGATAGTCTTTTAAAGCCTTTTTTGGGCATAGTTCCAAACTGCCATCCAGAATGGTTGGATCAATTCACAACTCCACCAGCAATGCATCAATGTCCCAATTTTGCCACACCCCCTCCAACATACATTACTCTTCCTTTCTAACATTTTAGCCAATCTGCTAGTTGTGAGGTGGTACCTCAGAGTTGTTTTGATTTGCATTTATCTAATTATAAGAGATTTAGATCACTTTCTCTTGTGCTTATTGATGATAGTTTTGATTTCTTTATCTGAAAATTGCATATTCATGTCCCTTGCCCATTTATCAGTTGGGGAATGGCTTGTTTTTTGTACAATTGATTTAGCTCTTTATATATTTTAGTACTCAGAGTTTTTTGTTATAAAGATTTTTTCCCAATTTATTGATTCCCTTCTAATTTTGGTTGCATTGGTTTTGTTTGTATAACGCACTTTTTGTAGTGGCAAAAAACTGGAAAATTAGGATATGCCCTTCAATTGGGGAATGGCTGAACAAATTGTGGTATCTGCTGGTGATGGAATACTCTTGTGATCAAAGGATTAATGAACTGGAGGAATTCCATGTGAACTGGAAAGACCTCCAGGAATTGATGCAGAGTGAAAGGAGCAGAACCAGGAGAACATTGTACACAGAGGCTGATACACTGTGGTAAAATCAAATGTAATGGACTTCTGTACTAGCAGCAATGCAATGACCCAGGGCAATTCTGAAGGACTTATGAAAAAGAACACTATCCACATTCAGAGGAAGAACTACAGGAGTAGAAACACAGAAGAAAAACAACTGCTTGAACACATGGGTTGATGCGGATATGAATTGGGATGTAGACTCTAAATGACCACCCCAGTGCAATTATCAATAATATGGAAATAGATCTTGATAGAGGATACATGTAAAAAACAGTGGAAATGTGCAGTCTGCTGCAGGGGGTGGTGGGGGGTGGTGGGTGGAGGNGTGCAATTATCAATAATATGGAAATAGGTCTTGATCAATGACACATGTAAAAACCAGTGGAAATGTGTATCGGCTATAGAGGGTGGGGAAGTTGGACTGGTGGAGGGGAGAGTAAGAACATGAATCATGTAACCATGGGAAAAATTTCTAAAAATAAAATTAAAAAAAAAAAACTTCCAGTGATGGGGATCTCATTACCTCAAGAGGCAGTCCACTCTATTTTTATATCATTCTCATTAATTCACTAATTTGCACAGCAAATATGTAATTAGCATCCATTATGTGCAAAATCTTCTGATAAGGGAGAAACAAGCTCTTCAAAGAACTTATAATAGATTAGTTATTAGAAAATTCTTTTTCTTAAGCTAAATTTTTCTTTCTTGATACCATTACTTTTTCATCTTAATTCTATTTTCTAAAAACTCAAAGGATAAAATTAGTCCTGCTTCATGTGATAACCCACTGAATATTTGCAGGAGGCAATTATCTCTCTATCATTTTCTCAAGATGGGATGTGTAATTTTCAATTGATCCTAATGTGATATGGTTTCAAGTTTCTTCACCATCCTGAGTTGACCTTTTCTGGGTAATTTCTCAGTATCATTTTAAAAATGTGGCACATTCTTCCAATACAAATGGAGAAACTGCCCAGCTTTGATGCATATACTCAAGGAAAGATTTTAAAAGAGATCCAAATTGAATAATGACTAAGAACTACAAAAGGAAACTACAATAAGTATCTTTATCCGGCCTCAGATTCTTTTAAAAAAAAAGATATCTAGAAGCTGGAAAATGTCACCACCTCCAAAGGTCAATTTGCAGATAGATAAACAAGACAGAAATTTGACAACTGAAACCAGAAACACTCCAGAGATACCTAGAGTTAGTGAAACTCTGTGTTTCAGAATAGAGGAACTGGAGCACTGAAATAAGAAAGCTCTAACTTTCTATCAACTTTTGATATTTCAAAATCACATTTAGTATGGCCTTGGCTGGAGACTAGGAGATAGCAGGTACAAATTGTGATATGTCTGTGGCTTCAAGCATTAGATAGAAATAAGCAATACACAGATTAGGAATGTCTGAGGGGATCGGGAACTCTAAAGCACTATGACATGGTCAGCTTGGCATCATAATGAATAGAATGCTACATTTAGAAGTCAGGAAGACATGAGTTCAAATTTTGCCTCTAGAAAAGTCATTTAACTCTCATCTGCAGTTTCCTCAGAAGTAAGATAAGGGAATTGGCCTTATGAATTCTAAGTTATTTTGCATCTTTAAGTCTTTAATCCTCTAAGACTGGAGAACCTAAAAAAGACTCAATCACTCCAATAAGGTTGTAGAAGGAAGGAGATTCTCCCTGGCACAGGATTTAAGTGCAAGAACTGAGGAATAAGATATGAGTTCATATAATAAAACACCAAAAATATGAAGAAATATTGTTGTTCTAAAGAAGTCCAAGATTTCAGTGCAGAAGAAAATAATAACCTTACAACAATTGAAAACAGAGGTTTAGAGGGAAAAAATGGCTTAGTCACAAAGAATGTAAGAATGCTTAGGAGAATCAAAGCAAGAGATATAAAATGTAATTTCAAATGAAAGGGGAGCTATGAAAAAACGAATTGGAAGGAGAATGAATTGTGAGACCATAAAATGGCAAATCTTCCTCAAGAAATGCACTTCTTGAGAACTAAAATGAAACAGAAGTAAATGATTTCATAAGATGACAAGAAATATTAGAATTAAGCCAAAGATTGGGAAAAAGAAGAAGATATACAGTTTTTATTATCAAAGCAAAATTGAATTAGAATAGAAATTGAGGAGAAATAATTTAAGAATCTTTACATTCCATGAAAATCATCTCCCACAATCAAAACTGACCATATTTCAGGAAATCATAAATGAAAACTACCCAAATATATTAGAAGCAGAGGCAAAGTAAATATAAAAGGAAGCCACCAAAAATCAATAATGTGCTGGCTGGAAATTAACAACTCCAAGGAACAACATAGCCCAAATCCAAAGCTGTTTAAGGCCAAAGAAAAAATATCACAAGGCACAAGATATGAAAAGTTCAAATACAAAGAAGTCATAAGCAGAATCATACAAGGCTCAGAAGAAAGAACTGCAAAGGATAGGAATGCCTAGAATAAGGTATCCTTGAATGCAATATAGCTATAAAACTGTGTATACCCTTGGACCCAGCTATTTCCTAAGGAGATCAGGGGAAAAGGAAAGGAAACTTAATGTTCAAAATATTAAGAGTAGCTCTTTTTGTGTTAGCAAAGAATTGGAAACTGAAGGGATGTCCATCAATTGGGGAATGGCTGAACAAGTTGTATATGATTATAATGGAATAATATTGTACCATAAGAAAAGACAAATAGGATGGGTTTTAAAAAAACCTTAATTGACATATAAATTGGTGCAGATTGAAGTGAAGTAAAGCTGAACCAAGAGAACACTATATACAATATCAGAAATAATGTGCAATGATCACCTGTGAAGGACTAAACTATTTGCAAAGCAAGATTCCAAGATAAGTCCAAAATATTCATGATGAAAAATACTATCCATAGCCAAAGAAGGAACTATTGGAGTCTGGTTGCAAATGAAATCATAATATTTGTCACTTTCTTTTCTTTATGAGTTTTTTTTTGTATGTGTGATATATGTCTTCTTTAATAGGATGAGGAATATGGAAATATGTATTGCATGACAACACTTATAACCTATATCAGACTATTTACTGCCTCAGAAAGGTGGAATAGGGAGGAAGAGAATCTGAATGAGAAAATGCTCAATAACAATTGTCAAAGATTGCTTCTGAATATAACTAAAAAGGTTAAAAATAATAAATAAACGTTGGGAAAACTAAAAAGTAGACTTACAGAAACTAGATATAGACTAATATCTTGTAACATTTACCTGGAAAAGATTAAAATAGATAATCATGTAGGTATAAAGAAAGACATAGCAAGCAAATTAGAAAAACCAGGGAACATTTTACCTATAAGATTTATAGACAGAAGAACTTATGAATAAATGAGAAATAGAAAACACTGTTAGATGTAAAATGGATCATTTTGGATATATTAAATTGAAAGGTTTCTGTACAAATAAAACTAATGTAGCTAGGATTAGAAGGAAAGCAGTAAGTTGGAGAAAATATTTATTGACAATTTCTCCCATAAATATATCATATCTAAAATATATAATGAAATGTGTCAAATTTATAAGAATAATAGCAATTCTCCATTGATAAATGGCCCAAATATATGAACAGATAGTTTTAACTGAAGAAATCAAAGCTATATAAATATTCCTTTGAAAAAATTCGAAATCACTATTAATTAGAGAAATACAAGTCAAAACAACTCTGAGATACCATCTCATAGCTATTAGATTGGCTAACATAATCAAAGAAAATGACAAATGTTGGAGGGGATGCTAAAAAATGGGGACACTAGTATACTGTTGGTGGAACTGTAAATTGATCCAACCATTTTGGAAAGCAATCTGGAATTATGCTCAAAGAGTTATTAAACTGTGTATACCTTTTGACCTAGCAATACCACTATTAAGTTTATTTCCTAAAGTGATCAAAGGAAAAGAAAATGAACCTGCATATTCTAAAATATTTATAGCATCTGTTTTATGGTAGCAAAAAACTGGAAGGTGAAGAGAAGCCCTTTAATTGGGGAAGGGCTAAACAAGTTGTGGCATATTATTGTAATGGAATACAATTATGCCATAAGAAATAACAGACAGGTTTATTTTGGAAAACATGGAAATACCAGAATGAAATTATAAAGAGTGAAACAATCAGAATCAATTGTACATTATATACAGCAACAGAATTGTTTCACAAATGACTTGTATATGTACACTTCCAGAGGGGGGAAAAACTGATAAATAGAAATAAGTAAGACATGGTCTTGTATATAGATTAATCTTTTTATTAAATGATGTCTTCTTTAATGGGGAGGGAGTGAGAAATGGAGCTAGCATGGGACCTAAATGTAACCAAAAAAAACTTCATAAAAAAAATCTTTTTAAACTTAACAGGAATACAGGAGAGTCAAAAAAAGGATAGAGGGTAGATTGTGAACAGGAGATTTAGAGAGGGAGAAAGAAAGGGTAAGAAACAGTGAATAGACTGGTTAAACAAAAGAGGATCAATAAAACTAACTTACATTGTTACAATTATAGAGCATACTTCTCTTTTACCACTACTCTTTTAAAAATAAAGAATGGGGTGTGGGGGGGATAAATGAGATTTGTAAGAGGGAAGGATGAATAGAAATGCAAAATTAACTAATAAATATAAACATGAATGAGATGAACTCACATATAAAAAGAAAAAGAATAGCAAGATTAGATGAAGATTAGATAACAAAATATGTTATGAATAAAAAACATGCTAGAAACCTAAAGATCCTTGCAGTTTTTTAAAAGGTTACAATAGATCTCATTCTACCTCAGATGGAATCATAAAATCAAGGATAGCAATCATAATCTCGGAATAAGCAGTATTAAAAATTGACATGATTAAAAGAGATAACCAGTGAAAACTACATTGTGCTTAAGCATACAATGAATTTATACTCATAGTAAACATATATTAATTGAATGACATTATCTACATTCTAAAAGGAAGAGTTAATTGAAATATAGTTGAATATTGAGTATCATTGCTGAATAATTGAACGTATCTCCTTTAAGACCAAACAAAACTAATAAAAATACAAAGAATGGCAGAAGCAGTTGAGCCCTAGACCAGAGGTTGAATTCAAATCCTGTCTCAGATAAATACTATCATTTTAACTTTGTGCAAGTCATTTAAACTCTGCCCATATTAATTTACTGTTCTGTTAAGTGGGTACAATTATAGCACCAATCTCACAAAGTTCCTATGAAGATAAAATAATATAACATTTTAAAATTCTTACATACCTTAAAGTTCCATATAAATCCTAGCTATTCAAAATAATGATGGAAAGAAGGAAGGAATGAAGGAACAAAATAAGTTAGGAACAAAAAGGAGGAAGGGAAGGAAGGAATGAAGGAACAAAATAAGTTAGGAACAAAAAGGAGGAAGGGAAGGAAGGAATGAAGGAACAAAGGAAGATAGGAACCAAGGAAGAAGGGAAAGAAGGAAGGCAGGAAGGAAAAAAAGAAGCATGTGAATTAAATATCTGGAGGACCTCCAATCCAGACCAATCCCAGGAGACTCACCACAGTAAGTGATAGTAGTCACAGAGTCATGTATCTTGATCTGCTAGCAGGATAGGCCAGATTCCTGACCGGTGAAAGTCACAAAGGCCAAAAGCCAAAAGATGTGACATGTGGGGTCTGAGGTGAAAACTTGGGCTAGTTGAGAGATTCTGGGGAAAGACTTAAACTGATCTTGAAAAGCCAGTGCATGAAGTTCACCGGTGCCCTTTCTCTCAGCCATTCCTCTAGTCTTATGGAAGAAACCCTCTCTCAGTCATCTCTGCAACAATTATCTATGTAGCTGTACCTGGCAAGCAGCAACATGGAGGGGACCCAGCTAGGCTGGAATCCAGGACCTGATCTTACTTTAAATTGTAAAGGCAGGAAACCTTATTTCTTGCTTTCTTCCTCTTTATTAAAAATACTTATAAATTTAATATAAAGTCTCCAAGATTAATTTTATGCAGAACAGGAGGAAGGAAGGAAACAAAAAGAAGGAAAAAAAATTGAATTTTAGAAAAGTTAGATATTAGAGATCTCAAGCAGTTACTGAATGGGAATCAAGATAGTTATATGTTTTTTCAGCTGTGCTTGCTACTATTAGAAAAATTCATCATGTACTAGAGAATATAAACTCAAAAATAAATGTAAAAAGACTCTTGTTAAACATATCTTTTAATGACAATAGTGTGATAACAATTATAATCAATAAAGGATATTTGAAGAAAGGACTTAAATTTATATGTTACTAATTTAATCCTTAATAATTTGTAAATAAAAAAAATTTAGATAAAATAATATTATTTGATGAAATTAGCAAAAACCAAGAGAGAAGATAATATGTAGTGAAAAAATGATTATTTGATATATATTTAAACACTTCTGGCCAAATATATACTGAACTATTAATCAAAAGTCTCTTTGCCCATGAAATGATTGAGCCCACATTTCACCATCTCATTCTAACACAACAATAAATACTAGCTAACAACAATGATATTCATAAAGATAAAGTGAAAGACAATCAACTTTATTGCTGAAATTCAGATTTACTACTGAATCTCCCCAATATATTAAAGCAATATATATTATTTGAAAACAAACAAAATTGACCTACTTTTCAAAGATTTCTCACCTTGTTCCTGAGTGAATATATATTATTTAGAGGAGGAGGGAGGAGGGAAGCAGGCTGTTATCTGTAAAATAAGAAAGGGGATCATGTTATTGCAATAACCCACAGATCTCCACACTCTCGTGTGTTACAAGAAAGTGTTGGCTATATAATAAGAAAAGTAAACTAAGATATAGCAAAGAAAGCCCTGGACTTGGAGTCACAGATAACCATAAAAGTTCAGGATGAGAAGGAACATCAGAAGATTTCCAGTTTGATCTATTTCTAAAAAATAATAACAATGGAAACAACACTTGCTCTGGAGCCAGACGATCTGTGTTTAAACCCTACCTCTCTCCTCTGTGACATCTCTCCGATGTGCCTCAAGTTCCTCAATTAAAAAAGGAAGGATTCCTCCAGTTCATTATTCCTTTGAGCACAATAGTATCCCATCACTAGCATATACCACAATTTGTTCAGCCATTCCCCAATTGAAGGGCATACCCTCTTTTTCCAGTTCTTTGCCACCACAAAAAGCACGGCTATAAATATTTTCGTACAAGTCTGTTTATCTATGATCTCTTTGGGGTACAAACCCAACAATAGTATGGCTGGATCAAAGGGCAGGCATTCTTTTATAGCCCTTTGAGCATAGTTCCAAATTGCCAGCCAGAATGGTTGGATCAATTCACAATTCCACCAACAATGCATTAATGTCCCAGTTTTGCCACATCCCCTCCAACATTCATTACTCTCCCCTTCTTTCATTTTAACCAATCTGCTAGGTGTGAGGTGATAACTCAGAGTTGTTTTGATTTGCATTTCTCTAATTATTAGAGATTTAGAACACTTTCTCATGTGCTTATTGATACTTTTGATTTCTTTATCTGAAAATTGCCTATTCATGTCTCTTGTCCATTTATCAATTGGAGAATGGCTTGATTTTTTATAGAATTGTTTAACTCCTTGTATATTTGAGTAATTAGACCCCTGTCAGAGTTTTTTGTTATAAAGATTTTTTCCCAATTTGTTGTTTCCCAGCTGATTTTGACTACATTGTTTTTGTTTGTACAAAAGGTTTTTAGTTTGATATAATCAAAATCATTTGTTTTACATTTTGTAATTTTCTCTAACTCTTGCTTGGTTTTAAAGTCTTTCCTTTCCCAGAGATCTGACAAGTATACTATTCTGTGTTCACTTAACTTATTTATGGTTTCCCTCTTTATATGCAAGTCATTCACCCATTCTGAATTTATCTTGGTGTAGGGTGTGAGATGTTGATCTAAACCTAATCTCTCGCATATTGCTTTCCAAATTTCCCAGGAGTTTTTGTCAAATAGTGGATTTTTGTCCCAAAAGTTGGGCTCTTCCATGTGAACTGGAAAGACCTCCAGGAATTGATGCAGAGTGAAAGGAGCAGAGCCAGAAGAACATTGTGCACAGAGACCAATACACTGTGGTAAAATAGAATGTAATGAACTTCTATACTAGCATCAGTGCAATGACCCAGGACAATTCTGAGGGACTTATGAAAAAGAACGCTACCAACATTCAGAGGAAGAACTACAAGAGTGGAAACAGAAAAAAAAACAACTGCTTGAACACATGGGTTGAGGTGGACATGATTGGGGAGGTAGAATCGAAACTACCACACCAGTGCAACTATCAACAATTTGGAAATAGGTCTTGACCAATGACACCTGTTAAAACCAGTGGAAATACGCATCAGACATGGGTTGGGGGAAACTCGGGGTGGGGGGGGAGGAAGGGGAAAGTAAAAGCATGAATTAGATAACCATGTTAACTTTTCTAAAAAATAAATATTAATAAATGTTTTTTAAAAAGGGAAAGATTTAAAATAACTACTGAAAATCTTTCCAGTTCTAGAACTTCTGAGCTTAGGAACTGCCTTTTCGTAAATGTTACAGAAATGTTGATTAAGTGTTCCCCACATGTAGAGGATCCACGATAGTCCACTCTGGTCATCTTTAAGGAATGCCACTGTATATGCAGGGTTGTCGTACACAACCTTTGTATTTGTTGCTCTGGAAATAGTTCTCAAATCAACACTATCATTATGTATCTGTTATTTGTTCTGTGATTCCACATACCAACTCTGACTCTTTCCAGACCAAAATATCTTTCAATGCCCACTATTCTCACATTAGTGTTGCCTTTCCCTATTAGAATTTAAGTTTCTTAAGGATAGAAACTGTTTTACTTCTTATATTTATGTCCCAAGTGCTTAGCACTATGTCTGGCAAATGGCAAAATACTTATCCATTTTTCTACTCATTTTAATTCTACTCATATTAATTATTTTCTAATTTCTGAATGGAAAAATTATAAGTAGTAATGGCATGAGAATCAATTAGAAAACTGAAGAAGAAAAACAAAGAATCTCGAGTTGGAAAAAAAACCCACCAATTCAGTCCTTTATAAACACACAAAGCCATGAATAAGGAGAAAATGTTAGGACAAGAAAACATGGGATAGACAGGCTTAAATTAGAAAACAAAAGTATTTTGAGAGCAGAGATGAAGACTTGGGTTTAATCTATAATGCTAAATGTTAAAATGTAAGTGAAAATAGACCTGTATTGATTAAAGTCTTGCAGTAAGAGAATAAAACCTTGAGGGAAAAAAATAAAGCTTCATTTCAAAGGACTACTAGTAACAAAAGAAACTGAGGCATGTGGACAAATGGAACAAAAAAATGAAAGTTACAAAAGAATAAGAATGGAGAAAAATGGAAGGCAGTAAAAGTAACCATTTTAAAAAAGGCTTAAATTGAAAGATTTTATTGCTATCAATATCTACTTATTGGTAATTGGGGTACTGTTTCTCATTTTAACTCCTAATATCAATGTGACCCTTAATAGATATGTGCTTGTGGGTAGGGGTAGTGACTAAATGCAATGAACTTCTTTTTCTTATCTGTAAAACAGGTATAGTAATGCCTAAAAAAATCTAGCTGTCCTAAACATATGTGCTTGTTTAGAAAGGAGGTTTCATATGAAACTACAAATTTCTTTTACATATAGGTGAAAAGCATTTAATAAATACAACATGCTACTTTCAAAGCTATCTTGTTTGGCTATTTCTCAACTTTCTTTTGTTATTCTTCTGTCATATTCTATTCTTTTTTTAAATAGTATTTTATTTTTCCCTCAATTACAAGAGTGAAACATATTTTAATTTCATTTTTTAAAGTTTGAGCAAAATTTTTACCCTCCTCTTCCTGCCTTCTCTACTCTGAGACAGCAAACAATGTGATGTAGATCTTAATTGTATAATAGTGTAAAACATCTTTCCATATTACCATTTTGTGAAAGAGAATTCAAACAAAAAATTGAAATAAAGTGTAATATAGTATGTCTTGGTCTGCATTCAAAAGCCATGGGTTCTTTCTTTGAAGGCAGATGGCATTTTTTATCATGAGTCCTTGAAAATTGTCTTGGATCACTATATTGCTAAGAATAGTTAAATCATTGATAAATGTTCATCATATAATATTGCAGTTACTGTATATAATGTTTTCCTGGTTCTGTTCACTTCACTTTCATTAGTTCATTTTGGTCTTTTTTGGGTTTTTTCTTAAATCATCCTTTACATCATTTATAAGAAATGATATAGCAGAGTAATATTCCATTACTAACATCTACCAACTCTTATTTAGCCATTCCCAAAATGAAAGACATTCTCTTAGTTTCCATTTCTCACTCAGGATATAGGTAGTGTGCCTCATCTTCCATCCTCTAGATTCCTCCATCATTACACAAAGAAAAATGTTTAAATTTTCAGAGTAGTTTTTCTTTACAATGTTGCTGCTACTATGTAAATTGTTCTTTATTTTTCTTTCATCTTACCCTATATCAATTCAATGACTATATAAGATTTCTCTGAAATTATTCCTCTATTTTTCATAGTTAATAATATTTTATTGCATTTATAAGACCTAAATGGTTCAGCATTCCCCAAATGATGGATACCACCTTTGTTTCTAGTTCCTTACTACAGCAAAAACAAAAAAGTGCTGGTATAAATAGATTGTACATGTGGGACTCTATCCTGTCTATTGGATCTCTTTGGGAGTATAGACCTAATAGTGGTATGGCTCAGCATTAGTGATGCCTATTTTAAGCAATCTGCATCTGTTCCACAATTATCCTTTTTTTCCCCTCACCCAATTTCTGTCCAAATATCTTTACTTTTTCTTACCTTTTATTCTCTCATTCATACTTTATCCTCCAAAGATAAACATAGATTCTTGTTTGTTGGGTTTTTTTTGTTTCTGATTTTTAACTTGTGACGAACTTCTCCCTGCACTTAACCTCCTTTGTTAGAGTCGGATGAAAGTGTGGTGTATGTGCAGCAGTCCAATCTTTTCACTCCTTCTTCTTGTTCATATAGGATTCTGATGAAGACCAATTCAGTGAGATAAACTTCTTCCTCCCTATTTCTTTTCTAGCATATTCTTTTGTCCTTCCATGTTCATTTTTATTTTAAGACCATGAAAAAAATTATGAAACTGCTCCTAGACCATCTGTCTTATTTACTCCTTCTATGACCTTTGAAGACATTAAAGCTCTAAGAGGAAGCCTGTTTCTTTTCCCCCCTGGGAATATGAAGATAATATTTAACATCATATTGTTTCTTTCAATTACTCAAACTCTATGTTTCTCTTGTCTTGTTTTCATTTTAAAATATCTACTCGGCTTCATTCTCCTCATCATTAATAACTTGAGGTGGGTCATTTCATTAAAGGGATTCTTTTTAAATCCCTGTCAAGGTCACATATATAGTTTTACTGGGCAAATTATTCTTGATTATCATTTTTTCTATAACATAATATTTTAAATACCTTTCTCTCATAATGTGCAAGCTTCTAGTTTTAGTCTTCTCACCTATTTCTCTTAGCTATTTGAACTTTTTCTAGCCACTTGCAATATTTTGTTTCTTTAAACAGAAAGCTTGGAGGAATGGATTTTAATAGTTTGCTAGTCAGTTTGTTCTATTTTCACTTTACCCTTGGGTTCTAAGAGGACTATACGGTTTCATTTTTTTATTTTTTTTGGCATATGGTTCCCTGGCTTTCTTATTGATCAAGGTATTTAGAGAGCTTGATGATTTTTAGATCATCTGTCTTTGTGTTATTTTCCAGGTCAGTAATTTTAATAATTATTATTAATATTACCTAAGAATTAAATAATTGCTATTATCCATTATTAGTATGTTACTAATAAAATTAATTAAAACATTCCATACATCATTAATAAATAAATTGAAATTTATTATTAATAATTACTAACATTAGAATGCCCATAATAATTGATCATATTAGTACTTACTAATTAGTGATTACTGATATTAGCAATGAAACATTTTAATAACCAAAAAAGTTTAGTAAAAATCTTATATTTTCTCCTCAATCTTTCAACTTGGTTCTAGCATTTAATATTGCTTAATGGATACATTAATCTTTATCTGACCAATCTAATTTGAGTGTTATTATTTGAGAAAGGATCCATATTTTCTTTACTATTCTCTTTCTTCTCCTTCCATTTTTGTACTCTATAGTTCTCATTTCTTTTCATATTCTTTCTTCAAGAACTCAAGTTTTTAACTTATTTGAGTTTCAGAGACTACTTTTGCTAGTCCTAGGAATGCTAGAAACTTCTATTCACAATAATGTTTTTTAATGTATTAAAAAATACATAGGATTACAGAAGCAACTAAGTGGTATTGTGGGTAGAATGAATCATAAAGATGAAAGTACAAATCTGGTCTTAGACATTTATTATATGTATGACCCTAAGCTAAAAAGCATAATCTCTGTTTGCCTCAGTTTCCTTAACTATAAAATGGGGGAAATTTCCAGGATTATTGTGAGGATCAAAGTATTTAGCACAGTGCTGGCACATAGTAATACTTTAATAGATACTTGTTTCCTTCCAAACAAAATAAATTATATTAAAGTGTGTTTATGAAAATATATTTTTTAAAAACAATTCAGAGACCCCAAGTTAAAAACCCCTGATCTAGAGATCTCATTTCAATTACATGATCTTTATTTAAACAAAAAAAACTCTCACTTTATTCAGGAATTCTGGTGGAACTTCTATCAAAGCTTTCAGTTTTCTTTGTGGCTTCTCTTGTAAATGATGAGGAATCCTTATCTTCTAGATTTATTGCTCATCCTAGGCTCCTTGATATATTTTATAGCTGGTATTTTCTTTTGTTTTCTTTTTTCCAGCCATATTTCCTGAATTAAGACTTTGTTTCAATAACAGAATCCACACTTCATGAAGGAATGGTGGGTCTCCTTTAATCTTATCTGAATTCTCCTGGATCTGGGTAATGAACACTGTATTCTTCAAATACCTCAGGAGCAGCTGGCTGGTGAGAAAGGTAGCCTCAATTCATTTTTAAAAGAAAATCTACATAAGAGTACTATAATTTACCAGTCTATAATTAACCTGCTTTGGAATTAAGATCATTTTTCCTACTCAACATTCCAAAATATATTAATTTTATATTACTCTTATTTTAATCCAATCCAGACCTTCTTACTCAGTTTCCCTATTAATGTTTATACCTTTTAAGTCTTTATTTCCCTATTTGTAGTTTTTTAAAGCTGTCTTGGATAAGTAAAAGAAAGATTTCCCTACACTTGTGATTATGATCACTGACGGTTGTTTCAAGGCACCATCCCACAGAGACAACATCATCAATCACTGCACCAGTTTGTCAGTGGGGGGCTTTATTCCTTTTCTAAGGGTCTAAGATGTTTGTTTTTCAACTTCAAGCAAGCTCTAAATACACACAGAGTAAATGTTTTGAAGTTCTACAAAACCTCTCCACATATATATATATATTCAAAAGTAGTATTTTTGTTTCTACACTGACATAAAAATCTATCATTTAAAGGGCTACATTAATTTCGGCTATGGTCCATAGAATCACTTGAAAATATTCAGTTCAATAAAGCCCTTATTAAAGGGACAAAAATTCCATAAGCCAAAGATTAATGTTGTGTGTGTGCGGAGGTGAAGAAATAGAATATAATTTAAAGAAAAAAAACTAAGAAAAAATTTATGATGAATTCTATTAAAATTTGAGGAAAGCCTACAAAACACAAAAAGGAATTTTATCTGATCCCAGTTTTCCGAAAACCCCAACTCAGGTTTGTATTCTGCCTTCAGAAAAAACAGACTATTGAAACTGATCTAAATATGAAAAAAGGTTATGAAGAAACCATGTAAAACAATAGCTAAATAAAAGTTAGGACATTTTCATTACCTTATGTCTCTGGGGAATCTTCAGCCTTGTGAAAAACAACTTGGAAGAGCAGTTTTTATTGTGGATAAATGTGGACCATTTGCTATTTTACTTGTATTATGGAATAACAACATAAAACAATTTAAGTGTGATGGATTATGTGAATACATGTCTATAGATTGTTTAAAAAGGAATGGGGACTAGACCTGGGATTGTACTGAGAATAGGGAACTCCTAAAGGAGGAACTTCTGGACCAATACAAATTTATCTCATCTCGGCAAATTATAATTTTTCTACGGTACTGAGAAATTAAATGACTTTCCCAGTATCACATAATTAGTATTTGTTAGTCTTAGGTTTTGAACCAAATTCCTCTCAAATTCAAGAAAACCACTCTCTCCACTAAACCACATATTAGGACTTTTCATTCACATAGTCAGTCTACTTATTTATATGATAATTCTAATGAACAAAATTTGATTTGATTTGACATGCATTTATGATCTTTCCTCCCCCTCTGCCCTCTTCCAAATTAAACAAAAGAAAAGAAAAAAGCATGAAAATAAACATATAGAGTCCAAAGTCCATCAAAGCAAATTCAGGTATTCTTGACTTCAAATCCAGGACCCTTTTTACCACCAGCTATTTATCTGGCACTGACTGTCAGGGTGGTGTAGTGAATAGAGGAGTCAAGAAGACTTGGATATACATTCTGCCTCACATACCAGCTGGGTGCCTTTGGAAAATTCATTATTTGAACTGCAGTTTGTAATTTGGAAAATAGAGTTTCTAAAAGTTGAGGAACTATACATGAAGCATATATTGCAAAAGTACTTTTTTTCCCTTTCTTTTTTTTCTTTCCTTTTTTTGATTAAGAAAATTTTTCCGTGGTTACATGATTCATGTTCTTTTCCTCCCATCCTCCCACCCGCCCCCCTTAGCCAATGAGCAATTTCACTGGATTTTACATTTGTCATTGAAAGACCTATTTTCATATATTGATATTTGCACTAGGATGATCGTTTAGAGTCTACATCCCCAATCATATCCCCATTGACCCATGTGATCAAGCAGTTGTTTTTCTTCTGTGTTTCTACTCCCACAGTTCTTCCTCTGAATGTGGATAGTGTTCTTTCTCATAAGTCCCTCAGAATTGTCCTGGATCATTGTGTTGCTGCTAGTAGAAAAGTCAGTTACATTCAATCATGCTACAATGTATCCATCTCTGTGTACAATATTCTCCTGGCTCTCCTCCTTTCACTCTGCATCAATTCCTGGAGGTCTTTCCAGTTCACATGGAATTCCTCCAGTTAATTATTCCTTTTAGCACAATAGTATTCAATCACCAGCAGATACCACAATTTGTTCAGCCATTCCCCAATAGAAGGGCACGTCCTCATTTTCCAATTTTTTGCTACCACAAAGTGTGCAGCTATAAATATTTTTGTACAAGTCTTTTTCCTTATTATCTCTTTGGGGTATAAACCCAACGGTAGTATGGGTAGATCAAAGGGCAGTGCAAAGGTGCTTTTTAAAAGGTTTTATCAATGCCTGCTTTTTAAAAGGTTTTATCAATGCCAACTATTATCACTGAAGCATGGCAAGTCTTCCAAAAAAGAAACATCATAAATGATCCAATTTCCTGATTTTTAAACCATGCATAGAATTAAAATATCACTTTGAATTCAAGAAACAAATGACTAAAAGTTAAGGGACCAAATCAAAGAGTGATGAATGAAAAACTAAAAGAATCTCCCTAAGGATTCTGACTGATTAGAGATGGGTAGATGTGGCTGTGTAGAATTAAGGACACAATTCTGGCTGATTCTTCTGAACACTGTTCTGAAATCCCAAGAAAAACACAAAGATTACACAGCATTTTCTCAAACTCTCAGTATTTCTAGAACCTGTGCAGTGTTAAACCTGCCTCTTAGAGGCTGAATAGAGGGAATGAAACTAATAGGCATGCAACTGGATATCAGTGGATAATGATGATGATGATGATATTTATATAGTAATTAAAAGTACATACTGCCTCCTCCCCTGGTGGTTGTCACAATTACCTCGTGAGGTAGGTGTTCCCATTTTATTAAGAAATAAGATTTCCTCAGTGTCACACAGTGTTTAAAGGCAATATTTAAATCCAAGCCTTCCTGACTCCAAGTTCAGCACTCTACAACACCATAGTGTACATGATTCTTCCCCAGATAGACCCTCAGTCTATCAGCCTGTGTGAGTTTGAGAGGGACTAGAGAGCATCATTCTGTAAAACAAGACAAATGCAAGGTATTTGGTGGACAGGCAAGACATTAACAGCTAGAGGAGAAAAAAATCAAGAAAAGCCTCAAGTATAAGTGGTAGAGCTGAGAATGAGTATATTCCAAGCATGATAGACAACCATTAAAAAGGCATGGAGAACATCTTCTGGAGGACAATTTGGAACTATGCCCAAAAGACTATAAATCTGTGCCTACCCTTTGATCCAGAATAACACTAGTCAGCCTGTATATCAGAGATTTTTAAAAGGGGGGAAGGGAGGACATATTTGCACAAAATATTTAAAGTAGCATTTTTGTGATAGAAAATAATTAGAAACTGAGGGAGAGTCAATCAATCAGGGAATGACTGAATAAATCAAATAATAAATTAAATAGATAGATAGATAGATAGATAGATAGATAGATAGATAGATAGATAGATATGTGATAGTGATGGAATACTATTGGTGTATAAGAAATGATGAACAGGATGATTTCAGAAAGATTTACATGAAGTGATACAGAATGAATTGAGGAGAATTGGGAAAATATCATACACGGTGATAGCAATACTGTACTATGATCAATTAGGAAAGACTTAGCTGGTCTCGGTAGTACAATGATCCAAGACAATTATGAAGGATTTATGACTAAAGCTATCTACCTCCAGAGGAAAAAAAAATGGTGGAATCTTAATGCAGACTGAGGAATAGTACTTTTCACTTTATTTTGTTTCTTTGTGTTTCTATTTTGGGATTTTTTTGAGTATTCACTCACAACATGACCAATGTAGAAATATATTTTACATGATCATTCATGTATGATCAAGTCACTTGCCATTTTGGAGGAGTGGGGAAGGAAGGCAGGGAGAGAGATAATTTGGATCTCAAAGTTTCATAAAACATATGTTGAAAATTGCGTGTAACTGAAAAAGAAAAATGTAAAAAGGGAAAAGAAAAGGCAAGGAAAAATGTATGTGAGAAAGTATAAGAAAGTTAATTTATCTGAATTGTGGAATGTATGAAAAGGAATAATGTTAGAAAGCTTTGTTGGAGCCAGGTTGTGAAAGGCTTTAAATGCCAACAAAGAGTCTGTCTTTGATCCTAGAAGAATAGGAGGCCACTGAATTTTATTGAATGGAGGAATCACATCTCCAGACCAATGCTTAAAGGAAATCGGTTTTGCATGTACATAGAAGATAATTAAGAGATAGGAAAGACCTGAGGTAGGGAGATCAATAGTAGTCTAGAGGTAATGTAGTTCTAAACTAGATTGGTGGTCATATTAGTTGAGAGAGGAAAATGAAAGTGTTGTTGTAGAGGCAAAATAATTATAATTTGGTAACTGAATGAATATATGCAATGAGGAGTAAGATATTTGGGATAACTCTGAATTTGTGAACGTGAGTGACTAGATCAGTGATATATTCTCAACAGATATATGGAGAGCTAGGAGAAGAATGGATTTGAGTGTGGTCCTATTTTAGATATGTGCTTCTGTGCAAAAGCTGATATGTTTTCAAATTATTGTAATACTTATTTAATTTATGTCCTAATTGTGAATTTTTAGAAAATCAAAAAATGTTTTAAAGAACAGTTTTTCAGTGACCTATAATACTAGCAGAATCCATGATTTTTTTTTATTTTCAGTATCATATCCAAACTGAAAATCCTCTTTTCTCATCAACCTTTGAAAAGTGTGCCCAGCGTGGAACTCATATTCCAAGTTCTGTTCCTCTAAGTCCCACATGGAACCAGCCTTCTCTTATCAATATACAACATGTATTAGTGAAATAAGTGATTATAGTTTGGGGATTTTTGAGCTCCTCCAATTACACAGAAAGTGCTTTGGAAGCATTCTAAATTCATAACCTCTGTCTAAGACCTCCCATGACTGTATATAATATCCACCAAACTCAATGCCCTCTTTTCTCATAATGAGTAGACTATAAGCTCCTAGAGGAAAAGGGAGTGTTTTCATTCTTGTCTTTGGGTTTCCAGTACTTATTAATTCCTGAAATATATAAGGTGTTTGATATGTGCTTGTTAAATTTAATTTAATTGAAACACTGGCTATTCTCATTTCTAACCTTAATTCTTTTTAAGTGATGATTATAAAGACATGATTCAGTATCCCAATTCCAAATTAAAAGGATAGAATTCCCATGATGATTTCTTTGTCATTGTCTCTGAGGTGCAAAATATCTCTAAATCACATATCTTATACCTATTTTTGAGCAAAAGCAAAACAAAACAACTAATGAGACATGAATGAGCAACCAAATCTCAAATGAAATGTTTGTGCAAACACATATTTAACATAACTTAATATAAATACCATAAAATTATGTTTTAAAACCTATAGAAAACATCATAGACTGATTTGGAGTAGCTTCAAAAAAGGATGGGGAGGGGTAGGAAGGAAGCTCTAACTGAAACTATGATTTATATGCTTAATCACATAGTTAACATTTTGAGTCTACCCAGGGTGATCTCCTATGTGTACCAGGTCACATTGCCTTATTATAATCAACTGAGAAACCTCTTTTCATCAAGATATCATACTTTAAACCTAAAGTCTACTTTCTAATTCTTGAAAGAAAAATTGACATTGTATGTGTATTTTCCCAGACTATGTTCTAACCTTCTCTGAACACAATGCTTCAGGCAGAGGCAATCATAGGTTATGGTATTCATCTCATTTAGCCACTGTGGGTAGCAAGGTTTCTGAAAACTCAGCAGTGCAGGGACAGTTCCTGCTTATGGAGGTCAATAGAAGCAGTAGCTGTAAATCTGAGAGAAAAATATGACCCAAAGGAGAGACTTAATGACAAAGTGGCAAAAGAGAAACTTAATGAGCTCTATTTTTGACTTCATATGCAGAAGATGCTAATTGTGTGCCCTACTAGGGAACAAAAGGAAATTAGCTTGTACTCCATATTATCCCTGAAAATTCTCCACTCCATCTAGAACTAAACTTTGCTAGGGGGGAGCATAACTAGCCACATTGTGAATTCTAGTGTTAGGCAAATTAGAAAACTATTAAAGATATATCCAATTCTCCTCCCACCCTAAGTATAGATGTTTCTTACTAAGAAAAATGAGTTGATTCTACTTACTCTGACCTCATTCTTTAGGGGAAGCTCTTAATTTTTGACACTGTGTTTTATATAATTGTTCCTGACTGCCCTGAAGTAACAAGTCCTGCTATAAGCATAATTGGCATAGGAAGTTTATTCTTGCCCTCTTTGCCTTTGTTTTCTACTTTCTTTCCCCTATCTTCTATGTTGACTACTATGGTGGTTTTTTTCCTTTCCCTTTATCATTTTTTGCTGTGAATGCAACTCCTACTCACATTATTCTCCCTATATTGAGACCAATGTACCCCTCTACCTCACATCAGACACCTTTTTTGGAGTTGGGTGCCAGCTTCCATCTGGCCAATGTCTATAAAGTGCTTTGAGATTTCCTGACACAAGAAGCCAGTGAGGACACCCTTAAAAAGAATGTCTGTCCTTTGTGTTAAGGAGGAAAAAAGGGTTCCTGAATGAAGTTTTCAGTTTTATTGTTGTTGTTGTTATTGTCTGGAATGTCATTATTATCCTTCCCAGGATTAATTGCATTTTTAAAAAAGGAGTGCCCAGAAGAGGGCAATGCTTTACCAATGGAATATGTCACTAATGAAATATTATCAGCTTTTAGTGGCATGACTGTAAAGTAAATATATAGGAGCAAATGCCCAAAAAATTGATTAATTCAACATTTTATAAATATCTATTGAGTCTATTATTTGCAAATTATACTTCAGAGGAAACCACCTCTCTGAATATGTGTAAGACTATTTCTGTTGTACTTAATTAAGTCAAAAACATTTATTAAGAATTTGTGCTTCCAAATCGTATCCCGAAAGCAAAAGCCAACTCTATAACAGAAAACTTACTACCCTATACTAAATATATTCTTTACAGATCAGATTTTAATAAAGTAGTAATCAATTCAGGAAACACAAAAATTGTAATGATAAGATAATGCATGAAAATTTGGGGGAATTCAGCTAATGTAGCCCTCAGAGGGAAAAGTTAAAAAAAAGAGCCCTAAAAAAAGAGACACTGACACAATAAAAAATGGATTAATGAACTTAATGTGCATAAAAATTAGAAACCAGACATATAAATTCAAAAGAAGTACAAAAGAAGAAACTTTGAAAATCAGAGGAGATATAGACAAGTTAGAAAACAAAAGACAATATAAATGCTTGGCAATACTAAAATATGGTTCTGTAAAAAAAATATAAAATTGATAAACAGCCAATCAGATTTGTCTAAGTGGGCAGAAGAATAAGTCCACAAAGTAAAAGAATGAATGAGGTAAAACCATAACAAAGGTAGAATGTATAAAAAGAGATAGAACTTACTGTGCATTGTTCTATATAAAAAAAAACTGAGAACACAAAATAGAGAATTTTCAAATACAAAAATTAACCAAAGTAACAGAATATGGAACAGCAAACTTTAGAATCCAATCTCAGAAAAAAAGAGCAAATAGCTATAAAAGAATGACTAAAAAAAAAGAATTCCTGGTGGAATTAATTCACAGAATAAATCTACAAAACATTTAAAAAACTATTTACACAGGGGGCAGCTGGGTAGCTCAGTGGAGTGAGAGTCAGGCCTAGAGACAGGAGGTCCTAGGTTCAAACCCAGCCTCAGCCTCTTCCCAGCTGTGTGACCCTGGGCAAGTCACTTGACCCCCATTGCCCACCCTTACCACTCTTCCACCTATGAGACAATACACCGAAGTACAAGGGTTAAAAAAAAAAAACTATTTACACATGTTTCAAAAATTATTCTCAAATCTGATAGTGCAAAGTATATTGCTAAACTCCTTTTATAAGAAAAATATTTTTTTCTGTTAAAAAACCTTTACCTTCCATCTTAGAATCAATACAAAGTATTAGATTCAAGCCAGAAGAGAAGTAAGGAATGGCAATTTGGGGTTAAGTAATTTGTACAGGGTCACACAGTTAAGAAGTGACTCAGTTCAGATTTGAACCCAGGACTTCTCATTTCTAGGTCTGGCTCTCAATCCAATGAGCCAACTAGCTGCCCCAAAAATATGGTTTTAACATACAAATCATAAAAGGATACAGCAAAGAAAGAGACTTGTAGGAAAATATTATTAATGAATCTCACTTAAGATTTTAAAAAATGATTTAAAATAAAATCTTGGCAAAGTTATAACAACTTATTCTATAAATCATTGATTATTACAAAGTTTAATTAATAATCATGGGCAAAGATGGTTTGACATAAAAAATTATTTCGTTAATCATTTAAAATATTTCAAAGTATACAATTATCTAAATAGATGAAATTCTCATTTATGTTTTTAAAAATGCTATAAGTATTGGCACAAAGGGATATTTTACTATGATTTTAAAGGATCATTCTAAAGCCCAAAGCTAAAATATGTGTAGTTGTACTCTTTGATCCAACAATATCTCTACCCTAAACAAATAATAATGAAAAATGTTTATACAAAAATATTCATAGCCGTGTTCTTTGTTGTGGCAAAAAATTTGAAAATGTGGAGATGTCCCTTGATTAGGGAATGGCTAAATGAATTGTGGTATATGATGGTGATAGCATATTATCGTGCTATGAGGGAAGATAAACTGTTTGATTTCCATACGAGGTGGAAAGACTTCCTCGAATTGATGCATAGTGTAATGAGCAGAACCAGGAGAACACTGTACACAGTAACTGAAACACTGTGGGACAATCTACTGGCAGCAATGCAATGATCCAGGACAATCCATACAGACTCATGAGAAAAAATGCTATCTACATTGAGAGAAATAACTGGGGGAATAGAAACACAGAAGGAAAACATTTGATTTTTCACTTGTCTGTATGGGTATTGGATGTGGGTTTTTGGTTTTTAAAAGATTGTTACAAAAATCATTAATATGGAAATAGGTATTGAGTGGTAATACATGTATTACCCAGTTGAATTACTCGTCAGCTCTGGGTGGGGGAAGAGTAAAAGGGAAGAGAAAGAACATAAATCATGTAACCATGGAAAAATACTTAAATAAAAATTTTAAAAATATATATATGCTATAAGAAAAACAACTGCTTGAACGCATGGGTCGGGGTGGACATGATTGAGGGTGTGGACTCGAAACTACCACACCAATGCAACTAACAACAATTTGGAAATTGGTCTTGATCAAGGACACATGACAAAACTAGTGGAAATGTGCATCGGCCATGGGTGGGGGGAGTGCGGGGGGCAAAGGGGAAAGGAGGAGCAGGAATCATGTAACCATGTTAAAAATGAATATTAGTAAATGTTTGAAAAAATAATAAAATATATATATATGCTGTGGGAATATACTAGAAGACAGCAATAAATATAGGAACAGAGCAAAGACTTTTTTTCTCCATTATTATTTTATAACATTCAAAAAATGCTAGCAAAAGCAAAGTAACACATTTAATAACTTTAGCAAATTTGCAGTTTATAAAATAAATTCACCAAACTAATTGCATTACAATATAAAAATAATGAAAATAGGAGATAATAATAGAAAGGAAGTCTCATTAAAATTAATTCAAAATGCATGAAATATTTTGGAGCCAATCTACCAATGTACACAAATATTCCTACAGATTAAATTTCAATACAATATATTCCTAAAACAAAGACCAACTGAAATAGAGAAAGGAATATTTCATGTCAATAGTAAGCTGTAATAATATAATTAAAATGAGAACACTACTAAAGTTAATTTATGGATTAAATAATATAGTAATCAAACTATAAAAGGTATACTTTATATAAAATAATAATGATTATTATGTTAGCTAACATTTATAGAGCACTTTAAGGTATGGAAATTGATTGTAAAAGCTTTACAAATTTACAAATATTGGCAAAAATTATTTTATAAATTTTATTTTATTATTTGATACTAACAACAATCCTGGGAGATAAGTGCTATTATTATCCCCATATTATACATGAGGAAACTGATTCAGATAGTGGCTAAGTGACTACTTACTACAGGGTCACATAGCCAACTAAATGTCTACAGCTATATTTGAACTCAGATCTTCCTCAATTAAGGAATATGCCACACAGCTGCATATAATTTAATAAAAATAGTAATTTTTAAAATCATTTGAAAAAAATAAAAGATTGAGAAAATGAAGATAATTTTAAAGTAGTAATGAAAGAGAAATGGTACTTCTCAAACCATATTATAAAACTGAAATAATCAAAATAATTCGAACTGGTAAAAATAGCTAAGAAATAGATCACTACCAGAGGTTACATGATGAAAAATTGGAAATAATGAAATCAAAAAATTTCAATGTTTCATAAACTAGAAAAGATGAATGGTCTAGGAAAGGAATACCCATTCAATAGCTGTTAGAAAACTGGAAAGCAAATGGACACAAGTGAAGCGTCAGCCAATATCTTACAACATATTTCACAAAATATTCAAAATTTATATGTGACTTGAATATTGAAGATCATAGCATAAATTAGAACTAAAACAATACTTATAAGAGTTATAGATATATGGTAGATAGAAGGCAAATGATGGATAAAAGTAATTACAATACATAAAATAGACAATTTTAAATAATAAAATTGAAAAGCTTTTGAACAAACAATAAATAATAAGAAGGGAAGTGGTTAAGTAGGGAGAATCACTAAATAACTAAAATAAGAAATTCAAGTAAAAATCATAATATTTTTATTTGAATTTCTTATTTTAGTTATTTGGGTATTCTTGCATGGGGTTGTTAATATTTTGGAATTCTTTTGAGAGCAGTCTGCATTCATCCCTTGACTAATTCTTTGGTATTATACATTTCTATCAGGTATCAATAAATTAAAGAAGTAATAAATAAATATCCAAAGTTTTGCAGGAGGAGGGAAAGAACAAATATATTTTTAAGTGAATCATCTTGTCTCAAATGTTTAAAGATCAATTAATACTAATTTTCAATAAACAGTTTTGTAAAATAGGAAAAGTAAAGATCATTCTAGATGCTTTTAATGATGCAAATATGATTTTCATACATAAGTCAAAGAAAGGCAAAGCAAAGAAAGAAAATTATAGAACACTGTCCCTAAGTTTCATTTTGTATTTTTTCATTGACAAAGAAGATAAGACAATATCTTTAAAATATTATGTAATATAATCAGTATGGTTATAGACTAATAATGTGAAATTGGTTCAATATTAAAAAAATCATAAACATAATAGTTAACATTAATTAAAAACAATAATATCCACATGATTAATAAGTGTTGAAATGCATTTTGATAAAATACACACTCATTTCAGGAAGGAACAAAGGCAGGAAGGCAGGAAGACAGGAAGGCAGGAAGGCAGGAAGGCAGGAAGGAAAGAAGGAAGGAAGGAAGGAAGGAAGGAAGGAAAGAAGGAAGGAAGGAAGGAAGAAAGGAAGGAAGGAAGGAAGAAAGGAAAGAACAAACAGACTGACCTTTTCTTTGTTTGGTAAGTAGTATTTATAAAAAGAAAACCCCAAGAGCTAACATTATACATCATGGATAAAGCTTAAACATATTTCTAGTAACACTGAGGTAAAAGCAAAGTTATTCACATCTATCATTACTATATGATATGTTTTTATAAATGTTAAGTAAAAGGAATAAGACAAGAAGGAATTGTGGAAATAAGCGTAGGTAAAGAATAATTAAATCTATTACCTTTTACAATTAATTTGATAGTATGTTTAAAGAACTCAAAAGAATCAACTAAAAATTAGTTGAAATAATTAATAACTTCAGAAAAGTTTCAAGATATAAAATAAATTCACATTTCCTCAGCATTTCACTTATTTTTCCCATTAAGAAGAAAGAAAACCCATTAAGAAGAAAATGGAGAAATTGTATTTGAAGTAATTATAGAATCAATAAAATGTTTGGGAATCTATCTACCAATAAACCAAAGGAATTATATTACTACAACTAAAATTTATTTTTAATGAAAGGCAGACCTAAATAAATGGTGAAATATAAATTCTTCATATTTAGATTCTTCCATAAGAATAAAAATGGTGAGTCTATCTAAGTTGATTTATATATTCAGGCTATGTCAATTAAGCAACCAATAGATTATTTTATAAAGCCAGGAAAATAACCACAGAATTCATCTATAGGTACTTACAAAGAAAATAATAAATAGGAAAGAAGTGTGGCTCGCTAAATCAGTTTTCAAACCCTGTTGCAAAGCAATAATCATAATTATTTGGTACTGATTTAAAAAATAGTGAGGCCAATTACTAAAATACATTAGGCATATAATCTTAGAAAGTAAATTAACATGGAAGTTTAGTGTTTGACAGACTCAAAGACCTGATATAAAGATTCATGATTTGACAAAATTGATAAGCAAAATGAAAAACAGTGATACAGAGATTAGCTTTACACCAACATATTCCACCATATTCCAAGGTAAAGTATAAATCATTATATGGCTTAGAGGTAAAAGATCACATTATAAACAAGTAGGAGAAACTAGGAAGAAAATAACTTTCATTTACAGATAGGGAAGAGGAAAGAAAATATTGAAAAGAACACAGAAAATATAAATGATTGAATAAAAAATAAATTACATATCATAAAAATTTTAATTTAATATATTAAAATATATTTAGAGTGAATAAAATTGAAAAAACATTTTAACACTAATGAGGCAAAATTTAGAAGGAAAATGAATAACTTTGGGGGAAGGTATCTCTACAGCAAGTTACTCTGAAAATCATTTTATATTCATTAAAATAAAAGAACTGAATTAAATTCATAAGAAAAAGATCTATTTCACTATAATAATAGCCAAAGGATATGAGCAGAGGAAGTTATCTATGCTATTAATGATCATATTTTTTTTAATTCTCCAAATCACTAATATTTAGAGAAATCTAATTTAACTCTACCCTGAAGTTCCACTTTATATCCATCATACTTGCAAAGACCAAATTAGAAAAATGATAATTGATGAAAGAAGGAACTGGAAGGCAGATATACTAATAATACAGTTGGTGGTGTCATGAATTGGTCTGCCCATTCAGGAAAGCAATCCATAAGTGTACCCCAAAATTCAGTAAACAATGCATTAATTTCAATTCATAAATGCTATTAATAAGGAAAAAAAAACAAAAAAAAAAACAAGAAACAATGAAAAATCAAAGAAAGGACCTATATCTACAAACACATTTGTAGCACACCATTTTGTTAGTTTACCTATCAATTAGAGAATGCCTGAACAAGTCATGGCATATGAATGTAAAGGAATGCTATTTTGCAGTAAGATGTGATGGAAGAGATATTTCAAAAAATCCTGGGAAAACTTGTATGAATCAATATAGATTGAAGGAAGAATTATTATGCAGCCAGGAAGTGTCTGAGGTCAGTTTTGAATCCAAGACCTCCTGCCTGAGGGCCTGGCTCTCAAACTATAGAGCCACCTAGCAGCCCCTGAAACATTTTTTAATTAAAAGAGGAGAGCAGAAAAGCTAGAATGAATCATGGCCAAGAAGAACAACTTGAAAAGTTATATTCTAAATTTATTTTATACTTAGAGAGAAAAACAAGCCATACATAATATAGATTTGTGTTTTTCTATATAATTCTTTTTTCCTGACCTACTATATGTATGAAAGTTCTCATTTAATTTGGTATTTATTCAGTTCTTAAATTTAGTATTTGTCAAATTCTTTAAAAAACACATTTTTTAAAGTATATACTCCAAGTTCTTATGGCCTTATAGCTGTTAAAGAAGTCATCTGACATCTACCCATGTGGAGGGATTTAACCAATTGAGAAGAGTCCTATCTCTGGTTATTATGTTAACATGAAGTAAATATTTTAAATTGGAATTGAGAAGAAAAAATAAATTCACACCATCATATTATTCAATCATTCTCAATAAGTATTTCAACAAAATGAATATATGAAAAATGAAAATGTAATTAAGAAACAAAATGACACCCTCTAATTGAGAAAAGAGGCACTAGTAATATGGAAATTTTCTTCATTGATGAAATGCATCCCATAATTGCTCAACTCCATTCTGTGTGGCCACAGCAATGTCTGTCATAATGTAGTGCTGAGATGATGGGAATCCTTGATGAATTGATGATGAATCTTTTGAAGAAGAGCAGGCCATTTGAATTGCATTTTTATAGAAAGCTTAAAACATATAGTTTAATTGATCAACCATAACAGTTCCCTGGGAACTATTTTTCTAAAATAGAGAAAACTTTGGACTTTTACTGTAAGAAAGTGTATCTGTGTACACACATATGAGTGAATGCTAAGGAAAAACAGCAAAAAAAATCATTCTATTCTATGGATTTATGGTCTGCAAGATCTCAGTTTTAATCCCAAAGCTACAAGAATCACAAAAAATGAGTTATATGAACATAAAAGCAACCCCAAAATGACAAAAAATAAACCTTCTCTATTTTAAAATAGCCAGGTTGATTATTTTTCAATGTTTTTCCCTCACTATTTATTAAGATTTTTCACACAAAGAAAAACTAAGAAAAATGAGGAAAGTAAGAAAATTTAAAGCTATGTTTATAGTGACCTTGAAAATATTCTCACAAACTCATATTCTGACAGCTTTCAGAAGGAGATTTTTGTAAATTCTCTAACGTCTGGAAATATAGAATATTTGAAATAAAAAAGTGAAGAGCATATGCATAGATTATGATATAGTGCTACAAAGTCTTATGTTTTAAAATATTTAAGAACTACTCAAAAATATTCTGAAACTAAATTTCCTCTACTCTAAGTCCCTGGCCCTAAATCTATTTTTAGGAGCAAAGATAGAAGGAAAATATGTGCCAATACATGTTTAAGAACATATACACTGCACCTAAAGTCAATGGACTGCATAATATCAATTAATTATCAGAAAATTAGGCAATTACATTTAAACTGATATGTCTGCACTATACTTAATGGATTATTTATTTTATTGCTGGCTATAGACCTTATTAGGGATTCTTAGCATCCCCAATAGATACTAAATCAAAAGAGTGCTTAAAATAAGAAACTATTCCAAAATAGACAAAAATAGAGACATCTGACCAAATTAAACTGATTGGGCAGAAAACTCTCTGATGAACTCAAATTTAAAAGGACGAGCATGTAACAGAGAAGGAGAATTATATAAGCAGTGATGAATACACAAATGGCCTGTAGGAATATCACTGGAAAGGTAAAGTTTAGAATGAGCTGGGACTTGGAAAAAATGCTAGGAACAACATCAGTGGGGGAAAAAAAATAGGCCATTGGCAGAAAAGGAAGGAGAAAAAGAAAGAACAGCACAACCGAATTAATCAATCAATAAATAAACATTTATTAAATGCATACTATGTTCCAGGTACTCTGCTAAGCACTAAAAATTAGACAGTTAGGTAGAGCAATAGCTAAGAATGTTGGACCTGGTATAATTCAAATTCTGCCAGAGATATTTTAAAAAACAAACCAACAAAAGAAAACAAAAACTTACCTTCTGTTTTAGAATCAATACTAAGTATTGGTTCCAAAGCAGAAAAGGAGTAAAGGCTAGGCAATTGGGATTAAGTGACTTGGCCAGGGTCTCATTGCTAGGAGTGTCTGATGCCAGAGACCTCCCCTCTCTAAGCCTGGCTCTCAATCCACTGAGCTCTGCCTCTCAGGATATTAATTTTCAAAATGGAAAGTTAAACCAATGTATCATAGATTTATAGCTGGAAGGGACCAAAGAGGCCATCAAGTCAAATCTCCTCATTTACAGATGTGAAACATGAGGCCCAGGGAGTAATCAAACAGAGAGTAAATAGTTAAGGCAAAATTTAAAATAATATCTTCCTGACTTTAAGGGTAGCAGTATATCTTGTTGTCTTGAAGCTCAAAAGAGGTATGTCAAGAAAGAGTGTTAAGTTCAATCTTCCAGACATGGACAAATATGTCAGATTATCGAATTTATAGATAAGATCTTAGAGATGATGACCTTTAAGAAATCATAGAAGATGGTGAGGATCTACAAATTGAAGATGGGTAAATAATGTCCTATTTTTGATAAAGAGAAGATTTTTGAATTATGGAAAACCATAATCTGGTGAAATTGAAGGTAATTCCTGATCAATTCCAATGGGCTACTTTAGAGATTTCTATTTTGCCTAACCTCTTTGTTAGATTATTAATTCCTTTATGGCAGGGAGTTCTTCTTGTGAGAGGGGGAATGATGAAGTAGAATGATCTCTGAACCTGGAGTGAGATTTTGGGTTGTATTCAGGCTCTAATACTAGCTGCAAGAGATTTAGCCTGGCCTAATAGAAAGATAGACTGGTGGATCTGGAACCCAAAGACCTGAGCCTGAAATCCACTCATGTTACATAACTTCTGTGTGACCTGGGGGAAGCTGGCCTCATCCAAATAATAAAGGGTTTGAACTAAACAACATTGAAAGTTCCTGTTGAAATCTAAGATTCAATGATTTTTGACACAGCTCATTTAAATTCTGTTTCCTTACTGCAAAATGAGAAGATTGAATTGGATCATCTCTAAGGTCCTTTTTGCATCTTATGTGTCTTCTATTTTAACCTTCAAATCTAGACCAAAAAGGGCTTATTTATGAAGATTATAAAGTTAATTCATATCTCAGTATGTAGCATTGTCCAAAAAAAGAAATATATTCTTTAAACAAAGTCGTGAGCTAGAAATGTTCAAGCAAGAGATTCTATGACTATCTGTCACAATCTTATTCAGTGCTGAGACTTTGAACAAGTAACCTTTAAAAGCAAAAGTAACAAGCATGATTTATCTCCATATGCTAATCAAATACCATGTTTGCTCATAAGATAATAGATTTAGGACTGGAAGAGTCAATAGAGACCATCAGCTGAAGTTAAATGTCTCTTAAAATGGCACAAAAGTAATAAATAACAGAACTAGGTTAGGGTCAAAACAGAGGTTCTCTGTGTTCAAATCTGAGATTCTTTCTATTAATAAACTATTTGCTTAAAAAAAGTATCCAAGTATGATATAATGTCACAAACAAGGTCTTGAGGGCCAAATCTAATAGCTAATCTTTAGAAGACCAGGAGATATATTTTTGTTAGATTTAAAATAAAGTTTTGTTCTACTTAAATGTTTAATAATAAAATAAATATTATACTTATAATATTTATATTTTAATATATTTGTTATATTAAAATAATATTATTATAATAAAATATTAATAAAATAATAAAATTTAATTTAACATTTCATTATATTTAAAAATATAAAAACCATTCTTAACTATCAGTAGTACAAAAACAGGTGGCTGGAAGTTTGCTCCACTCGTATTACAGTGTGTAACTTCTGGTTATAATAGAAAGAGCAGGAATGGAGTTAGGGATTTGGGAGTTAAAAGACTTAGATTTGAGAGTTGGATCCTCTACTAACAAGATCACTGGCTGTGATCTTGAAAAAAATCATTTAACCTTATAGGACCTTATTTTTCCCTTCTATGAAATGAGGGAAGGGAAGTAGATAAGGAGATCTCTGAGGTCTCATACCTCTATCTCATACCTATACAAAGTACTTTATAAATCTTAAAACATTATTTAATATCATTATCATTATTACTATTTCTAATATTAGAACAATTTCCCAAATTTCTGGGCATGTAACTATAGTTAGAATATATGTTCCATGGATATGTATATTTAGGAATATCTTTGTTTATATAACATGCATGAAAATGAGAAAGCAAATCTTAACTACAAAATCTACAAAATCCAAAAGAAATTTATTGACCTGTTAGACCCACTATGTCTAGCAATACTTCAAAAATCAATAGCAAGACCAATAATAGAATTGAAAATAAACCAACAATATGTATTTAAAAATAGTACTATATACTTAGGATGGGGTAGATTTTTTAAAATATTTTTAAGTATTTTAAAATAATTTAAATAGCCTTCTGTCATCTGTGGGTCATTTTAATACTAGAATAAGAACAAGAAAAAAACTGGCTACCTCTGTCATAAAAAAGCCCATCAACCTTAAAAGCTGTCAAACATGTTGATATTTCCTATTTCAAGCCCCTGAAAAAGAATCATAAGCATTTTCTTGCCAGATGTACTTGCCAGATGTAAGATCGCCTCATAATTTGAATAAAGGAAGACAAAAAGAAATAGAAAATCTTAGTGGTATAACCATTTATTTTTACAAAAAAAAATCAAGACATTTATATTTATTGAAAAAGATGAGAATTGAAAGAATTTTCTTTCTTTTATTTTTTATTTTTTGGTGGGGAAGGGGGAGGGTAGTGGAGGGGATTTACCTTGTTTTTCCTCTTTCTTTTCATCTCCATTGCCCTTCCCCCTCAAGGGTGCTATGAATTGCTTACAAACTCTGAGGTTTCCTCATGTTTCCAAGCTTTCAATTGTTCTTCCCCTCCCCCACAACATCACCATTCTGAAAGGCCTGCCATTCCCAGAAAAGCCATTTGAGGAAAAGTGAGTCCTGACAGGACTACAGCTCGTCAGGTCATTTGTGGTTCCAAATAATTCAAACTGAACAAGGAAAATAAGTCACATGAGGAAACTTTTTTTGGTAATGTTTCTGTGTGATAGAGACACATGCAATTTACTGCTTAAAGAGATATTTATCCAGATGTAGAAGAACTCACAGGAATGGTATAAAGAGACTTCCCTATACGGTGAAACCCTCTTGTAAAGATTTCCCATGTACCATATATATCAATTAAATTCTGTCCTAATACACAAGTACATGTTGTTTCCCACTTATATCATTTCCTCACAGGCAACATTCTCCCTTCCCCCTGCCAATCCTTTGTAAACCCTTATAAGGGGGACTGTTGTTTTTATTATGTTGGAACTCCACAATCTAAATATTGCACTTAACCAAATTTTGTGAGATTAAAAGTATGTGGTTTCAGCAAATTTCTTCATGGAATACACAGTCCAAATGAAGCTAGGAAAAGAAAGAAATATGAATAAGTACTGAGAAATGTAGCTGGGGAATTTTTTTAGCAGTAACAAAAAAGAAAGAGAAGTAGAAGAGGGGAAGGTCCAGACTTAACTCCTGCCCCACATTCCTTCTCCCTTAAAAACAAAAACAAAAATTCCTCTCATGGTATTTCTCACTGAATTTCTATATGGATTACTTTTGTAACTCCTTGCATTTAACTCTTTAGATGTATGAATGCATTGGGCCCCTCTTGGCTCCCTCTGTAGCACATTAGATCAGTGCTGTGCTCAGGGTAGGCACATTGCCTTCTTGGCTAATGATTAATTATTTTAACAGTCCAGAATCAGGATACCTACGGCCTAAGGAAAAGTAAGTGAAGCTAGGAAAGCAACTGAGCAAATAGGGAAGAAGGTGGATAAGTAAACCACACATACTCAGGCATTATCAGGTTTTTTTTGTTTTTGTTTTTTTTAATAGACATACAGAGGAGCCAGGTAAAACTCCTCCATGACTAGTTTTTCCAAACAGTGATGGCAAAGAAAGTCAAAAAGGCAGTTATCAAAACAGGAATAAGAGGACAACCTGAAAAATAAAACAACTATAAGTAAATAGGCACTTAAGAAAAGTTAGTGAAGGAATTAAAGAAGGTGAGAACATTTTTTATATTACATTTTTAGGCTGTCATTTAAAAACAGTTGCTTGGAAGAGCTACCTTTTCAAAATATAGATACAACTGACAGTTGCAGATATAATAGGACAAGTCCAAGAATAGGGATATATAATTAAAATTTTTCTAAAGGTTTCAGGTAAACTCTCTCAGGAGAGGCTGCAACTAGAGAAAAAGTCCTTCACGAAATTAAAAACCTGATTATGGGGGCAGCTGGGTAGCTCAGTGGATTGAGAGTCATGCCTAGAGACAGGAGGTCCTAGGTTCAAATCCAGCCTCAGAAACTTCCCAGCTGTGTGACCCTGGGCAAGACACTTGACCCCCATTACCCACCTTTACCACTCTTCCGCCTAGGAGCCAATACACAGAAGTTAAGGGTTTAAACAAATAAATAAATAGCTAAATAAACAAATAAATAAATAAATGGAAACCTGATTATGGGATAGAAAGCAAGGAATGGGGATCAATAGCTAGTTAAAGTCTGAGTTTTGTGTCCCTGACCCCTCTTTATAATTTATTCCAATACTGTATGCTCTTTCCCAAAAGAAAGAACATTATGGAGAATGCAGAAACACAGTATGTTGACAGAGAGTTGCCATTTGCTTTCGTTTGGTCTGAACCTAGAAATGAGAATTCAAATATTGTAAAGCCTTAAAGATGAGCACTGAATGAGGTCTAGATCTGTGATCCTAAATCTATGGCCCTATTAAACAAAAATAAAACAATAAAAGAGTGATGGGATATTAGTCTAGAGACTAGGTTTACATTAATAATCACTTTGTAGATACTATGGTTTAATCTGAATCAGCTCACAGTGAAAAAATCATCATCCATACTCTTTCACAAGGATACCATGAGACTTTCACAAATGCCTTCCTGAAATCTAAGCATATTGTGTTGACTGGATTTCCCTAATGTAACAATTTAGTAATGCAATCAAAAAAGAAAATGAGGTTAGTTTGACATGACTTCTTAATTAACCCATGCTGATTATTAATGATTATAACTTCCATTCCAGGTTTTCACAAGTCATGACATAATTTTTCTAGATATTTGAAAGTCAGCTCACCATTATATAGTTGAAGATTTATACTTTTACTTCTTTTTTGAGCATCAAGACAATGATTGTTCATCTACAAGTCTAGAATATCTTTCTTATTTACCAAGTTTTCAAGATCACCAATATAGTTCTGATATAAATGGAGTTCTGAGAGTCATATCATCAAGTTGCTTCTGAACTTTGGGAGATGAGTTTTCTTGATCTAATGACCTAATGATAGCAAAGTACTATCTAAAAATCTTTACCTTGAATATCATATGATATATTAATCCTCTTTATTTTATATTGTGAAATTGATAAGGATGTATTAAGCACCTTCTTTGTTCTAGGTTCTTACTAGGTGATGGGAATACAAAGTCAAAAAGCTAAAAAATAAGATTACTTTATTGCAAAAATAAATAATATAGAAATAGGTTTTGAGCGATAATATACATATAACCCAGTAAAAATTGCTCATCAACTTCTGGAGCAGGGGGGCAAGAGGAGAAGGAGACAACAAGAATCATGTAACCATGGGGAATTTTTTTTAATAAAATAATTTTTTAAAGTTAAAAAATAGGGCCTGACTTTAAGGAGTTTATCTCTGCCAAGGGAAACAATACATGTAGAAAGGAAGATATATACATATATATGAGGGGACAATGAACAGGATATTTAGAGAAGACCAAAACTTGTAGTGTGAGGGGGGAGAAAACAGAGACAAAGAGACAGAGAAACAAAGAGAATAAATACATCATCTGGGAGGCAGAAGCACTAACAATTGGGGGGAAATTTTTCTTACTGAAACTGAGAACTTTAAGAGGTAGAAATGAAATACAGAAGCAACAGTGTGTATGGCATGAAAGTACATAGACATGATATGTATGTGACATCAAGAAGGTCATTTTGGCTGAAATACAGAATATGTAAAGAGGAATACCTTTCTAAGACTGGAAAGGTAGACTGAAAATAGGTTGTAAAGGGCTTTAAATGCCAAACAAGAGAGTCTGTATTTGCTACTAGAAGTAATATGAAAATTGTGTAGTTTTATTCCATAGGGATATGACATGATTAGTCCTGTGATTTAGGAAAATCTCTGTCAATTTTATGGAGAATAAATTGGAAAGGGGAGAGAATTAAGTCAGGGAGTGCAATAAAGAATCCAGGCAAGAAGTGACAAGGGTTTGAATTAGGTCAGTGGCCACGTGAGAATGGGAAAAGTGGCAGATTCAAAACATGCTGTAGCAGAAGATTAAAAAAGATTGGCAAGGCGAGGAGTCCAAATGGCTCCAAGCATTTGAGGTGACTGTGGCACTTGGGAATTTGGAAGAAGGAGGTAGTTCATGGAAAAGATAGTAATGACATTAATATAATCCAACATTAATGTGATGCTTTAAGGTTTACCTGGAATGTTTTCCCTCATCTCCATTTCCTGGCATCCCTAACTTCCTTCAATTCTAGCTAAAATCCCATCTTCTGAAAGAAGCCTTTCCCAGTCCTCATTCATGCTACTGATTTCCCTCTAAGACTATTTCCAGTTTATCATGTTTATTCAAAGCTATTTACATATTGTCTCTGCTCAACAGATAGAACACTGAACCTGGACCTGGAATCAGGAAGATGGGAGTTCTAAATCTCTCCTCAGGCATTTACTAGATGTTGACTTGGGGCAAGTCACTTAATCTGTCTGCCTCAGTACCTTGTAAAGGGGGATAATAGTACCTACTTCATAAGGCTGTGAGTCTTGAATGAGATAATATGTATAAAGCATTTAGCACTGTGCCTGCGATTCAGTATATGCTTAATAAAAGTCTGTGCCTTTTCTCTCCCCTCCCACAAATGAACTGTGAGGTCTTTGAGAGCTGGGACTGTTGTTTTGTCTTATTTTGTTGTTCTCTTCATTCCTAGTCTTTAGCACAGTACTGGGCACATAGTACAGGTGCTTAATAAATACTCATTATTTGTTAACTAGTAAAAGACTTCAAAGATATTCTCTTATTTAATCACTTTATAATAATTTCTTCATTGTGGTTAAATGGTAGAGTACAGGAAATGAAACTGGCTCATTCTCTAAATTCTTCTACAAACAATCAGAAATAACTCCATGAAATCAATGTAAAAGAAAAAGGGAGGGGAGTGGGGCAAAAAAAGCAGAGCAGTGGGGTACCACTTGGGAGAGGGGTCTCTGCCCATATCACAAGGGGAGCAAATACCCCAGAACAGACACTCAAGAATAAACAAGCTGCAATTCCTGGGGTTGAGGCAAGAACTTCACTTTGTCTAATAAACCTAGGAGTCTATATCCCAGTGTCCAGATACTGGAGGAGGCGATAGGCAGCAAGCCCTGGGTACAGCTGTGAGTGTGGGCAGCAGCCTCAGCTACAGAGATCCCCCCTCAACCAAAACTGGGGGTTGACCACTGAGCAGGGAAGGACTTCAGGGACCCAGGCATACTGACCAGTCGCTGGCTTTGTTCCTGTCTCTGATGTTAGGAAAAGGGGAACAAAGAGGAAATATATAACAGTAAGTGTGGTTGCTGAGGATTTGGAGCCCAGCTGGCTGTGGTCATCGACAGGAGAATGGAGTCCCTGGCTGATGTTCCAGGGGGAAGTGAGCTGTCTGCTTTCAATGGCAGAACAACAGGCTTGGTGGTAGAAGAGATCTAGTTCCCACCTGAGGTCAATCACATACTGGAGTTTGAGCTGGGTAGAGCAGGGATTACACCTGGCCCTGGATTATAGAAATTGGAAGAACTAAGTAGGACCCAAGAAATAACAAACATGAAGAAAAAGATGAGTAAGCTAAAGGAAAAAAAAACAATTCTAGATAACTATTACAAGGATGGAGAAGATCTGGGTTCAAATTCAGAGGACAGTGAAGTTAAAAGATTTACTTCTAAAACAGCAAAGAAAACACCAATTGATCACAAGTCCAAAAAGAGTTTTTGAAAGAGCTAAAATTTTTCCAAAAAAAAATGAGAGGTTGAGGAAAAACTAGAAAAAAAAATCAGAGCAAAGCAAGAAAATCAAGAAAATTATGGAAGATCACCCAAATGGAAAAAGAGATCCAAAAACTCAAGGATAGAAATAATAAATTAAATATTAGAATTGTATAAGTAGAAGCTAATGGCTTCTTAATGCAACAAGAAATAACTAAGCAAAATTAAAAGAATGAAATAAAAGAAGGGAACATGAACTATCTTGTTACAGAAACAGATGACCTGGAAAATCGATCAAGGGGTAACAATATAAGAATTACTAGACTAGCAGAAAGTTATGATGGAAAAAAAAAAGTTTAGATACCATGCTCAAAGAAATCGGTAAGGAAAATTCCCCTGAAGTTCAAGAACTAGAGGAGTTTCAACTATTCTTGGGAAAAACACAGAATTCAATAGGATATAATATGATCTATAAGTTTATGGGAACAAGAGCAGTCCTCCAATTAATAAATGGGCAAAAGACATGAAAAAATAATTTTCAGAAGAAATCAAAGTCATAAATAAGTATATTTTAAAATGTTCTAAATCACTATTGATTAGGAAAATGCAAACTAGTACAATTCATAGGTAGTATTTCACTCCTATTAGATTAGCTAAAGTGACAAATGTTGGAGAGGATGTGGAAAAGTGGGGACGCAATACACTGTTGGGAGAACTGTGAACTGATCCAACCATTTTGGAGAGTAATTTGTGATTATATCCGGAAAACTATAAAACTGTGTATATACCCTTAGACCCAGCCTTTTCCTAAGAAGATCAGAGGAAAAGGAAAAGAACATATATGTTCCAAAATATTTATAGCAGCTCTCTTTGTGGTGGCAAAAAGCTCAAATTTGAAAGGATGTCCCATCACTTGGGGAATGGCTAACCAAATTGTGGTATATGATTGTGATCAAATGCCATAAGAAACGATGAGCAGATTCCCTTTTTAAACTTGGAAAGAATTACATGAAGTAATGAAGAGTTAAATAAGTAAAAAAAAAACAAAAACAAAATAAAAGAACATCATATATAGCCACAGATTTAATATTTGGAGAATTATTTGTTCATGTTCACCTCCAGAGAGTGAATTGAGAAATGGAAACACAAAAAACATAATCTAGGTATACATATCTTATTTGCCAGATGATGTCTTCTATGGTGTGTGTGTGCTGGGGGGGAGCTGGTTTAAGGGGGTCACTCAAACAACTGGAAATAAATTCCATTAATAAAATAATAAATTAATTAAATGATTTCTGTTTTAGACATGTTGAGTTTCAGATGCTTATGAAATAACCAATTCTAAAGATTGTTACTTCTGGTAGGGAAAATAGTATCATTCAACAGATAAAACATTTCCGATTTTTGTCTGTGATTTTGTTATTGCTGTTGTTTTTATCATTAATCACAATGACTTTGAGTGGCACTACCATCTGTTCTTTGCTTTTCCTTTTGCACATGATATATCAGTACTTATCCCAAATTCCTTTTTTCTTGGATTTTTAAATTATTATTGTATATTTAGTTTATTGTATATTTTTATTATCTCTAATCCAGTTCACAAAAGTTACATCATCTATCAGTAAAGCAAAATTGTTAAAGTATGCTTCAGTGACCTTTGGAGAAGAAGGTAATTAATTTTTATTAGACTGAATAGTCTATCATGTGGCTAGGAGAGACATAGATATTATAATATCTTCACTAATTCACAGGGAAGACAACATTATCGTGTCAGCCATTCAAAGCAATGAATCAATAAGTATTTGTTAACACAGATGAGTCTCAAAGCTACATGCTCAGCATTGACCTTCTCTTGTGATTCTCTCACTGTTATTTCGATATTACATTTAATTCGATTTGTTTTACACTGAAATTACCATCTATATACAAACCCATGGCATAGTGGGTAGTGTTGTCCCTGTGTTTGAATCCTATTCTTTACATTTTAATGCCTATGTAATCTACAATAATCATTTGGACTCTTTGAGGCAGTTTCCTCATAAGTAGAATGAATATAATAATAGCTATATTACCTACTTGAAAGACCAGATACAATCCTCAAATGATATGATATAAAACACCATGTAAATCTGAAAGAAAGAGCTGTACAAATTTATTGTTATTACTCTCATTCTTCTCATCTTTTTTAATCAATGCAGACAGAAAAAAATCCCAAGTCACTGTTACCCTGATATTGTTATTTTTATGTCGTGCTCAAAATAACTACTTCTAAAAATAAATAAAAATATTTTGTGTAAACTTCACCTTCTTTAATTTATGACACCTAAAAATATGTTCAGCTCAATTCTAATATCAGAGAAGACAAGGCAAATAGATAGACAGAGAGGTACATTATGTTTATATGTGTGTAATGTAAAAGCATTTTTAATAGATGTTAAATTTTATATCTGAATAACTGTGGGAATTAATGAAATGATGGTCCGTATCCAATAGTTTTCTTTTGAATTCTCAAGTATATTTTGAGGTCTGTACTTGTGACCCTAGGATTAGCTGTTAATGAAAAATAGTAAGCTTCTACTATAGAATTTAGTCATCACATTCATTACATGTACATTGTACATACATTACATTCAATAGGTGCCAAATTTTTGTAGCCTATGATGATATTTTTAAAATTTATACTATTTGAAAACTTCTTCAATTCCTGTAACCATGATCCTTAATTAGCCAAACATAATTTCTGGTTAGTCTTAAATTTGCATCCTAAACCCCTCTATTTCCAGAAAAAAAAAGTTTATGAGTCAAATAATTCATTTGACACTTTTTAAAAACATAATTTGAGTTAAGTGTATATGGAAATTACTCAGAAAGAGCATTTGATTCCACTCTTAGGCCCTGGTCATTGGTTCCACTTGTAAGAAAAAATATTTTCAGTCAAATTCAACAAACTGGCACCTATATAGTCAGTTTATAATATTACTCAATTCAGTGGTATCTCTTTGCTTCAAAAATATTTCAGTAATTTTTAAACTGTTTATCATTTGCTCTGAAAATATTTGCCAATCTTCTTCCTCCTTTTTGACAATAAAGGGTTCCTCTTTCTATAATTCTGTTGGATGAAGAGACTGTGTTTCATTAAAATCATGGAGGTTTTTCTCAGGATACTTTCCAAACCTGTTATGATATATTTTAAAGTTATGAAAGTGTATGTTAAACCTGGAATTAATAAAGTATTCCTTGTTTTAAATAAATTCTGAGTGAGCTTGATTTTATGATACCAATAAGTTACTTAGCATACTTTCTTTTGAGAGCTTTATGGTAAATGCATCTTGCCTAAGGAAATGAAGAAAGGTACTTGCAAATATCTCCTTAATCCATTGGTTCAATTGACCTCTGCATGAATCAATCAACTAATCAATCAATAAACATTTATTAAGGCTGAAGTTTCTATTTTTCTTTAGCATACAATAAGTAATTTATATTTACTATGTTTGAATGACATCTTGATAGAGAAACATTTCATGAGCTAGAGAAACCATTTAATGTGTTTTTCAGCAGAGCCATATTGTTTGATGTCATCCATATATATATATATATATATATATAAATTAATTAATAAAATGTCTTGGGACAATACCATATTTAACTAGGAAACCATCCTCAATTTTCCCATATAGGAGAAATTGTAATAACTAAAAGCTGGGCAGTATCATAAGAGACTTACTTAAATTATCTCTTTGGAAGATGTCATATTTTATATTTAATGTTCTTGACAAATTATGTTGATGGCATGTTTTTAATAAAGAACAGTTTTCTATGAGAACATAAAATTCTCTAATGTTCTGAGTATTTTGGTTCAATTTTATATGTGTATATTATGTGGGTAAGCAAGTATGACATAATTTACTGAAAAATTTTTTGATAATAAATAAATATAAAAATTTTGAAATTTTCAATATGTTCAGTAAGAGCCAAATTGATAATAAGTTACATCTCTGGAATATGTATTGACTCTTGTGTGCAAAGCATATAAAGTCCTGCTTTCTATAGCCCTCCAACATCTTCTCTGCAGTGCCCATAGTACAATTGTTATTGTTTGTTACTATTATTTTTAGCATTTATACTGCACTTTAAGGATTACAAAGCACTTTGCATATGTTATATCATTTAATTCTTAAAACCTAGTGAGGGAATTACTATTACTATCCTCATTTTATAAATAGAAAAATCTTAGCTAAAAGAATAAATGATTTATTCAGGGTTACACAGCTTTTGAGGGTCTCAGGGAACATTTGAATTCAGTTCTTCCTAGATGCAAGTATGACAAAATCTCCTTCCCATCATTCCCCAATTTGCATTATCTTCTCTAGTCAGACTTGTCACCCCACTGTCTCCTGTTCATGCCATATTTATTTCTGTAACCATTACTGGATTCTAGGACCACAGACGACCAGTTCTGAATGTTGTTTGGGATTAGATACTACTTAAATCTCTAACTCATGAGCCCCCATCTAATGGTTATGTTATTGTAATACACACTAGAGACACAATACTTTCAATCATGTCAGGAAGTGAAGTAAGTAGCAAAAGAAATAAGTTGATTTGCACAGCATCAATACACAGATGACTGCTGCATCCTCACAGCTCCTGCTGGAACAGGCGAGTCATGCTCTCATTCACTCCCTAGGGCGTCCTAATCATGAGACTGAAAAAGTCCATTTCCCATCATAGCTGGGTGTGAAGATGCTAGAGACGATCCACAAATGGTTTCTGTTCTGTCATTTGTCTCTTAGTCTCAAAGAAAGAGATAGTTCTTCCCTCACATCCATAGCCTCAAACATTAAAATCCCATCTGCTCTGCCTTCTCTTTATCTTTCCTCATTCTAGCTATGATTACCTGCGCCACAGCTGCCTTCCCCAAGCTTCTGGATGCCCCTTCTTCAGTGCATTTCTTCTTCCTTTTCTCTAGGCAGCTGTACTCCCACATTACTCAACCCCTCTTTTCCTCCCCAGATCCATTATCCTTTTAAGTTGGACATACTGAAAGATGCTGAACTCAGGCAGGAGTTTCTGAATGATATTGTTCCAAAAATAGATGTAGTATCTGATGCTAAAATTTTTACATTTCTGCCTGGAATATGTTCTGTTCTTTTAACTTATCTGGATTTGACTAATCCTTTGAAGCTCATCTCAGGAACCTCCCCACCCCACACACCCTCAGGAATCATATGTCTGTCATTCAGTCTACATTGATTTTTCACTTCTTTAAATTTCTTTTTCTTAGGATCATAGATTTAGGACTCACAGGAAACAGAGAACATATCTTCCTGTAGTGTTAAACAGAGAACATATCTTCCTGTAGTGTTAAAATCAGACAAAAATAGGAACCACTAAACCATAATAAGGATTCCTGTGGGAGATATATTGCCTTTGAAAACAGTATATTAATATTACCTCTTTTATTGTATTTATTTTGTCAAATGTTTCATAATTACATTTTAATCTAGTCCAGGCTGAACTCAAGAGTACTGTGAGCCAGGTGTGACCTGCTGGCCCTAGTTGTGACAATTCTAATCCAGTCCAATGTCTTTGACATAAAGATAAGGGATCTGAAGCCCAGAAGGATTAAAACATTTGCCTAATGTCACACAAAGCAAAAATAACAAAACAGGATTTGAATCCACATCCTATTTTCCAAATACAGTGCATTTGTACAATATTATATGGATTGTCATTTGTTAAGATTACAACATGCTCTATCAGTCAAAGTTCCTTGACCTCTGATATATATGGTGATCCCTTGCTTTTATAGATTTCTCATGCTTCCTTTTTGCATTGTATAAAAGCTGCTGTCATCATTGGGGTCATTGCCTGCACCTGTGTCCTAACCAAAGAGATGAACTACTTTGCCTCCATTGTGGTGTTTATACTATTGTTTTCATGGTCAATGCCACACAGTTTAACCATCAGCTGTTATCTTATATTCCATATATATGTCTTTTTTTTCTCAAATGGATTTAAAGTTCTTTCAGGTCAAGGATCCTGTTTTTTTTAATGTCCCATAATATTATCTGCAAACATGATTAAACACCTACTGTATACCTTATACCTAACCTTTTGCTTAAAATAATTATGTGGGACATACTAGAAAAGTATAAGATCCTGTTACTCCCTTCAAAGACTTTAAATTCTATTAGGATTACAAATTTGTTCATTTAGAAACCAGATATAAGACTCCAAATGTCATTGTGAAGTCAATACCACTCCTTTAGCTAATGGAATACAGAGCTGATTAAAGGTATCATACATATTTCATGCATTGGTTTAACTCTATTTTCAGTACAGCCACATGTGCCTGCTTCAGGATGTTTGTCTTCAATTTCAAGTTCTGAAAGAATATGGACTATGTGTGTGAAAAGGTGTTTTGTTAATGATGAAATTTCTGGTATCTGTTGATGATTTAGTCCTCCCCTCACTCTGGGGCTTCCTGTCAACATTCTGTCTTAGAGAGGAAATCATTTCTAATGATTAAAGCTATTTATAATACTAATATAGGGTAAAAAATAAGTATATGTTCTTCCAAATAGCATGGTATCCTAAATAGACACAATTTCACTAATTATCAATATTTTTTTCAAGTTAGTTACAAGAAAATCATTATCGCCTTCTAAATATTTCTATATGAAAAAACTATGTTAAAGAAGAACTGATATATTTTGATCTTCCACCATTAATATGAAATAATACTTTTAAAATAAAGAAAAGAACTAGAAACCCACAGAATATGATGAGTACTTAATGGAAACCAACACAAACAATGTGGTGTGGTGACAAAAGCCAAGGATTGGATTTAAAGATACCTTTGTTCTAAGACTCTATAAAACCCCCATCTCTGTTTTTGCACTGCCAGATGAAATACTTTACTTTCATAGTCTCTTAAAAATGTTATTTTTTCTAAGCAAGAAAAAAAGATTATTTATCAAAATACTAGATATGATCTGATAGATTTTTTTCACCTTCAAAATACCTACAAATTTGTCAGCCTAATGATGATATGATTAACCACGGATTCCTATTTTCAGATAGTATCATGCAAATTATATGCATTATAATGCCCTAGGATAATACTAAATACCCTCAGCAAAATCAATAATATAACTGCACTCAGAAAATTAAATCAGTCTTAACTTCCACACTAGAACAAAATGTATGAAAAACACATATAACATAGATTATGTCATGCACTAGACAAATAGTGCATTGAAAAAATTCATCAGTATGTGTATGCATATGTGCCTGGGTATTTGTGTGTATACACAGGTACCTATCTACCTTAGGTCCTATGGATGGAGAATAAGCTAAGTTTACAAAGGCATAGGTGAAGGTGGTGCTAAATCATTTTTCAGGAATTAAAAACTAGAAAACTCAATGATCCTAAAGTCTTTTCTATGTGAAAAACAAATTCCTTTACCATTATTATTCTGTTATTTATAATATGAAACTTTAGTGAGTCCATGATTTTCTAGAGAGAAATATTAAATGTCATTAAATGAAAAATATAGAAGTTGTTTTAATATAGAAACAAAAATCCACTGGAGATTTGAAAGGGAGAGAATACTCAGACCTGTGCTTTGAAAATGTCTTCTCAGCTGTGTAGAAGATAGCTTAGAGAAGGGAAAATCTAGATGAAGATTATTGAAATAGTTCAAGTGTGACGTAACAGAAATTTGAACTATGATGGTAGCCATGCTACCCAATTTGATGCTTATAATTTTAAAATTGAGTAATTGGAGATGATTCTGAAGTAGAGTAAACATAGCAGAATGGAGGCAGGAATTCACCTGAATTCTCCCAACATTCTCCTCTCAAGAACTTTGAAATAATTTCTCAAATCAAATTCTAGAGCAGCAGAATCAAACAAAAAGAATGAAAGAGAAAAAAAAGGTTGAGATAAAACAACTTTCCAGCCCAAGTCAATTTAAGAAATAAACAGAAGAGGTCTGTTATATCTGGGGATTGATTGGATTTGGAACAAAATGCAGGCCACACAAAAGCAATACAAAGAATGGGACTTGGAAGACAGATGCAACAGTATCTTCAATTTTTTGTGCTTCCAATGTGGTATGATTTAAGGAGAGGTGTGGTTACTGTTTTAGCCTGTGTTCTGATTTTTACCCAGGAATGGACCTGTTTCCCCTATAACTACAAGGGTGAGTATTTCTCTTGTCCCTAAAACTGTGTCCAGGTCCCCTGATCTCTTATGAGTGACCACAAGCACTCTTCTCTATCCTATAACTGTAACTGAAATTATATATTGAGGAGAAGTAATTTAAGGATTATCAGATTATCAGAATTACATGATAAAAACAGACATTATATTTCAATAAATTATAAAAGAAAATTGCCATGATAACCTAGTAGCAAGAGAGCAAAAAGAAACTGAAAGGATCCACTGATAATCTCCTGAGCTACCAAAATGAATGACAAATGCAAGCAGCATTTTCAGTGGCTCTTAGCCTATAGATAATAAAGGCATCAGAAAACTGCTCATAAAGAGATTAAAAGAATTTTTTGCTGGCACTAGGTTCAGGGCTCTTGTGAATTGCCCATATGTAGTTCTGGGTCACAGCTCTAAGTAGAAAGAAATGCTAGCACTTGTAGGTACAGAAAAATCAGGCCTAATGAACAGATCCCGTACCAAAAAGCTATCAAACTTGTGGCCAAAATGGAATATGGTCTCCAGTTACAGTTATAGGATAGAGAAGAGTGCTTGTGGTCACTCATAAGAGAGCAGGGGACCTGGACACAGTTTTAGGGACAAGAGAAATACTCACCCTTGTAGTTATGTAAACAGGTCCATTCCTGGGTAAAAACCAGAACACAGGCTAGAACAGTAACCACACCTCTCCTTAAATCATACCACTTTGGAAGCACAAAAAACTTATACATCCCCAGAACTGGCTCTGAAAATAGCAACATGAAAAATATAAAGCTTGGAACAACATCACATCCATACTGGGAGTAGAGCTCAATTTTAACATAAAATTAAAAGTCAAGAAATAGACTGGAGAAATGACAAAACAAAAAAGAAACTGACATTAAAATTACTATGGAGACACAAAGATTAAGACACAAACTCAGAAGAAGACAATGATATCAAAACAATCATAAATAAGCACAAAGTAAAATTAAGAACTCTGCACAGGACCACCAAGAATCCCTGGAAGAGCTCAAAAAGAATTAAAAAAAAACAACAAATAAGAGAGGTAGAGGAAAAATTAAGAAAAGAATTGAGAGTGATGCAAGAAAATTATGGGGCAGCAGGGTGGAGGAGAAATCAACAGCTCCATAAATGAAGAAAACAAAACAATTTAAGAAAACAACTCTTTAAAAATAAAATAAATCAAATTGTAAAAGAAGCACGAATATCCACTGAAGAAAACTTAAAAGTAGAACCGGCAAATGAAAAAAGTTGTACAAAAATTCGCTGAAGAAAATAATTTCTTAAAAATTAGAATTAGGCAAGTAGAAACCAATGACACCCTGAGAAATCAAAACTTTTCTTTTAAAAAGTCAAAAGAATTAAAAGCTAAAGAAAACATAAATATCTCACTGGAAAAACAACTGACCAGGAAAATATATTGAGGAGAAGTAATTTAAGAATTATCAGATTATCAGAATTACATGATAAAAACAGACATCATATTTCAATAAATTATAAAAGAAAATTGCCATGATAGCCTATTAGCAAGAGAGCAAAAAGGAATTGAAAGGATCCACTGATAACTTCCTGAGCTACCAAAATGAAAACTCTCAGGATTAATATAGCAAAATTTCACAGCTCTCAGTTTGAGGAGAAAACATTGCAAGTTGCAAGTAGTCAGAAGGAAACACTTCAAACTATATGGACTCTCTATCAGAATTACATAAGATTTAGCAGCTTTCACATTAAAGTATAAGAAGGCTTGGAATATGATGTTCCAGAAGGAAAAGGAGTTTGAATTATAACCACAAATAATCTATCTAGCAAAATTAAGCATAATTATTCTGGGATTATGAATATTTAATAAAATAGAGTATTTTCAAACATTCCTGATGAAAAGACCAGAATAAAAAATTTGACTTTCAAGTACAAGACTCAAGAGAAACATAAAAATATAAACATGGAATAATTATCATAAGAGATTTTATAAAGTTAGAATATTTACATCCCTATGTGGAAAGGTGATATATGTAGCTCCTGAATACTTTATCATTATTGGGGCAGTTAGAAGGATTCTGCATAAACAGAGGGCATGAGTATGAATTAATTATGATAGAATAATTTCAAAAAATAGAATTAAGGGATGAGAAGGAACAAGGTCCTAGAATAAGAAGGAAGGGAGAAGAAGAGGGAAAATTATTTCCTATAAAAGAGTCATGAAAGGAAGAGTTTTTACGGTGGAGAGGGCAATGGAAAGATGGTAGACAATGTTTAAATCTTATTTTCATTGGAATTGGCTGAAAGAGAAAATATCATACACACTCAGTTGGGTATAGAAATCTTGAGGAAGTAGGAATAGGATAAGTGAAGGAAAAGGGCTGAAAGGAGGGAAGATAAAGGAGACATCAGAAGCAAAACAGACTTTTGCAGAGGGCTGGGGAAAATGAGAAGGGAAGAGGGAGACAGCGAGTCAGAGAAAGATAAAATTGGGGAAAATACAGAAGGAAATACACAGTATTCGTAACTGTAAGTTAAGTGTAAATAGGCTGAAGTCACCCATGAAATGGAAGTAGATAGCAGAATGGATAAAAAATAGAATTGGACAATAAGTAGTTCACAAGAAAAACACCTGAAATAGAGAGGTGCAAATAGAGTAAAAATTAGAGGCAAGAGCAAAATCTATTATGCTTCAGCTGAAATTTTTAAAAGTCAGGGGTAGCAATTATGATTTCACATAAAAGCAAAATATACCTAATTAAAAGATGTAAGCAGGGAAATTATATTTTGCTAAAAAGTACTATAAAAATGAAATGATTTCAGTACTAAATATATGTGCACCAAATGGCATAGCATTCAAAATTATAAAAGAAAAATTAAATGAGATAGAAGAAGAAATAAATAATAAAAGTATACAAGTTGGCAACCTTAACCTTCTCCTCTCAAACTAGACAAATCTACCCACAAAACAAACAACTGAGAAATTAAGGAAATAAATAGAATTTTAGAAAAGTAAGTAAATAGATATGATCAACCTCTGCAGAAAACTTAATGGGAATAGAAATAAGTGTTCTAATTTCTCAGCTTACATGGCACCTTCACAAAGACTGGCCAAGTGTTAGGAAATTAATACCTCACCAATAAATGTATAAAAACAGAAATATTAAATAAAAAACCATCAGACTATAATGTAATAAAAATTATATTCAATAAAAGGCTATGGAAACATTGATTAAAAATTCATTAGAAACTAAATGATCTAATCCTAAAGAATGAGTCAAAAAACAAATTATAGAAACCCCCAATAATTTCATTAAAGAAAATAACAATAGTGAGATCACATACCAGAATTTATAGAATGCAATCAAAATAGTACTTGAAAGAAAATTTATATGTCTAACTACTTATATCAATAAAAAAGAGAAAGAATAGATCAATGAGTTGGGCATGTGATTTATAAAAAAGCTAAGGAAAGGACAAGTTAAAAATCCCCATCTAAACAACAAATTGGAAATCCTAAAAATCAAAGGAGAAATTAATAAATTTGAAAATAAGATAACTATTGAACCACTAAATAAAGCTAGGAGCTAGTTTTATGAAAAACAAAATAGATAAACCACTGATTAATTTGAGTTAAAGAGAAAAAATAAAAACAAATTACCTGCATCAAAACTGAAAAGAATGAATTAATACCAAGGAAAAGTAAAGCAATTACTAGGAGTTGTTTTTCCTTATTATATACCAATAAATGTAACAACCTAAGTGAAATAGATGCATCTTTAAAAAAAAAGATAAATTGCTCAGATTAACAAAAGTTAACAATACTTAACTAACCAATCTCAGAAAAAGAAATCAAACAAGTCATCAAGCTTCCTAAGGAAAAATACCCATCATCAGATGGATTCACAAATGAATTTGACCAAAAGTTTAAAGAACAATTCTTTCCAATACTATGTAAAGTATTTGAAAAAATAAATAAAAAGTTCTATCAAATTCCTTTTATGACACAAATATACTGCTATTAACTGAACCAAAGTAAAAAGAGAAAGAAAATTATAGACCAATCTCCCTAATGAAAACTGCTTCAAAAATGCTATATACTTGGAAGGATATTAAAGTAATATATCACAAATATCATACATTATAACCAGATATAGGGCTGATTCAATATTGGGAAAATTGTCAGCATAATTGACCATATCAATAACAAAAACAATAAAAAATATGATTTCCCAATAGATTCAGAAAAAGCTTTTGACCAAATTAAAAAATCATGCTTAGTAAAACATTCAGAAAGCAGAGGAATAAAGGAAGCTTTCCTTAAAATGTTAAATAATATCTATCTAAAACCATCAGTAAGCTTTCTCTACAATGGTAAAAGCTAGCAGCCTTCATAATAATATTAAAGGTGAAGCAAGGAAGCCAATTATCACTATTTAATATTACACTAGAGATACTAGAAATAGCAATAAGAAAAGAAAAAATTGAAGGAATTAAAATAGGCAATGAAGAAACAAAAGTTTCATTCTTTGCAGATGATATGATATTATACTTTGAGAATTCTACATAATCAACTATAAACTTAGTTGAAACAATTAAGAACTTCAGCAAAATTTCAGGATATAAAATAAATCAAATAAACCATCAGCATTTCTGTATCAGTAGCAAAGTACAATAGGAAGATAAGTAGCCATATCTGCCAGAGAATTCCTCTTTTGTGATCAACCTATTAACAGAGAACCACACTCTCTATAACTAGGACAATCTTAGGGAAGAATACGTATTCCTTCTTCAGGAGCTAACTTGAATCTTTGAAAGTTTGGTAGAAGCTTCCAGACTTTTTGTTTTCTGATAGAGCATTCAAGAACATAGGATTACATCTACATTGTGCTAAGATTCTTTTTTGGAGGAATTTTATTGACACTAATTCATAACATGCTAGTTGTACTTCATACTGGAAGAGGATTAAAATGTCATTACTGGGTGATGTATTTTGACTTACACATAAATTAGATTTATGAGTTGCACAATGTTGTCAGCCTCATTCTCTCTTCTAGAGTGATCAAAGTATAGAGACAATACAAAAATCAAGACAACTGGTGATGGCTTGGGATGCAGTGGATGACACTGGTTTTTTCTATTTCTAACTAACTGCTAAATACTTCATATTATCTGCCTCTATCACCTTCCTGGCCATTGAAATAAACTGTTCTCATCCTCCCCTTCCACCAAGGGAGGCTTTTGTATGCCTATAGATAACTCCCTAACTCCCTGAAAAATTTGAGACCTAAAGCAATGTAATATGCTATAGATATGCAAATCATAGAATACTGAAATGTCTGAAGAATAAAAATTCTATGAATAATTTAAAGGCCAATGAAAAGATACATGGGGGTATAAGTATACTATATTACCAATAATGATCTCTACTTGAGAAGTACAAGAGATTTCTTCAAAAACATACATGACTGGAAAACAAAATGGATTGGTAAATGATACAAAGAAGATAAATAGCCCCAAGTTTTGTGCTTGTACTTCAGGAACCTGATAGTAGAAAAATAGAGATACCTCCAACACGTTGCATGATTTCTTTATGGAGTATAAATGTCAGGCTTTGAATTCAAATTGGACAATATAAGAAGTTGTGGAAGGGTCATACTCCATAGTGGTGAAATGTAAACCATCACATAATTAATAAAATATCTAATCATTTTGAACATTCTCTTTTTGCTCTGAATATCTATCCTCTAAAGCAGTGATTTCCAAAGTGGGTGCTACCACCCCCTGGTGGGTGCTGCAGTGATCCAGGGGAGCAGTGATGGCCACAGTTGCATTTATATTTCCTATTAATTGCTATTAAAATTTAAAAAAAAATAATTTCCAGGGGGCTAAGTAATATTTTTTTCTGGAAATGGGGTGGTAGGCCAAAAAGGTTTGGGAACCACTACTCTAAAGCTAGAAAAATAAAATAATCTATCACACTAAAGAAAGAAGATGAAAGTGGAGTTAAACTTGGAAAAGGAAGACCTGGTTTCAAATTCTGCTACAGATACTCACTTGCTCTGTGATTACTTGATAAAATGAGGATAATAACAGTATCTATTTCCTAGATGTGAGAATCAAATGAGTTAACACATGTGAAACATTATGAATACTTTGAAAAACTTTAAAAAATTATATATATATGGAAACTTTAATGTTATTATTAATGGTCAACTTATGAAAAACTTACCTTTGCAGCTTTTTAACAACTCACTACTTATCTAAAATAAGAAAATAGGATCATGTGTTTGAACACCATCTCTTCATACCTGCACTCCATTTATTAATGTTTACATATAAAAAGTAAGCTATCCCTCTTTAAATCTACCATAGCATTAACATGTGATTTATTCCTCTTTTCTTACCTACATTTTAATGACAAGAAGGATACAAGTATTTGTCAAGGAAACAAGTCAAACCCATTTCAGTGATTTAGCTGGGAAAAAATAACTACATAAGACTGAACCTCAATATAGGCAAACTCCATTTGTAGGAAAATGGAATAAAGGTTTGTTGAAAAGAGTTGAATGGCATTGAATTGAACCAAGTCATGATAATTTTCCATGTTGCACTGGCTAGAGTGTCATTTTATTGTCAGTACAATACTTTATTTAGACAGTAAAGGGAAACCATTCCCAAAATATCCACTGCATTGAAATTCGGGCCAAGTTTTGATCTAAGGCAAATTTGTCAATTTTGGAAAAGTCAGGATAGTAGTTAATTCCTGTGTATCTCTTCATTTCCTGAATTCAGACAGTATTAAAAGCCACAGCATATTATAAGAGAGTCAGTTTGTGTTTATCCTGGTGTTTACATTTATGGTCCAAAGAATTCTGGAGAACTCCCAAGAAATTCCAGTCTTGGGAGATGTCCAGCTAAATTCAAGACCTGAGAGGTTTAGATTTCAGTAGAGATAAGAATCCAAATGTGGATGATTTTCCAAGTCAAATCTCTCACATGTTTGTGGTTCACCCCTATTTCTTAACACTTAGGCTTCCAAAACCAGGACTTTATAAATAATGGTAATAATTGAAATGAGAATCACAAAAGCTACTACATATTTGAGAAAATACATTTTTCTCAGAAAATAATACTTATTAGAGTCAATACAGAGGTAGGAACGTGGAAATGATGAAAAAATTCATAGCCTATGAGTCATGGGAAGTAGCTGGGAAAGAAGTTTTACCACAAGCTCACCAAGTCATTTTGGACAATTCATTTAACTTCTTAATATTTATTTTCAGCATCTGTGAAACAGATGTAAAATGCACTTTATTCCCCAAAATTGTTAGGGTAAACACTATTGTAAAAGTACAAAACAATATAGAGATATGAGAAATATATATTTGTGTATATGCGTGTTTAAATATATATATATGTAATATATATATCAATTTACAGGTATTCATTAAGTGCCTATGGCAAGCACCGTGCTAGGTGCTAGGGTTCTAAGTACAAAATGAAATGATTCAGCTCAACGCAGATCCTAAATACAGCTGATATAGGGAAGGAAGGAAGGAAGGAAGGAAGGAAAGAAGGAAGGAAAGAAGGAAGGAAGGAAGGAAGGAAGGAAGGAAGGAAGGAACGAAGGAAGGAAAGAAGGAAGGAAGGAAGGAAGGAAGATGACCTTACCATCTTTGACTATTGAGACAGATCTTTGACTATCAAGAACATTATACACAGGTACAGATTTAATACTTGGAGAATAACTTGTGAATATTACCTCCAGAGAATGAACAGAAAAAACTATAAGATGAAAGGCATAATTATATATACATATGTCTCCTGGATGATGCCTTCTATGATGCAGGGAGGAAGGGGATGAGATACTTGTAAATCAATTCTATTAATTAAAAATAATTTTTGAGTATAAGCTTAAGAGAACTGAATAGTGGGACAGTATTTACATAAATGAGAAGTCAAGTGATTGTTAGAGGTGATAACTGTCTGAAATCTTTCTCACTATGAAACATTGCTGAAATGTTTAACTATAACTTCATAATTTTTATTAAGCTCTTTATTTTATAACCAGAAATATTAATATTTATTTAAAATTAATGAAACATAATTTGATATTGAGTAAGAATTAAGCAAAAGCTCATGAGAAAAATATTTTCTTTTATTGAATAAGATGAGACAGCTCAGAACTAATTAATTAATTGGAAAGATAATATATTTCTATTTACTTATAAGGAAATATAATATATCCTACCTTCTTTGATTGTCATAGACCTGGAATAAGGTATGATTGTTAACTAGAATAATTCACTATATAGTCCATTCAACCATCCTACAGATGTGTGCTACATATGTGTATGCATATGCATTATGTGTGATAAGATTATGCATGATGTCAAGGAGAAGTATAATGGGAAGTACTGAAAAATACCACCTTCAGATAGAATCGCTTGTTTCATGCACTTATTCTTTTATAGAACAAAATGAAATTTAACCCAAAGTGAAATTTAAGGCTCTGTCAGTAGCCTAACAGGAAATACTTAATTCTGCTCTAATTGGGTTGCCATCATAATTGGATTTCTTTACCTTTCAGTAAGTCACTGTCTAAGAAAAAAACTTTCAGAAGTGTTCCATTGGGCTCCTCCCCTTGGCAAAGTGGTCAACCTCAGACCATGCTTCAAAGTACTTCCCTACACATATCTGACATTGCTAAGTGTTGTCATGCTAGGAAGCAGTCAGTCCAGTATCTTAGACTCAAGGATACATGCAGCTCACTCAAGGATTCTTGCAGATACAATATGTATTATTATCTTTACTGTTCCCACATAAACCTATGCATACATGCAGAGAGAGAGAGAGAGAGAGAGAGAGAGAGAGAGAGAGAGAGAGAGAGAGAGAGAGAGAGAGAGAGAGAGACATCTAAGCAGGTCACTATATTTTACATTCGTATTTTGGAGAGGAGGGGGACAAGGAAATATAATTCAGGGAGATGAACAAAATAATGTCCAGAATGGTAGTTTCCAGAGCCTCTTTTTCTCTCTTCTATTTTTTTCCCTCAGCAAGGTTGTTGAAGTTCAACAGTGATTTCTTTAATTAAGAGAGAAAACAGAAGAAAATGAGAAGGAATAGTAAATAGTTCTCTCTACTGCCTAAGGGGTTAGTTACAAAGTAAACATTTCACAGACAGGGCCAGCATCTCCCATAATGAGACTGCTCTGGCTAGCAAAACAGCAACTCAAGTCCCTCATCAAGGGCATTCACTTGGAAAAATTAAGTGACCCACTTGTTTTGACTAAAGAGAATCTTCACAGTGACTTTTTGCAATCACCTAAAGCAGGTTTTTAAGGCCTCCTTCTACTTACCATTGCCTTCTCCCCTCCCCCCCCCCAAAGCTCTCTCCCATTACATTTTATTTTTATGACAATCTCCACACTGGCAGAGTCTAAGCTCTTCCAGTTGTCAGTCTCAGGTTCTGTCTGTCTTTCTCTCTCAAAAAAAAAATGGGGAATAAAAGGAATGCCCTTCCTTCAAAGGAGAGGTGAGAAGTTCCATAGTTGGAGCTTGGGTGAGGGAAGTGAAGGAGGAAATTTCTACCAACCTTTTTCCCCCTTTATCCAAACCAAAGCATACTGACAGATAAAGGGAAGCTTGTGAACATTTGCCAAATTTGCCTCTAGCTCCCTAGAGGGAAGATGCTATATAAACCTAAAACATAAATAAAGAACAACATTTTTGATGGGAAAAGATAGTATCTAGTAAAAGCCTCAGAAATACTAATATTCCTTTAGTCAGTGGTATAGAGTCTAAACATTTGGCATTCGTTGGGAAGTGTCATGATCTATGATAATAAGGTCAGTACCCAAATATAATAAATACTGTTTCAAAAGGCTAAATAATATAAAAGTATTATTTCTATTAAGTCAATGAGGAGATTAAGTGAGGAACTAACAAGGAAAAAAATAGCTAGAATAAAAAAGTTTTACCTCAAATATAACCTAGGTCATATTTGAAGAGGTTAAAGAGTAAGCTGGAAAAATTAGGTCTCCAGCTATTTGTACTTTTTACCTATAATCAAGAGGCATGAACTTGTTTCCTAGTTAATCACCTGAAGTTACCTTCCAAGGAGATAAAATTAGCCAAAACTTTGAACTTTGCCCTCGTGAAGTGCTATTTTCAGCTCTATGCCCCCAAATCTTCCCTTCCTTCTTTCCCTATGTATTCTTCCACTACAAGGAGTCATTCTTTGGTTTTACCCTTTGATTTTGTCAACAAAGAGAAATAAGCATGAATAAAATTAGTTTTTGATAATATGGAGATATTATGATCTGATTTCACCTATATCACTCAAAGACAAAATGCCAGTCACAGCAGGAACTTCAGAAATACTCACAAGAAGGGACACAAGTGCCACTCCAGTCCATCAGGTATTCAGTGTCCCACTGCATACTCAGGACTTTGCTTATGCTACTCCTCCCACAACTGGAATGTGTTTCCTTCTCCTAGGATTCAAATTCTACCATTTTTTAAAGGCCAACTCAAATCCCTCCTCCTCCATAGAGGCTTCTATAACTCCCCCTAATTTATCTTTCCTTTTCCAGAATTCCTTTTGGATACTTAAAAACTTGGAACTTAATTGTCTTAAATTGTTTTATCTCTGTTAGTCTTATCCCCCCAACTAAGATAAAGGCTGCCTAGAAGACAGGGACTAAACTATATTATTCTTTATATTCTCATAGCATGTATTTTGATACTAAGCATACAATAGCTCTACGATGTTTCTTGTGTTTGTCATGGAACCCATCTCAGAATAATGTTTTAGATGTACAAATTAAAATACATAGGATTATAAAGGAAACAAATTATATTGAAATATAGCTATCAAAACACTTTTTTTCAAAGCTCACAGATTCTAAGTTAAGAAGCCCTTCACTAGATGATTAGCTGATCTATTCATAGCTTTAACATTAAATAAACACACACACACACACACACACACACACACACACACCCCTTTCTCCTTCTGTTTCTTATTTCCTTCCTGTGAGAGAAGGCTCACTCTACTCACCTGTTATAAATATACCTCCTTGGACAGCTTCCAAGTACAGCAAATTTTGCTCGAGGGTGGGCAATGCCCCAGAAAAGATATATTATCTTCACAGAGATTGGTATTCCAGATTTGCCAGACTTGGGTTTATGGCTGGTTACGACTATATTCCTAACAGGCCACCTCACAGAGGCACTCACATTTGTGAGCGGATGCGGCTCTGAGAGAGAGATGCAGTATATAAATAGAGAATGGCTAGTTTCCCCTGCCAGACTGATTGGCTTTAGCACCTAGATCTAATTGAGGTTAAAGACAGAAGTGCAGAGAACAAACTCTTAACATTTCCATAACATAAGAGTCTGAACCTGGGGGAAAAAAGACTACAACAAAGAAGGGCCAAAGACACCACTGTTCAAGAATGATATTCCCCCAGAGACCATAATGCTTCTGCAATATGTAGTTTGATCCTGAAGAGTGGTGAAGTGATCAAATGCAATGAAATATCAAGAAGTGCCAAATCATTGGGCCCTTGAGCAGTATACAATAAAAGGAACTTGAGGGAAGCCACATAATTTGGTTTCAACAACTAACTTAAACACATGACTTTCATGCTTAGGTCTTCCCTTTGGACTTTCCTGGCTTCCAGTTAGCTGTACTGATGGATAAATGTCTTGATCGTTTCCTGACTATCATTAGTTACAAGTTCTTTGTTCTCTAGCTAATGTCAATGGTCCATGACATACATGCTTTCAAGCACCAAGTTTTACATCCTGACTTTACACATTCAGAGTCACATCCTAGCAAAATTCCCCAAAGATTGATTTTGTTATTGCTGTCAGGTAGTAAGTTCTCCATGACATGATCTCATCATTTGTCAGCAAATCCCAAGGTAGAGGAGTGGAACCTAATAAATATGCCTTTGAACTGATATCTAGGGGGGAAATTTTGAAGAGAGGATGAAGATGCTCAAGCAAAGACTCTCCACATTCCACTTTATTGGTAACAATTAAATGTTCTATTAAAAAAAAATTAGGGTTTCAATGTGAGGGGAAGTGGGACGGAGAAGGTAGGAAAGGGATCTGAAAAGTCTGAGGGGAAACCTGACCCACATCAGATGGTGGGAGAATAAAAGGCTGTCACACAAAGGACAAAGATTGGAGGGGAGAGAGGAACAAAGACCATTGCACTTTTATAGCAACAACAACAACAAAAATCAATCTGAGGAATTTAAGGAGGAAGTAGCTACCTCCACCTAAGGACATGTTTTCCTGATAGGTGAGTCGACCTGCACAAATGTACATGGCCCCTAAGTCGTTGCTCCTACAGACCACTCACTCCATCCATCTCCTTGCCATCCTCCTTGACCCTCTCAAACATATAAACTTCCTACCTCCAGTTCTCAAAACAGTAATCAAAATATTATAACCAATACTACCTGAAAAAGAATGTTAATTGACTTTCCTTTGGCTCCATTCACCATCCTTGCCATTTCCCAAACCAGTGCACGCTTCCCTCCCTCACCGTTCTGTTAAAATATATTTCTCCCCCTATTAGAAGTTAAACTCTGTGTTTTGAAGTATTGTGGCTGGGGAAACTACATTCCCCATTTTGCCCCAGGGGTCCCTCCTCCTTACTTCCTGGTGTGGGATTGGTCTTGAATGGACCAATCCTGTGCTGTGGAGGAACACGCCCTCTTTTTCCTGGTGTGGGATTGGTCTTAAATTGGACCAATCCCGTTTTAGGTGGAGACTACCCACCCCCTACTTCCGGGTGCACGATTGGTCTAAATAAGGACCAATCCCTCTGTGTGACATTCTTTTATTCTCCCACCATCTGATGAGGTCAGGTTACCTTCTCCCTCCAACTTCCCCTCACATTGAAACCCTAATAATTTTATAGAACATTAAGGAAACTTTGAGGGATTCCGAGTAGTGGGGAAGGTAGTTAATTCCATCCGGGGGAAACTCCGGTTTTTCTTGCTTAAATAAAATTAATAATACAAAAGGAGTTTTTATTATTTTAATCATTTTAGCTCCCAGATGATAAAGATTACCTTGCTTTTGCTTGACTTAATTGGTCAATACTAGAAATGAAGTCAGGAATGTCTGAGTCCAAATTTCACCTCATATTTACTAGTTCTGGGACTCTTAGCAAATCTCTTTGCTGATCCCTGTTTTTTTGTTTGTTTGTTTGTTTGTTGTTTCTTTTTTTTAGTGTGTCCAGATATCTCTTTATGGCTTCATGGAACCATAACTATTCATGAAATTTCCTTCTCAAGGAGACTAGTTCACCATTTCCTTCTCTAGGGGATCCTTTTGTCAGGTAATCAGAGCTTATATGCCTTGCCTAGGGCAATACAACTAAGAAGTGTCTGAAACCAGCTTTGAATTCCCCTTCTTCCTGATTTTAGGCCCAGTGCTCTTAACCACTGAGCCACAGCTGTCTCTAATAATAGCATGAAAGAGAAATGAATAGTACTTATTTTGCAAGTGTGTAGAAATAATCAGATGAAGGAATATAGGTAAAGAACTATCTATAACTTAAAGTGCCATATACATATTAACTATTATTACGATTGTATTTGTGTCATTAAACTCCCTATGAATCCACTCTCCTTAGCACTTAGCAAGGTTTGGCATTTAATAAATGCTTTTTGTTCATTCATGCATGCACACATTGAGAAGGAGGCTGGTTGACCTATGAGGAATGATGAAGTACGTGCAAAGAAGCTGCCAAGTGAAAAATTAAGGAATGATTAGAAGAGAAAATCAGTCAATGATTCACTACTTGGGGGCAGTAAGACAGGTATTTGTTGACCTAATAACAATTAAAGGGATCTATTGTCTTCTAAGGGCACATCTGAGACACAGCAGGGAACAGTCCAAGACTGGTCAAAATGGTTGACTCCTATCCACTTCTGGTGGGCACAGGTGGGGACAAATGATAATACCAGAAGAAATCTAGAAAAAAAAAATAAAACCTTAGGCAAGAAACAATAGGACACAGGGGCACAGGTGGTGTTTTTATTACTGCTTCCCATTGATGGCAATGAATACAAAAGAGAAATAGATTTGAGTTGACTTGGAAGCTGATATCTGAGAATGAAATTTGGATTTGGGGGCTGTGGCTTAAAAGCCATTCTAAGGGGCATGGAGGCAACTAAGTAATTCTGGGGAAACATGTCATAGAGTAGAAAGAAATGAGTTAAAATCCTGCCTCAGTCACTAACTAGCTGATGACCTTGGGCAAGTCATTCAACCTCATATCAGTTTCATCATGTGTAAAATGGAGATAATAACATGGGAGGATCAAATGAAATAAATTGTAAAGTGCTTTTAAATCTGAAAGTGCTACATACATGTGATTATTGTTAACATCATATGATTAAATAATAATAACAATAATAATAATAGATGATAGGTGGTACAGTGGATAGAGTACATGCCTTGGAGTCAGGAGGACCTGAGTTCAAATCTAGCCTTAGAGATTTACTAGTTGTATGACCCTGGGCAAGTCACCTTCCTTTGTTTGCCTGTTTTCTCATCTATAAAATGAGCTGGAGTAAGTAAAGGAAATTGTAAATCACTCCAGTATCTAGAAAACCTAGAATACTATCACAAAGAGTTGGGCATGACTTAAAAACAACTGAAAGACTAGGGATGGACTGTGTCTAAATAAAACTTATAAGAATCTATTTCCCTAGTGTTTTACAAGTTGAATAAAAAAGGATTTAAGTTTAAAAGGATGAAGGAAGGAGAAAACTATCTAAATATCCACGAAAGTAGAAACTATAGAAAGTAATTAGAATGCAGGAAGAAAAATAGCAATTGAGACACATACAAATTCACAGGGTACAAAATCTAAGAAAATGAGCTAGGAATTAAAATTCTTTGCTCTCAGATATCTATATATAAATGCACAAAATTTAAGCAGCAATCTAAATAAATTAATAAGGAGACAAATTTGATTTGAGAGTTATCACAAAGACCTGCTCTCCTCTATGCCTGAAAGTCTCTCCCTCCTTGTCTCTGATTCCTGCCTTTCCTTAAGTCTCAGCTAAAGTCTCACCTTTAAAAAGAAGTCTTTCCCAGTCCTTCTTAGGCTTAGTGACTTCCTTTTGCTATTATCTCCAATTTGCCCTGTATATATCCTGTTTGTACATAATTGATTGCAAGTAGTCTTACTAATTAGATTATTAGGTCCTTAAGAGGAAGAACTATTTTTTGCCTTGTTTTATATGCCTAATATTTAACAGTGCCTGAGATATATTAGGTATTTAATATACTTGTTGGCTGGTAGAGAAAAATATATGGCAGAATATTGCTTTGGATGGATATATCTTCTTTAAAAGAAATAAGGATTTGGTTCCTTTTTCATTATGAAGCTATAGTCATGTAAGGAAATTCAGTTATGGTACAGAGCAATGGTGTCAAACTCAAATAGAAATGGGGACCAGTAAACTACACAAGGATTCCTATGGGTCTTACATTGACTTAGAAAACAACATATCAATATTATCTATATTTTATTGTATTTTATTTATTTTGTTAAATATTTTGCAGATACATTTTAAACTGGTTCAAGCCATACTTGGGAATGTATGCAGGTTAAGGATCAGGTCTTTGACATTTAAGGTCCATGAATCTGAAAGAACATGAGTGGAAGGAGAAAGAGAAACAACTTTGTCCTTGTACTACAGACCACCTGGACAGAAAGCAGAAATATATGAGACATTTTGGAAGCAGATCATAAGCCTGACACAGAAGCATGATATATTTGTAATGGGGAAAGGAGGTTCAGTTAACAAGGCATTTTTTGGATCTCTTTCTCTCTCTCTAAAGCAAATAATAACTCCCTGAACTGCCTAAATAATGGGGTATAGAATGCCCTCAGATCATGTAGAGCTATACACTGCTTGATACCAAGTCTAAACAACGATATAGAAGCTTGGATTGAACTTATTTCTGACTAAGTTGCCTCAGAGGTTTGTATTGCAGGATAATAAAGAGATCTCTAGTTGTCTACAGAACTGATGATTTGGCAATGCTGAGCCAGAAGTAAGTGTGTATACAAAAGGGTCTCTGTGTCTCTATCTCAGATGTCTCTTTCTGTTTAAGTCTACTTAGGTTTGTTTCTCTTTTTCTCTGTCTTTTTCTTTCTTTTTCCTCCCTCTATTCATCCTCTTCCTCCCTCCTGTCTTTGAAGTGAAGAGGCTGTATGAGCTGCCTCCCAAAAACCAAGCAGAGATAAGAACAGTTGCTCAGTTCTCCACCTATCCAAATGGCAGCTACAAGTATATGTCTGGGCTGTAAGAAATGATGAATAGGATGATTTCAGAAAGAGCTTGAAAGACCTACGTGAACAACCAATGCAGAGTGAAATAAGCAGAAACACAAGATCATTGTACAGAGTAACAGCAACATTGTGGGATAAGTGACTGTGAAAGACTTTGCTACTCTCAGCAACACAATGATTAAGGACAAATCTGAAGGGCTTATGACAAAGCATGCTATCCACTTCCAAAGAAAGAACCTTTGGAGTGAGAATACACACCAAAAAATACTATTTTTCATTTTAGTTTATTTTGATTTTTATTGAGGGATTTTGATTTTATATAAATTTTCTCTTACAACAATGAACAATATGGAAATAGATTTTGTATGATGATTCATGTAATCCAGTTCAAATTGTTTACTATCTCATACAAGGGCAAGGGAAGAGGGAAGAAGAAAATTTGAATTTTATTACTTCAGAAGACTTACATGGAAAACTCATTACATCTAATTGATAAAATAAAATATCTTCTAAAAACTTTTTTTAAAATGTGGGGGCAGCTAGGTGGCTTAGTGGAGCCAGATCCAGAGATGGGAAGTCCTGAGTTCAAATCTGGCCTCAGACACTTCCTAGCTGTGTGACCCTAGGCAAGTCACTTAGCCCCCATTGACCACTCTTCTGCCTTAGAACTGATACTTAGTATTGATTCTAAGATGGAAGGTAAGGGTTTACAAAAAATTTTATATCCTGGTTAAGCAAGCCTGTGCTTGAGAAAGGAGTGATTTTGTTTTGTGTTTACCTTTCCTGATCTTAGGAGTATTAGTATTCTGAGATGAGAGTGCCTGGGCAACCTTATGGACTCAAGAGATCCAGATCTTCTGTCCCATCAGAAGTTTTACTGACAGTTGGAGTTTAATAGCAGCTCAGGAATTCCACTATCTTGGGAGTAGCTGATAGCATCTGTATCAGAAGTCAAGACAAAATGAAGACAAATGGATAAGAAGCAATAATAACCAAAAGGAAAACAACTTCAAGGAACTGGGCCCTTCATGGAAAATTTAGGTTAAATGTCAGGAAATTTACAAAAAAAAATCCTTCCTAATAATTAAAGCTACCAATAAGTGAAATGGATTGCTTTAAGAAGTAGTAATATTCCACTTATTGGGGGTCTTCAAGGCAAAGATAATGATTTTATTATATGAGGCAGTGAGAGGTTTCTATTTCAGATATGGGTTGAACAAGATGGTCAGTAATGTCCCTTCCAAATATGTAATCCTACGAATCTGAGAATTTCCTGGAATCCACCTAGTAAAGAATTTATTCTAGGTAAGGAATTAGAACTATGATTACCCTGATACAGGGAAATCTCTCTGCCAGTACAGCTCAAGAATTTCTGGGCAACTTTTGGTCTTAGAGAGTTGCCAGAGCATTGAGAGACTAGTGGACTTGCACAGACACAAGAGCCAGTTTGGATTAGAGGTGGAACCTGAACATTATTCTTCCTACCTTGAAACTGGTTTTCTTAATCAACTATACCACTTTTAACAGTAAAATTGGAGAATAAAAATGAAAAATAAATAGATGGCTCAGAAAATCATCAAACCCTGAGATAAAATACTACAGAGAGGTCTTTGGGTACCTCCAGAAAATAAACCATCAGACAGATAGACTCTGAGGCAGGATCCCTTTATGCCAAAGTAGAAACTACTGGACCATGTAAATGGAAAAATTCTCATAAAGTGATAGAATATTAGCTCTAGATTGAACCTTAGAGATCATGTAGGCCAGTGATGATGAACCTTTTAGAGCAGTGGTTCCCAAACTTTTTTGGCTTACCGCCCCCTTTCCAGAAAAAAATATTGCTTAGCGCCCCCTGTCACATACTATCACCACCCTCTTACAGTTATTCACTTCCCCCAAATGCACCTGTGGTCATCACCACCCCCCTAGATTGCTGCAGCACCCACTTGGGGGCGGTGGCGCCCACTTTTGGAATCACTGTTTTAGAGGGATGGATGATGTGAAAAATATCCTCAGGTGAAGGGGAGAGAAACAGCCCAGCCCTGCATTCCTCTGGCTTTCTAGTAACAAACTCTGTCCAACTCTCTGCTGAGGTGACAGTGCACATGCCCACAGAAAGGACTCTGAGTGTCCCCTCTGGCATGTGTTCCATAGGTTTGCAAGTTGTTTTATAGATGAGGAAACTGAGGTCAAGAAAAGGGCTATACATAACACTTTCAAGAATACTCAACAAATAAATGACAGTCAGTATTAAAACTATTCTTCTGACTCAAAACGCAACACACTGTGACAAACTACACCATAATATCTTGCTGTATTTGGAATTATGCCCAAAGGGCTTTAAAAGAATACCTACCCTTTGGCCCAGCCATACCACTGTTGGGTTTGTACCTCAAAGAGATAATAAGGAAAAAGGCTTGTACAAAAATAGCCATGCTCTTGGTGGTGGCAAAAAATTAGAAAATGAGGGGGTGTCCTTTGAATGGGGGATGTCTGAATAGATTGTGGTATCTGATGGTGATGGAATACTATTGTGCTGAAAGGAATGATGAATTGGAGGATTTCCGTGTTAACTGGAATGACCACCAGGAACTGATGCAGAGCAAAAAAAGAAGAGAAGCAGGAGAACATCGTACACAGAGACAGATACATTATGGCACAATCGAATGTAATGGACTTCTCTACTGGCAGCAATGCAATGATCCAGGACAATCCTGAGGAACTTGTGAGAAAGAATGCTATCCACATCCAGAGAAAGAACTATGGAAACAGAAATGCAGAAGAAAAGCATATGATGGATCACATAGTTAGATAGGGATATGGTTAGGTTTTTGATGTTAAAAGACCAATCTACAGCAAATATGACTAAGATGGAAATGGGTTTTGAACCAGTGGAACTGCTTGTCGGCTTGGGGAGGGGAAGGAAAGAGCAGAGGGAGGTGGGAATCACGAATCATGTAACTATGGAAAAATAGTCTGAAAAAAAATAATACCTTGCTACATGAAATGTGTAGGGGAAGGACACCATGCCCTTTTCTTCTTTCTAACCATTTCCCTAACTGGTTGAGCTGTCAATTAACAGGAAGCCAACTAGCCATGGTTTTAATTGATTGTTATACTTACCAGTCTAATGCTGATTGACTGTTCAACCATCCATTAACAAGGCACTCCATGTCTTCAACAAGAGAAGAGCCAGGACAGTAGCCCGAGTTTGCAAAGCATAAGCTGCTGTTCAGGGAATTCAGAAGTAATAGCAGAGCTACCAAATCCTCAAATGTGTGTTAAATTAAATTGAATTGAATTGCTAGTTAGTGTCTCCCTCACCACCTCATAAGTAACTCAGATGGAAGAGGGAAGACTTTTCCCCTAGGGCACTGCCGTCCTCTAATACTCCAATGGAGCTGTGACCCCGTAGGATAGTGCAGACTCAAATAACCTTACTTTATCTGCAGAGCAAATAGTATTCCAGATGTGTTAGAGTGGGGTTCATTGCAGGTTATGGCTTCGTTCCTAATCAGCATCCATAGCAGCAGGAGCAGCCAAAAAAGAAAAAAAAATTGAGGGCCAACTGGAAAACTGAAAATGGTAAATAGCCTTTGAGGCTTGGGTGGGGGTGGGGGGTATTTTTTTTTTTTGCTTAGTGTCTCTGATAGTTTCTCACCCTTTTTGCACTTGTGACTGCAGAGACATTCATACACATGTGTTTCCAGCCATAAGTAATCTCCTTAAACTCCACTATAAATCTAACTTTGGTTAAACGTGAGGGTTTCTGTTCTGTTATTATAGATCTTAATCCTCCATGGGCAACATCTCTCATTCCACCAGAAAAGGGGGAGGGGTACAGAAATCACCCCAATCAGCCAAGTGCTTCCCCCAGTTGGGAGACAGTCAAGCCTGAGCTCCACCGAAGGATAACTACAGCAAGAATGGGAAACAAAGCCTCTCCCAGGCCTGCCATAAAACTCGAGTCTAGTCAGTGCTCGCCTGCTGTTAGTACCCAGGGCAGCAATAGGGGAAAAGTTCCAAATGCACAGGAGTATGGATCCTTCTCTGTGTGTGACTTTAATAGCCTGCAGGCAAGTGAGGAAGGGAAAGGATGGAAATTCACATCAGCCCCTCTTGTTACCAGCTTCTAAACAGTGGTTTGTTTGGTTGTTTTTCTATAAAACTGACTATAGGACTGGCAGCCATTGAGCAAGTCACTATTTATTCCAGAGGCAGAATATAAAAGTCATGATAGCAGCTACAACTTTTACAGATAACCTATTTTAAGGTTAGATAATGTCTGCCTAATTAGGAAACAATGACCCATTATTGCTCGTCAATACATGGGAGGGGGAGCAGAGACTTGTACCATATCTACCTCAAGCTTCAAATCAATGTGGTTTGATAGGAAGCAAAAAAATTGAGAAAGAACTCTTCAGAGAAGGGCTGTATTTGGAGTCAAAAAGCCCACTTCTGAATCCTGCCTCAGGCACCTAGTAATTGTGTGACCCTGGTCAAGTCATTTTCTAAGTCTCAATTTGCTCATCCCTAAAGTGGGGGTCCCAGTCATACCTAATTCAGAGGGGTTTCCCGGGGACATGTAGTGCCCGTAAGCAGTAACTGCTTAAAGTATGTGAGCTCTTTGAAGGCAAATATTTATCTCCAATGCCTGACATATTATATTGTTAATGCTTACTAATTGCTTGTTAGTATTGTGAACAGAGTGCTGAACTTGGGAGACCTCAGTTCAAATCCTATCTGAGATAACTAACTAGCTGTGTGACACTGAGAAAGTCATTTAATTGCTCTTAACCCCAGTTTTCTCATCTGTAAAACAGGAGAAAACTACCTACGTTGTGGGGTTGTTAAGAAGATCAAATGAGAAAGCATATATAAGGCATTTTGCAAACTTTAATGCACCATTTAATTGCTATTAGTAACTGATAAAACTCTTTGTGTGTGTATAGAGAGAGTTGTTATAGAATTAAATATATGGACATATAATATGTAACATGTTATATTAATGAATTACAAAATACAAAGAGTACCATGTCATAGAAATGATAGTCACTCTTATTAATGGGATCTACTCTCTTTCAAAAAAGTTGCTCTATTTATTGCAGCCTTAAAAGTGAGACCAAATTTGGCCTGAATTATCCAGCTTGACTGTCTACATTTATCAAATGAACCAGTAATTGGCATATCTATCCACTTCACTTTGTGATGTGTAAACACATCTGCAGCCAAAGATTCATCAACGCTGTTTACAACATCAGTGGTCTGACATTATAATCTCTCTTCAGGAGCAATAATAATGGATTATTGGCTCTCCCAAGCCAACTCAGACAAGACTCAATTCCAGTTTTATATTGAGGCAAAGACAAAGCTATATAGAAGAGCTCGTGATCCTTCCTGATTTACTGTCTCATATGAACCCTAAAATAAGTTGCAAGTTGTTAGGACTGGTTCTACTTCCATCTCTGCCATTGACTTTGAGTAGGTCCTTTCACCTCTCAAGCTCTTAGTATCCTCACCTATAAAATGAGAGAATTAAATAGAATCACTAGAAAATCTCTAAAAATTCTCCCAGCACTGACATTCTGTGAAGGAAGGAAATGAGCATTTATTAAAAAGCTTACTATACTATGCTAAGCGTTTTGTAAATATTATCTCATTTTATCCTCACAACAGCCTTGGAAGATGGATAATGTTATGATCCCCTAGTAGCCCTCGCTCACACTTACTGAGGACATTCCTCACTTCACCCACCCCTCCAACCAGCAGCCAAATGGGACAAATGGGAGTGCTTTCTTCCTCCCTTGTAAGGGATAAGGCAGAGGTGGGGTCCGGCACTCCATCTCTAACAGGTTCACCATCACTGCTCTATAACCTACATGGAGGAACTTTCCTTCCCAAAGTCATGGCCAACAGGATGTGTTTACCTACTGAAGGGCGGTCACCTATCATTCCTAATTATTCTAACAGAGAGTCAGTTCATTAGATAAACCCATTATCAAGAAGCAGTATGCCATCACTGTATTTAAAGTCAGGAAGGACTCATTTGATTCCTACCCTATGATCCTAGACAAATCACCTAACTACTCCCAGCCTCAGATACTTCATCCCTATATGGGGATAATAATAGTACTTATTTTATATGGTTGCTATGAGATTCCAGCAACATAATCTATTAAAGAATTTTACCAACATTCAAGTGCTATATAAAGGTTTTCATTATTGTTATTATTCCAATCACTGCTTTCATCTTCTTGCTTCCTCTCTGAACAAGTCAGAGAAGGTTAAATACATTTTGCATCTACTTTTTAAAAAAATATGAGAGCTACAAATAAGCGAAAGTAATGCATACATATACATAAATATACACATACTTTTAAACTATGATTATTTCATTCATGTTACCTAAAGGTAGCTAGTGGGCACAGGAAAAGTACAGGACCTGAAGACACGAAAATCTGAGTTACAATCTAGCTTTAGATACCTAATAATTGTGTATCCATGGCTAAGTCACTTAACCTCTATCTGCCACAATTTCCTCCAGTGTAAAATGGGGATAATAATAGTATCCCTTCAGTCTCAGAGTTGTTGTGATGATCAAATAAGATAATATTCTTAAAGTGTGTAGCACAGTGCCTGGCACATAATAGCTGCTTAATAATTGCTTAGTTTCCTTTGTTTTTACCTGATAGATAATGCTAAAGGAATAGGAATTTTAAAGAAGAGTAAGAAAGGATGTGTTGGAAACAATGAGATCTGGTTTAATGTCTCAATTTGGGGGAGGAACATACATATCCAGGGCACATATGTCATGATGACACTGCATGAGTCAGGAAACACAACCCTGGCTAAGACTGAGGTGGTAGTACTTAGGATTGGGAAGAAACAGCACCGAAAAGACAAAACTTGCACATGCTAGAGATGAAATTCTCCTTCACAGTTTAGTCTAGAGTTAGCTTAGCCTAAAGCTCCACAAAGTTTTTCCTATAGTGGGTATTTAATAAATGCTCATTCCATCTCTCTATCATCTATCATCTAGCTAGCTGTTAAGCTATCACATTTCAGTACTCCTGTGTTGCCTGGAAGGTTTTGTCCTAACCAAGCCATATTCATCTAATGATACTACAGTGTTGTTATATTATATTTTTATTGACCATTTATGCCCTAGATTAGACTAAATCTTCACAAGAGTCAAAGATAAGTGTCGACACAGGAATATAAAGGTGAGTACACTGGCTTTGCCTCTAGCATACTTCTTTTGCATTTGTTGACCCCTTAGGACTAAATGTTTTGCTAGTCAATCTAAACTAACCTGAAAAATTAAGATCCACTTTCCCCAACTCCTTCATCCAGAACAATACACTGAAACATGAACCATCAGAGCTTGCCACTTTCATAATAATTGTGTGCACCTTTTTGTTGGCTAATAACAGTTAAGTGCACAAAATCTGTCAAAAGAAAGAACCCTAAAGGTCTCTTTTATGAGATGCTCTAAGGTCTCAGAAGTTTCCATTCTTTTCTGCTTTAGAATGACACACATGGTTTGGGGGGGAAGGGATGTGATTCACTTTGCCTTATAGTTTCCTTTGAGAGAAGATATCATTTACTGTGCCACCTTTGTGTCTCTCTGAGAGTCAGATAACATATTTAGAGTTTCCAACACTTTTTGTTTGTTAATCTGGACCTTCTAAGCACACTGTAACTCCTTGGTACTGACTTCACCAGTTATATTACTCAAGTCTCTTATAGTGCAAGGACGAGCTGCTTAAAACAAACAAAAATAAATAAGTAAACATAGAAGGCAACCAGATATTGAAGTCAAGCAAAGGAAATATTTCTGCTCTGTTCCTGGGTTTCTGTTGGTGTTTTGCTTACTGTTGCAATTCCCCCACCTCTCTTTCTAGAGATCCCCTGCCTAAATTTTTCTCCATGATTGCACTAGATTTATTGCTCCAGTAAATTTCTGCAAAAGGGGGGTTGAAGGGAAAGAAGGTACTTGAATACCCTGGGGATTGCCAGCATTAGATCACCTGACTACTTGGCACTTTTCACAACAAAAACATTCCTAAGGGTTCAGTTGTATTGGCAGCACTCTTCCAGGGTTAGAGACAAGTTAGGGAAACAAAAAGAAAAAAAACATATGTACATCCTGCCTACTCCAGAGAATATGAAATTAGGGAAGATTCTGAGGAAAAAGGAAGCAGGCCTGCCACAGATCTCTCAGAAATGTTCTGAGTCGAGACTAATATAGAGCCAGATTGGTGTTTACACCTCTGCCTGTTGGAAATAGCCTAAAGAGAGGCCACTTCATCAAGATGAACTGAGTCATATTATTACAAATAGAATTGCATTATTCATTGCACTTTATTGTTATCATGACTTTATTATATTTAATTATTCATTACCATTTTTCTCCATTATTGCTGTTATTGATAATTCTCTTTTTTTACCCTGTAATAAAACCACTTCCCTTCATCATTCACTGTTTATTTTCTGTACTTGCTGTCTCCATGGTGCAAGGTGCATAATTGTTTTTCATTCGTCAGTGCCCTGCAAGGATAGAGAAGGGAAGAAAGATGGAAAAGGGATGATTTCCCCCCATGGTTTTGCACATCAGACACATTGCTGCTACCCTGGTGTGGACCGTATTTTCATCTGACCAACCAAAAATACTCATCACTTACAGTACAGAGAATGCTTCGGCAGAGAGAAAGGGAACCTGAAGGAGGAGGGAACTCAGCAGGACACATTAAACTGTTACAAGTCATAAAACGTCTATGCCCAATGGCGAGCTATAAAGTGGAATGGATAAAGTTGTTAAACATATACCATTGCCAGATTGAATTCTCCCCCGCACCCATTCATATCCAGTGAAACTTAGCTTGAGCTCTCTCTCTCTCTCTCTCTCTCTCTCTCTCTCTCTCTCACACACACACACACACACACACACACACACACACACACACACAAAAAAAGGCTTTTTCCCTTTTCTTGGTTGCCTATGAAATCAATCGAGAATCATAGTGTTTTAGTGCCAGAGAACATTTTAGAGGTGATCTAGTCCAATCCTAGTATTTTAGAGAGTGAGACCAAGAAAAATTAAGTGACTTGCTCAGGGTAACATAGCAAGTAAGCAATAGAGTCAGGGATATAGCTCAGGGCTTAAAGAGTCCCTTCTACAATACTAGTGGTTTTGTTCACACCACATTATTTTTCTCATGAGGAGACTGCTCTATGCACATGTAGGGTCAATTTTATGTAATTCCTGAGATCTGATCATGATACATGCATATATGCATTTGCAAATGTAGGTTCCATTCAATTTGCCCACATATCTCATAGAAGTTGACCCTTGGAGCATAATTGTAAGCCCTAAAGATCTTTGGGGAATATTTACACGGTACCAGAATATCTCTGCAATAAGTCAGTCCATAAATATTTAAGTGGCTCTTATGTGCCAAATAGAACAGGATTTAGAACATTCTTTACCTAGAACAAAAATAGTCCAGGGGGTATCCCAGTGGAAAGAGTTCCCAAAGCTTCTATTGTGCTGGAAGAGGGGGCAGTCTAGCCATCACAGCCATGATGATTTGGAGAGAGGTGGGCAAGGAAGAAGAGTTTCATGGGGAGTCCATTTAGTGATGGTTGTAGCACATGGCAGTAAAAGCTCTAAGACCCTAGAGAGAGACAATGGTTGCTTCATTGAAAAACTATATCTTTTCAGACAAGCACAGCACTCTATTCCCCTAGGGCAATGATGGGCAAACTTTTTAAAGAGGGGGCCAAAGGAAAGGAAATGCTCATCTCTCAGACTGTGTCTAAGGCAACTCTTTCAAAGTTTCACTGGATTGTATCCTACTCATTGTATTCATCAGATTAGGAATAAAGTTGCTTCTGCAGACCAGATAGAACATTTCAGGCCTCCCCCCACCCCAATCTGGCCCATGGGCCATAGTTTGTCCATCACTGCCCTAGGGAAAAGCTCAATTCTCCCCATGCTAGTTACAGGTCAATCTCTCAATATTTTTTAAAAAATAATTAAAAGCAGCTCATAAAATGTATAATGCAAATTTCAAATATTCACCTACTTCACAATAACAAAAAATAGAAACAATGGCAACTGAAAGCTTCATGGTGTTTTATGGAATATATCAATTATATACTGTCTTTTCCTGTAATTGCCATTCTCATTATCCTTATTACAAAAAATGACATGATTAAATACCATTTGTGCATTTGCTGCATCTTTCATTGGATGATCTCAAAGCATTTTGCAAATAACAGTTCATTAATCTTCATATCATTTTAGCATGGCAGGTAAGTAAGAGGTATTATTAGTCAAATACAAGAAAGCATGTGCTGGGGGTAGCTTAAATTATCTAGAAAATTTCTCATTTCTCCTCCTTGCAAATGGAAACATGTTCTATGTGTTCTATAGCATTGTATCTAGTAACCCTCATAATAGCGAATATAGAGACAGAAAACCTGGGAGGTCGGGGTTATTATTGTCTTCAATTTACACTTAAGAAACTGAAACTGGAAGAATTGTCTGAGGTTAGTTCAGTTATTTCTGACTCCAGAACCAAAGTTCTATGCACTGTGCAACCTATCTACCCAAAGAGCTAACATTTATATAATACCTTGTAGGTGCTAGCCATAACACTAAACACATTACAAGTATTATCTCAAATAATTCTCACAACAACCCTGGGATATTCATTTTTATTTTATTTTAATCTTTATTTTAAATTTTTAATTATTATTTTAATAATCTCAAAACTATTTAATAATTTATTAGTGATTTAAATATAAAAGATTAATTTAATAATTCTTAATAAAAATTAAAAGATAATTTTTAAATTTATTATCTTTGTTTTACAGATGAGGAAACTGGGGCAAAGAGAAGTTAAGTGACTACCATACCATACATCATATAGTTAGTAAGTATCTGAAGCTAAATTTGAACTCAGGCCTTCCTGGCTCCAGGCGCAGTTCTATCTAGCAGTCTATTTTTTTTAGTATAAACTTACCTATCTGTCCAATATAAACTGAATTTTAAAAATGCTAATGCTTTAACTGAAAATATAAGGAGACCAAGAAATATGTCCCTAGAGCCGTTGATCTCAATGTATGCCAGATAAAAAAAGGTAGGGAAAAGATATTTAACATGATAAACATAGAGGGGTTTACAAGGAAGTCAGTGAGATGGAGATATAAAATAAAAAGAGGAAGCTTTTAGAGAAATTAGGTCATTGTGATTAATCTTGTAAGCTGTATCAACTACTTTTGGAAAGAGTCTTAAATAAATATATCAGATCACAGAAAGTACTCTAGGAATGAGGCAGAAGGACCCATTAGATGTAGTATGAGAAAACTACAGAAGAGAAACTTGATTAAGGTTGTGTAGATGAGATGGAGAGGTGGTGGTGAGTGCCTACAAAGAGTATATTTTTAGACCAGAGCCTACAGGGGGACCTAGGAAACCCAAAGGGAATAAAGATTATTTTTTCAGTGATCACGCAACCTGAAGAGAAAGAGCCTTGCTTTGAAATGTTGAAAGGAGCAAAAAAAGGGGGGTAGGGGTTGGAGGGAATCTTAAGAAACACAGAAAGTAGAATTTGAGATAGTGGCTGAGTTCCTGATTAATGAGCAAGCTGTATTTAGCTAGATTAAGTAATGAGACTGTATATGTGTTATATATTTACTCTGACCGAAGCTTATAGTCTAAGAGTGCCTTAGAGTCTTGTAAAGTACTTTTGCATTCACTGAGACAAGTTGCTTGAAGCTTCTTATTTTACATGGCTGTCCATAAGCCATGCCCTAATCATCACCACCCAGACCTAAGCATTCAAATATACGGCAGACTAACTGAGGGGTCATGGTCCTTACATTGTTCTGCCAATAACAATTCATGTAACTTTGAGCAAATTGTTTATTAAATAATAGAATCATGGCTGGAAGGAACCATAGAAAAGAATAAGACAGCACAGCAGAGTAGAAAAGCACATTGGCTCTGGAGTCAAAGAGAATCTGGGTGCAAATACCATCCATGATGCCAAATTGCAATGAGCCAGAGGAAAAATAAAGTGAGGATTTTAAAAAGTGAGGATTAGATAGTTAATAGTTCATCTAATTTTGCCCTGTTAAGTATTTTCTCCTCTACTCCTCTCTTCATTATTCTCCGTTGTCTTATATTCTCAAGTCTCTGATGAGGTGGCCAATCTCTTTGGTCCAGAGGTGCCTTTGGTCTCACGCATCTCCCATATAACTCACAAGGTAGCCCCTTCAATAATGCCCTCTCATCTTCCATCTCTCCTTTTTACCTGGTTCCTTTATCATTACCTAAAGCATGCCTAGCTCTTCCTTATCTTTAAAAATCTTCATTTGATTATGCCATCTTTTCCAACTATCATCTGACATCACTTTTCTCTTTCATAGCCAAAATCCTAGAAAGAGGCATCTGGATCCATTGCTTTCATTCCGAATCCTTTTCAATCTGGTTTCCCTGCCCACAGCTCACTAGAATTGCATGTCTCCAAAATTAACAAGTCACTCCTAGTCACCCACTCTCTAGCCTAGTCAAACAAGCCTGCAACTGTTCCCTGTCTATGGTATTCAGTCTTCCAATTCTGTACCTTTGCAATCTGTTTGCAATATTCTCCATATTTATTTCTCCTTCATTTACTTCCTAGTTTCCTCCAAAGCATAGTTCTGTCTCAATTCCTTCTTGAAAATCATCACGATTGCTTGAATCAATGGTCAAAATGGGGAATTTTTGAGTATGATTACCATATAATATACTCCTTCTTTCAATGAAAATTAAGTTCAAATCAAAGTCAATAAGATGAGAATTCATTCCAACTGGCAATGAATACAAGTCCGTAACTATTCAATATGATGTGCGCAAAAACAATGCATGTCAAATATCAATACGGATATGACCTGCCACTATCACAATAATCATTGTGACCTCATGTCACAGATGAAGTGCATTGTCACATTGCTTGTTACATGTGAAAACAAAGTATGTAAAGTAAAGGTCACAAAACATTTGTAAAGACTTTACCATAACATATGGAAAACCCTCTTTGGCCCCCAACCCATATTATCATGGGCATTTTGATTCACCAAAAAGATGGCTCTTATGACTTCCAGGGTTCAGGTAACTATCCTCACATTAACTTACTAGTCCCCGCTGGCATTTTTTATCTTAATAATCATCCAATGGACTCAGTTAATATTTTATCAAAAGGTGTTTGTTTAAATGGTACAGCAAGAACTATTGTTATAAAGCATTTCCTCCCAAACCAGGATCATGGTCTCCAAACAATATAGAGTCCTCAGAGGAAAAGGGGGGAGAACAGTGATTACAAACCTGAAGTTCAATGATATTAAAGCTGATATCTCGAGAACACATACAGCCAAGAAAATTCAGAACTCCAGTTTATGTTACTCTCATATTCAATAAACTCCACTGGCTACATATCAAAACAAAATCCTGTTTGGCATTCAAAAATTTTCACAATGTAGCCCCTTCCTTACCTTTCCAGTCAAATTATACCTTAAACTCCCCAAACTCACCACGTACTCTTCAATGCAGCAATATGGACCTCCTGGCTTTTCCATGGACAAGACACTCCAGATATTTTTCACTTGGCTGTCCCTCATATCTGGAATGTCCTCCCTCCTTCTCTCCATCTCCTATCTTACTTTTCTTTCTTCAAATCCTAACTAAACCCACATCTTCTACAGGGAACATTTTTTAACCCTTCTTCATTCTAGTTCCTCCCCTCTATTAATTATTTCCTATTTCTCCTACAAATAACCTGTATATACATATTTGCTTCTTTGATGTCTTCCTCATTAGACTGAGTTCTTTGAGGTCAGGGACAGTATTTTTGCTTTTCTGTATATCCAAAGCACTTAGCACAGTGCCTGCCACATAATAGGTATTTAATAAATGCTGATTGACTAGGACTGACTAATAGAAATTCAGAGCTTCAATGTCCTTTCTTTCTCTGGAGGATTCTCTTAAAATTCAATGCAGGGTGTGGAGTTGGTGACCAAAAATTGCATCAATTTTTCTACTGGTTGGCTTCTCACAGAGCAAGTATCTCAACTCACCTTTTTCCTCACAGGGCACAGTGTCTCAGTTTAATGAGTCAATCTATTGCTGGTCTGGGTCAAGAAAGTCATTTATCTCCTAATCTGGCTCCTTACCAGACTAAGCTGCTATAGGGCTGGCCCAAATATGTTGCTCAGCTGCTAGTGCATCAAGCTTCTAGATTGTTATCAAGCTGGGCATGACATGTAGCTAGGCTTCTGGGCTCTCCTCAGTACAGAACATCTCTATTGATGAGGTCTAGCCACTGGATTCCCTGGGCTTGCTTTTTGATAGCAACAGAAGTCTTTGATGACCTTTAGCCACTGGCTTAGCTTGGTGATTCTATGACCTCTTCAAGTAGAATGCTATAGTAGTCTTTTCATCTGAAGTGTCACTGTATTCTTTTAATGAATTATGACAACAGTGCTTAGCCTGGGATTGGCAGAAGCCTCTCCTCATTAACTCCTACAGAGTTTGGACACTAAGATTTGTCATCTCCAAATAGGAAGTTAGCCTTTACTGATTCAAAGCCAGTTCCCTCATTGAAGTATTATAATTTGGCTCCTGATAATTGCTAGAAATTCAGTCTAATACACTTTCCAGATTTTTTTTGAGGTCTCATGCAGATGAATGACTAGGGACTAAGGCAGTGATGGCGAACTAATGGCATGGGTGCCAAAGATGGCACACAGAAAGCTCTCTGTGGGCACGTAGCTGACTCTCCCCCCACACCTTGAATTTGTTACTAGAAAGGCAGAGGGACTCAGATGGAGCCTCTCCCCTCCCCCTTTCACCAATGCCTGATGACCTTCTTTCACATTTGCTGACCTTCTTCCCAGCAGCCCAATGGGAGAGCAAAGGAGATAAGATGGACATCTCACAAGAAGCAGAGCTGGAGGGGAGCAGAGCATTTGGCTCTACACTCACTGAAGACATTCCTCACTTCACCCACTGAGCAGCCCAATGAGAGTGCTCCTTCTCTCTCCTGTGTGGGGGTAAAGTAGGATTGGCAGGGAGCTCCCAGCACTCAGTGGGGGTGAAGGGCAGAGCACAATGTTTGAGGGGGAGCCAGGAATGACCCTTGGTCTGGGGGTTGGGATGGGGGCAGCACCTGGCACTCCATCTCTAAAAGGTTTGCCATCACTGGACCAAGATACAAATACAGTTGGTCTAAAGGAAAGTCATTGTTTTGAGTACCTTAAAATATATATTGTTGATCTATTCAAGCCTCTATCTCTTTCTAAGACATGGAATTTTAATTTTACATCTGAAGCCTTTTTGTTTTAAATGTTGAAGTTTCTGTCTTTTGATCCCTCTGGCCCTTCAGCTTTTGCTGAAGTTTCACCAAGGCACACTTTTACTGTTAACAAATTAAATTTCTCAATATCATTTATTTTAAATAAATATAACAAGCTACCTCTCCCAATGGTTCTCTCCCCCTCCTATTCTCCCCCCAAAATTTAAAGACTTTCAAAAGACTACACTTTTTAAAGAAATTTAAATAATTTTAAATTGTTTTAATTTTTTCAGCAATTGAATTCAAATTTAATTATTTTATATTCTTCTCTAATTTGTTTTAATGAAATAATATCACTTTGTGATAGAAAAACACATAAGCAAGCAGTTCAAAAAGGAAAAACCATTGGAGCAACTGAAACTCATATAAACAAAGACAACAGATATAGTTTCAGTAGTAGAAATATAGATATACAATATTAAAAGGCCAAAACTGGAGAATATATTTCATTATGCATCACTGAGATTCATAAATACTGTTTTTCATGGAAAGAATAGACTATTGTGTTTGCCTTATTGTGTTTAGTTGATAGAGGATAAACCTAAAAAATAAAATATTCTGGAAATGTACATGTATTGATAAGAAAATATTTTCTAGAGAAAATTAACTTTTTCTAAAATTCTGTCTATAGAAGGTATTGCTTGCATCATATTAATTTGCTTGGGGAACTGATAAATCTATACCACCTTATTCAATAGAAGCATTGGTGCTGTGTGTAGCTACTGATTTAATTTAATTATTGAAATAATGCTACATAATTCTTATGCAAAGCAGTTTTTAGTCTTTCCCTTGCAAATGATAAACTGGTAAGAGATTTGCACATATATCCAAAAGCTTTGATATATTGAGCTAAATTCTTTCTAGTTTATGTTGCAAGTGGATAAAGCAACAGATGTTTTTAAAGATGCATATTTAATTACATGATATCTTGTTGACACTGATATTAATGAAGATTTGTTATTCTGAAAGCCTATTAATGGCAGTGACATATCAAGATTACTTCTAATATAATTGCATTTTTAGTGAAAAGTATATATAAGGAACTATATTTGACTTTTCACTATCAGAATTTAATGACAATAAATGCAAGACATAAGATTATAATCACTAATTTAAAAGATAGGTTCTCATCTAATTAGGATATGTTACATGCCTTTTAAAAAATCATTTGTATCAGAAAATGTACATAAGGACCAACATTGAATTTTTAAAGTTGCTACAAGTCATCAACTTTACAAAAACTGCATAAAACAGAAAGCTTATTATAAAATTGTGTGCTGATATAGAAGCTGAATAAAGTTTACTTCTATATTGTTGTGAAACACATTGGCTTGATTATACCAAAATATTTGAATGAGAATTTGAACTAGAAGAAGAAATCTCATCATTTACCTTGGTGATGATAGTCAAGAGGAAGAAAATTTATTACATAACAAAAATTTCCCCTGTAACTTTCACATTTGATGGGTTCTTTATATACACTAATGCATGATTTTCAAATGTGTAGTTTCATCCAAAAAGATAAAGTGACTGAATTTGTCTTTTAAAAAGAGAGATGAACAATTCAAAATAGATTTTTGTAAGTTTTCCAGTTAATAAAGAAAGTATCTTAAAATGAAATAAGAGAAAGAAAAGGCCTGGATTATAATCACTAGAACAGTTTATAGAAAGAAATCTTAATTGATTATAAAGATATAGATATTTCTAAATATGAATGCATCTCTTTTAGCAGGAATTAGTATGATGCATTCATTCCTGTTCTGTATACATAAGGAAGGTTAATACATTTGTCTTGTGATAGTACGCTGAAACAGGAACTTGAAATATTCTTGTTTTGCCAATAGATGAATAAAAATATTCTCTGGTTAAATGAAGTAACAGATTTTACAATCCTTTTAAACATAATATTCATGTAAAACCATTTTCTATTTTACCTGTTGAAAAGACAAAATATCTATCTTGGTTAGTAATTGGAAATATTTATGACTGGCAGTAAAATCATCATGACACCATTTTGGAGAAAATTATGCTAAAAAGCCAAACTATCATATGAATAAAATTATTGTAGTTATTTTTGTTTTAATATAAAATTAGAAAGATCATATCAATAAATTGTGTATATGTGATGCTATATTGATTTTTCAAGATTTGTTTATTTTATTAAATTTTTAGGAACAAAGGTACGATTTGTGATTTCACTGATACAGGAAATATTTTCTGGACATTTAAACTCAAATGTTTTCTGCAATTGTCAATCTTAAAAGAACTACTAAGAGCGCTGAAAATGAAGTAGCTTACCTAGTGTGTATATAGGTACAATATGAATCCTGTTATTCCTGGCTGGAAAACCAGCTCTATCCACTATATGGTGCTGCTTCTTTTTGCATTAAAATTTAAAATTCAATACATTTTTAGTTTTATTTAGAATATGAGGAAAGAAAATTACTTATATAAATTGTTTTATCCAAAAAAGGATGGAATAGTGTTCTGAAGCTACTTTTAGGTTCCAATTCTAATTAACCTTAGAGTTAGATATTCTATCCTTCTTCAAAATCTCCATTGACTTGGGCCACAATATTTAAAGGGAACCTTTTGTGGAAACCTTTCTATTCAAAATTTGATATAATTCCATTGCTATAAGACATGATAACAAAGTAGTAACAGAAACAAAATTTAAAAGTTCTGCAAGTCCCAATCCATAACTCTTGCTATATCTCATATAAATAAATATAAATTTAAAAATTTAATACAAATTAAAATAAATAAAAACATAAATAAAACATTTGCATCTTTAAGTGGTTTACTCATGTTGTCTTATTTGGTTCTTACAATAACCCTGTATGGTAGGTTATGCAAATAAACTCTTCTCTATTCTACAGAAGAGGTCATTGAGATCCAGAGCTATCAAGTGGTCACCAAATGACATGTCCAGGATGCCAAACCAAATCTTGTCTTCTCATCCTGTATGAATTTTTGTGTAAATTCTACCCTATATTTTCCATTGAAAAAGGAGTCATTAAAAAAATGATTAAAGGATTAGCCATCCCCAAATTAAAAGTGGTCACAATTCTTTATGTTGCATTTTATATTACATTGGAAATAATGTTTGATTGTTCTAAAAGATCCTTTTTTTAAAAATATTTTCCATATTTACATGATTCATTTTCTTTCTCTCCCTTCTTTCCTCCCCATTCCTAAATATAATGAGTACTTCCACAGGATTATACAAATGTTATCACATACCTATTTCCATACTATTCGTTTCTGCAATAGAGCAATCTTTTAAAACCAAACCCCCCAATTATATATCCATATAAACAAAGAAGTCATTTGTTTTTCTTCTCTCTTTCTCATTCCACAGTTCTTTCTCTCAATGTGGATAGCATTTTTTTTCTCATAAATCCCTTGGGATTGTCTTGTAGTAGCAAAATCCATAACATCAGACTGTTACACAATGTTTCACTTTCTGTGTATCATATTTTCTTGGTTCTGTTCATCTCACTCTGCATCAGTTCCTGGAGGTTCTTCCAGTTCATATAGAAATCCTCCAGTTCACCAATCCTTACAGCACAGTAGTATTCCATCACCAACAGACACCACAATTTGTTCAGCCATTCCTCAATCAAAGGGCATCCCCTCATTTTCCAGTTTTTTGCCACCACAAAGAGTACAGCTATGAATATTTTTGTACAAACATTTTTCATTATTATCTCTTTAGGGTACAAACCTAGTAGTGGTATTGCTGGATCAAAGGGTAGGCGTTCTTAAAGATCCTTTTTTTCACTTTGTTGTCTTTATTCCCCCCTTATTTTCTTTTAACATGCCTGTTTTATTTATTTTACTTTTAAAATGTATTTCTTTGTTACATTAAAATTCCAAGATTTTGCCTTCCCTCTCTTCCCTCCCTGTACTGGAGAGGTGATATTGTTGGAGGTAGTTCCTCACTACAAACTCCCTAAATAGATGAAATCACAGATCTAGTAATAATCATAATATTAAAACAAAATAATTTTACATATCTATATATAACAAAATATATGTATAGCATTTTAATATATGCAATGTGCTTCATATAGTTTAACTTTGATTTTTCATAGCAGTCCTTTTAGAAAGGTACTAATACTTTCCTAATTTTACAGATGACAATACGGACCCTGAAAGGTTATGGTATTTGCCCAAGGTGACATAACTAGCAGAATTGGAACCCAAGTCTTCCTAATTCCAATTCCCATGATCTTTTTACTATACCACCTAGCTTCGTTAGTGACTACTCAGCATAGATAAGTAACAAATTAGGTCCTCTCTGGTGCAGAATAGGAAATAAGCCCTCTTCTGCTGTCATGCATTCAGACAGGCTATCCCCAATAACTAGTGCTCCCTCGTAATCACTGGCTTTCATGATACTTATCTTCCTTTATGGCTCATAAAATAGTAGTAGATGATATTTATTAATGACATTTAAGTTTGAAAGTGCTTTATATATTTATCTCATTTAATCCTCACCCCAGTCCTATAAAGGGAGGGATATTATTGTCTCCCATTATATATACAAATATAATTGTTATTATTATATTATATATTATACATATTGTATTATAGATACATTATAATATATTATGTATATTATATAAATGAGGAAACGAAGCTTGAGAGAACATAGGTGACTTTCCCAAGATCACAAAACTCTTTTAATTGTGAGGCAGAATTTGAAACCATGTCTTTCTTTCATCAAGTATTATCCATCCAGCATGATCATACCCTCCCCAAAGAACCTTCTCTGATCTTTTTTCCATCCCTAAACTCCTAAACCTTGCTTAAACATTTCTATTGTCCCTGGTTGGATCTCTCCTTTGCCCATTTCACTGCCTACTTTATCTTCCACTTTTTGTGTTATTGACATATCTCTGCTATAGAATTTATACTTTACAAAGAGAGATTTTTCTTCTCTTTGTATCTTTAAGCACCTAAAACATGCCTGGTACATAGTAGGTGCTTAATAATTGCGTGTGTAACTGAATGGAGTCACTGGGAAGCAGACTGTCAACCTATTCCACAACTCTGCTACAGCTTTACTACATGACCTTGAACAAGTTGCTTTTCCTTTGTTTTAGTTTACTTTGACATAAAGGGGTATCATAACATTTAACCTATCTCCTGGGTGTGTTCAGGTTTAATGAATAAATGTTTATAATGTCTTCTGAGCTCCTCGCATGAAATGTACTGTAACTGTGAAACATTATTGTTGCTATTACAGCACTGCCTTGGGATTCTCCGTCTTTAAGCCAGCTGGAGATAGGAGGGCCCCAGAAATAATAATAACTCTTCTTCCAGGGCTACCTTCCTCCCAAAGAACTTACAGACATTATCTCGCTAATCCCCACAACATCCCAGAAATGCAGTTGGAAAATAAGACTTCTTAATTTCTTTGGGCAAGTGGAGAAACTAAGGCAAAGAGAGGCGATAATGGAACTAGCGTGACACAATGAGTCACATGTGGGCAATGATGAAAAATGTCCTTGTAATAGCAGTGCATTCTGTTTATGAGAACACTAAGCATACAAAAGACAAATTCTCCAACATGATTAACTCATTCAGAACTGGTGAAAGTAGCATGGTTTGGTGAAATCACAGGTCCAAGTTTTTATTTTAAAAGTGGATGCATGAAGTCAGAAGGTCAAGATGTAAATCTTCAGTTTACTAGTTATTTTCAATGTGATCCTGGATACAAACTCTTTAGACCTGTTTAAAGTAGATGATAATATCTTTGCTGTTTCCTTCACAAGGATGTTACAAAGATCACTGCAGAGTGGAATCTGTAAAATGTAAAAATGGCAAAAATATAAAGTGTTAGTCAATCAGACAGGGGACAGATTGAATTACTTTTCCAGTAATAAGTGATTAATAAAAGACTGATTATAATGGACTAATTTTAGACAGAAATTATTGCTTAATTCATGAAATTCAAGGCTTTAAACACATTAAAAAAAAGATCTGAGGATTTTAGTGGACTTCGAATCAACAGTTTACTGTGGCAATCAAAAACAATAAAGGCAATTTTAGACTGTATTAAGAGAGGCAACAACAACAACAAAAATCATCAAATAGCACTCAGTTTTTCATGGTTTTCTTCCATTCTTTCAATGATGGTAGCAAAGGAATGGGAACAAAGGCAGAAGACTCAAAGAATTAGTCTAAAACTTTGTTAAACAATTTCATTATTGGTATACTAAAAGCAAGATCTTTTTCAGTGACCAAAAAGTGGATGGTCTCCTAAGAGAACCGGAAGGTATCAATTATATTCTAAATGAAAATGGAAAAAAAAGAAATTACAGTCACATATTAATGCATGGACTTTCCTTAGAGAGGCAAAATAAGGAGTTAGAGGAGCTGCATGAAATAAAGATAAATAAATAACATTATTTCAACATAGAAATGGTGGTCAGAATAGACAGGTTGTATAATGTGCCAGAAATAAGAAATTTTTAAAATCAACCATCTGGAGAATTATGAAGAAACTTCACAATTTTACATATATTAATATAGTCTTTTTTAAAAAAGATTACTTTCTACCTCATAATTAATACTAAGTATTGGCTCCAAGGCAGAATAGTGGAAAGGGCTAGGCAATAAAGGTTAAGTGACTTGCCCATAATCACACTGCTAGGAAGTGTTGGAGGCCAGATTTAAGCCCTGGACTTCCTATCTTTAGGCTTACCTCTCAACCTATTAAGCCACTTGCCTGCTACTCTTCATTAATATATTCTTCAAGAGGAGAGCTGAGACACTCAGTGGACACCAAATAATATTTTCAGGTTTAATCAATTATTTTAACAAACAGGTGACATAATTATGAGGGAATTATTGTAAGGTCAATTTTCTATATATAATCAGATTACCAACTCTGTGCTCCCTTAATGGTAACACCTTTTATATTTAAGTCATGCAATCTACTCTCCTATCCACTTCCATTTTATCGGCAAGTTCACCCCATTCACATTCATAGTTATGATTATTAACTTTATGTTACCATCCATTCTACTTTTTCCCAAATGTTTATCCTTCTCTCTCTTTTTACTCTGTCCCTCCTCAAAAGTGTTTTGCTTCTGATCATCACTTCCCCCAAACTACTTTCTTCTATGAATCCTTCCCTACTTTTCTTATCACTTTCCCATCTTATTATATACTATGGGGTAAAATAGATTTCTATACCCAACTGAGTATGCTATTCTCTCTTTGAGCCAATTCCAATGAGAGTAAAGTTAAAGTATTATCAGTACCATCTTCAATCTTTCCTTTTACTATAAAAGTTCTTTCACTCCTCTTTTATATGAGATAATTTTACCCCATTCTATCTCACCCTTCCCCCTTCTCCAAATGCATCCTTCTTTCTCCCCCTTAATTTTAATTTTTATATCATCTCATCATATTCAACTCACATTCATGCCTTCTGACTATGTATACTTCTACTAACTGTCATAATAATGATAAAATATCTTCTCATAAAGGAATATAAACAGTTTAACTTTATTGAATCCCTTATGATTTCTCTTTTCTGGTTACCTTTTTGTTTCCTTTGAGTCCTGTATTTGAAAGTCAGATTTTCTATTCAGCTCTTGTCTTTTCATCAGGAATGCTTGAAAGTCCTCTATTTCATTAAATATCCATAATTTCCCCTGAAAGATTATGTTTAGTTGTGCTGTGTAGAATTTCTTGCATGTAATCATAGCTCTTTCATCTTCCAAAATGTCATATTCCAATTCCTCTAATGTTTCAAAGTGGAAGCTGCTATATCTTGCATTATCCTGACTGACTACGGTTCCAAAATATTTGAATTGTTTCTTTTTGAGTGTTGCCATAAGCTCTCTTAGCTTAGAAGCTCTGGAATTTGATTATGATACTTCTGGGAGTTTTCATTTTGGGATGTATCAGGAGATAATCAGTGGATTCTTTTCATTTCTATTTTATCCTCTTCTTCTGGGATACCTTGGAAGAATTGATTAATTTCTTAATATATGATTTCTAGGCCCTTTTTTTATCATGGCTTTAAGGTGGTTCAATAATTCTTAAGTCATCTCTCCTTGATCTATTTTATAGATGAGTTATTTTTCAAACAAAATATTTCACAGTTTTTCTATTTTTTATTCTTTTGATTTTTAAAAATTGTTTCTTGATGTCTCATTAGCTGCCACTTATGCAATGCTCATTTTTAAGAAATTATTTCTTTCAGTGAATTTTAGGGCCTATTTTCCCCACTTTTTTCTTCAGTAGATTTTCATGCCTCTTTTACCATTTGACCCATTCTGGATTTTTTATGGCATTATTTTCTTCAGTATTTTTGAGCCTCCTTTATTAAACTTTTTACTCTTCATGATTTTCTTTAATTTCTTCAATTTCTTTTCCCAGTTTTTCTTCTCTACTATGTGATTAATAAAATACTTATTGAACACTTCCAGGAATTCTTTTTCTTTTTAAACTTAAGATCAATTAACATTTTTCTCTGAGGCTTTGCATGTAGCTATTTTGGCTGTACAATAGCTACATGAAAATTTACCCATTGCTATCTTCTAAGTTTCTGTTTTGATCTTTCCTGTCACCACAATAACTTTTTATGGCCCAGTTCCTTTTTGTTATTTGTTCATTTTTCCAGACTAATATTTTACTTTTAACTTTAAGTTAAATTTGGACTCTGCTCCCAGGGTGGAGGAGATACTGTCCTAAGTTTTAGACTTTTCATGCTATTGTTTTCAGAGCTAGTTCTGGAGTTTTGTAAGTTCTTTCAGTCTGTGCTCTTATCTATGAGTGTCCACAAATACTCTTTTCTCTCCTAAAACTGTGTCCAGGATTACTGCTCCTGCTATTTTTCATCCTTGCCTAGGGTCCAGAAATCCAGAACCACATATGGGCAATGAAAAAAGTATTACCCCCACGGCCTGCAAAAGATCCACATAATCTCTTTCTGACCCATTGTCCATCTCCTTTACTATTTGTGAGCTGATAGCTATAGAAGCTTCCACTGCTGCCTTTTCAGTCACCAGGCCATGGCCTGCACTGAACTATGCTTTGTTTTCTTACCCTAGTGAAATTGTCTTGGGCTGAGAATTTGTTTTACCTTGTCCTTTTGTTGCTTCTGTTACTTAAAATTTGTTTTGAAGTAGGACTTTAATGTTAATTGGAGGGGAATTTGGGAAACCTCAGGCAAGTTCCTGCCTTCGCCATCTTGGCTCTGCCCCCCCCCCAACTCCCAGCCCCTATTTTTGTTAGTTTAAACCTTATTCTCTTTTCAGTGAGCAATTTAAAGGAGCCCTTAGACAAAGTTGAAAAGGGCTTAGAAGTCACCAAGTTCAAACCCTCCATTATATAGATGAGGAAACTGAGGAACATAATAGTTAAATTATTTACCCAAAGTATACAGCTAATACCCAAGATATATTTGAAAACTTGCTCTTCCTGAATTCAAGTCCAGTCCCCTACTAGTACACCATGAAGGAGCTCCTTGAGACTGGGCAATTTTTACTGTTATCTTAACCAAATAATAAATATATCCTTGGTTCAAAATTGTCCCCAGGTATTTTACCATTCACTAGTTTTGTAGTTATTAGGGTCCTAGAGCTATTCACTGAAAAGGCTTCATAAAGACAAAGGAAAGGAAAATAATAATACTAGTTGATATTCATATAGTGCCTAGTATGTGCCAGGAACCTAACATATATGATCTCATTTAATATTCAAAATGATTCTGGGAGGCAGTTATTATTATTATCCTCACTTTACAGATGAGGAGACTGGGGAAAATGGGTTAAGTGACTTGCCCAGGCAGTAAATAAATGTCTGAGTCAGAATTTGAATACATAACTTCTTGACATCAGTACCAGTGCTTTTATCCACTGCACTTTTATCCACAAGTAGTAGCAGTAGTATTTTCAAGGAAATAGCTGTCACTGACTTTGTAACAAAGAGTTATCATTGACTTTCCCTTTGGCATATTGCAAACAATGCTCTAAAGATGTTATGTGGAAATGGAAAGCATGGAATCCCTGCAAAGATACAGGGACAGCCTCACCCAGAATTCCAGGGGACCCCTCTGGAGAACTTTGGGTGAGGAGGCAGTTGAGAGGAATTGACAGTTACTTTGTGGAGGTTGAAGTGAGCAGACACCCTGCTTACTACTCCAGACTTGGAGTTCACTTGAGAGGCCATTCTGGCATAACATTCTCCACATAACAAAGAACAAAGAACTTGCAGCCCAGCCCAATACATAAGAATGTTTCTAAAATCACCCCCAAACTAGAGAAATAAAGCCAGACATGCACACAGAGAATACAGCGGCAATTACTCTCAGACTTCTGAGCAACAAGCTGTTCTAGCATGACAACCGAACCTGGTCATCTGTCTGGCTCTCCTTCAGTTTAATCCGACAATCTCTATGATCACAGAAGAAGGGCCAGTTTAGAAAGTATTTAGAAAATGTAGAGACTCTGCTTTCAAAGGGGTAGAGGCTAAATCATTGTTAGGGCTACAGGCAGCACTTCCCATCATTTTGCTGCCCTAGCTCTATGAATGTAAGAGAAGGAGAGAAAGGAACAGTATCTATCATCTGAAACTAGACCTCATGAGCTGGAAAGGAGGTCAAGAAAAGTCTTCTGATGCTGAAATGTTCATTTCTGGGAATTCCATGTGGTTATATGGTAACATCTGTTTTTCCTGGTTCCTCCTTCCAGAGCATCAATAAGTCATACAGCAGGCAACAATTAAGCACAAATGGCAAGTGGGCATTCCCTGGCCTAGTCAAAGAAGCCAAAATTCTAAAATGCGGCTTCAGTATGAGGAAATCCAATAAGTCTAGACCTTAGGGAAATGAATTTTGAGAAAATATTCATGATAACTCAACCTTTGAAGGAAAAATGGAGTAGGGCAGATGATCCATGTTAAAATATCTAACCTTCTGAAATGTCTATCTAATTGATTTTAATTAGATTATCTTGAAAATTCCCTCCATCCTTTGTGTTGCAAATTCAGAGCTGGCCTTATAAGGAAGACTTTGCATAGGTGGCCTTTGCAAAATTCACTTAACTATAATCAAAGAGAAAAGGAAAGAGAAGGGAAGGGAAAGGAAGAAAAGAGAAAAGAAGAGGAGAATGAGACAAGGCAAGGCAGGGGACAGCAAAGAGAGGAAAGGAAGAAAAGAGAGTAGGGGAGAGAAGAGAAGGGGAAAAGAGAGGAGGGAAGGGGTGAGAAGGGGAGGAGAAAAGATGGGAGAGGAGGAGAGAGGAGAGGGGATGGAGGGGAGGAGAGGAGAGGGGAGGAAAGAAAAAGAAAAGTCCAATTTCTGATAGCTTGAGAACTCAAAAGAATACTAAAAAATTACATATCATCATTACCCATCAAGTTAGCAGATGACATGATTAACTGTTATGGCTATTCATAGGTACAGGTGTCATCAGAAAAAAAGACAAGTTTTTGAAAAGTGTCCTTTTTTATATGGTGCACATTGAAAAAATATTGTTCTGTGTGACTACAATATTGATTTAGAATTATTTTCAATGTAAAGGGGTGCAGGGAGACGGTGATAATCACAGTTACTTTATCTGCAATGCTTTACTTATCTTAAGCATCCAGGTGGAATGGACAGATAACTAGGATGAACCCAGCAGGCCCAGCATCTTAACTAGATGCTCTCCTTTCTGCTCACAATTAAACAACTTTTGCATGTTTGAATTTGTTTGGGGTATCCTTAAAGGAGGCCAATTCTGTTCCAGTTGAATGTCCTTGATTATATGGTATTCAGACCGAAGGAGATTACAAAACAATAGACACAACCTAAATGTCTTTGTGTTAATTAAATTGCCAGAAATTTTATCACGAGGCTGGGTAATGATTCTATAGCCCAGCAGGATGTGGTCCCTTTAAAAGAAGCTGAGAAGCTCGAACTGCAACCTCCCTTTGCTGACTTTGCAGACTATTCAATCAGAGAGCAGGTCAAAGCAGCTAGGACTAGGAAGTAGAGAACCCCATGGCACAAGAGAGAGATTTCGGTTGAGCACAGAGGCTGAAGATGTATTAAGCATCCTAGCCTCTAAACTCTGTCCTGATAGGTTGAAGGTTTTCCTATCTTCTATAACTAGGAAATGTATCTCTTGTCTATATTTCATCACAATAAAAGTTACAGGTGAAAAGAGTCACAAGTGAGCTATCCAAGAATTCTCTTGTATTCCACTCTTCATTCCATGACTCTGAGTAAATCGCTTTAATTCTGCTTCTCTTCTGTAAAAAAAAAATAGGGGCAGCTAGGTAGCTCAGTGGAGTGAGAGTCAGGCCTAGAGACGGGAGGCCCCAGGTTCAAATCTGGCCTCAGACACTTCCAAGCTGTGTGACCCTGGGCAAGTCACTTGACCTCTATTGCCCACCCTTATCACTCTTCCACCAAGGAGCCAATACACAGAAGTTAAGGGTTAAGAAAAAAATAGGGACAATAATGCCCCATAGTTACCAACTTCACCTCATAGGTAACAAGAACCAATGAGATGATGCATATACGTTTCTTTGCAAATTCTGAATATTATGATGATGATTGTGATTTTGGACAAAGTGATAGAAAATGTTACTATGCATTCTTTTCTGATATAAGAATTATTCAAGACTTCCTAGTTAGGTTTCAGTGTTTTTCTACCTCCTGACTTTGATTCTTGGAACTTAATGAAATAATATAATAATCAGTAAGTTTTTTGAAGCAAGAATAATTGTAATCTTTTGAAGTGTGTTAGAACAATAAAAGTGGAGAGGGGTGAAATATTTGCCTCTGTGTCGTATTTTTCTAAGCCCACTGCCTCTTCCAATATGTGCATTGGTGTGATATCATTTCCAGCCCACTGTCTTTCCAAATATCCTCCCCAAACAAATATTCTAGACTCTTTCCCCAGGTTTCAAGAAGACTCCTTTCTGTTTGGACTATTTCAAACTTTTACAAAGAAATCTGAAGCCAGGTGAAGCCTTCAGGTTTCTTTTGGAATCTGACACTGGCCAGTTTGCCAAGAAATTTGCCAAGATTTGATGAACTTTTCTATGAACCTCAAGAAATTTCACGCTGGGGCAAAAACCGGAAACAAGACACATTTTGCTAGGTTTCAGATTTCATTCAGACCAGCTAGCCAGGCTCTCCCCCCTCTCAATTGTGTTAATTATTTCCTGACTCAAAATGAGAGGGAAAGATTAAATCACCCTCTGAACTATCAACTGTACAACATAGTATTTCCTAAGAAAAGAGAACTTGAGCAATAGATATATTAGAAATCAAGATGACTTCACACCATAAAATATTGGCACTTTTTCTTGGCTAGTGGAAATGCCAGAAGATATGAAGTTATTTGAACATAGTAATAGAGATGAACAAGTATTACGAAGAAGTCCTTAGCCACAGAATAAGGGTGACAGAGATTTTAGCCTAAATAGAAGAAAAGGAATGACAATATCCAAAGATGGCCTGGCATTATCACACTCACCTATATTTTCATAGCTTTTTAACTTCCAATTCAATTTACTTCTATTAAATACAGCATAGTACAGAAGTCAAAGAAAAACATAGATGTTGAAAATTTACTCTCCTGATTTTTCATAGCTCTCTTCCTAACTTCCCAAATGATGATAGATAAATTTTCAAGGAAATGGTTCTGCTTCTTCCAAATTTCTAACCTGGATCATCTTATGTTTTTTGTTTACCATAACATTTTAAAGTTATATATATATGTATAGTGTCAAACCTATATAATAATAATAATAATGATCTATAATCTGCTTATCACTAAAGTCTCTAGTCTTTACATTGACCTTTTCAGAGTACAGAGTTCAACACTAAGTGTTCTATATAAAATAGTTCAATATTAAATATTCTCTATATAATATATTTTAGATGCTCAATATATATAAGAATGATAATATATAATTTGCTTATCACTTTACTATCTAGGAGTTCAGAGTTCTTGATAAATCCGATGCTATGATTCTTGAAATGAAAAGAAACAAATATAAATTATAGTTACTCTTAACTTATTAGTAAAAGGAAGACATTCTAGAAAAAAAGGTCCCAAACATTTTAAATTTAAGATGACTTTGTACTAATTACTACTAAGTATTCTACAATGAATGATGACAAAATTTCCTCAATCTATAGGTAGGTCAGAGACCAGAATCTTTACCATCTCCATTTTATCATTTGGAAAATCCAAAGATTAAATAACTTGATAAAAGAAAATACAGAGACAACTTGCAATCTTAAAATTATGGAATTTTGTCAAAACTGATATATAATCTTGACAGTAAAATAAATAAACAAGTTCTATATTTTAATGTTAGCATTCTCACAGCTATAACCACTTACTCTTTTTATTAGGTTGTAAGCTAGATGATCACAGAGATTATATCTTATCAGAACTTTTAATTGTTTCTCCTTCAGTGCTTAATATGGTATCCTTACTCAAGATATTTTTAAAATAACTATTTAATTGACAATAGAATGTAAAGTCTTTGAGAACAGGTCCTGATTTTTTTGTCCTTGTTTCTCCCCCACCTAACACACTAATGTGTTTAGAGGGGCCACCCATGTCTTTGATTTCAAATTCACTCTGTACCAGACTTTTACATATTAAAAAAATAATAATTCCTTTATTCATGCTGCTTCCCTACAAAAGATCTTGAAGTGACTCACCATAACCAATTTTTCTCAAAAACTTGGCTTTCCTCAAAAATCTTGCCTCATAGAGATAATAGAGACAAAAATATTTGAGGATGACATTGTAGTAATCCATGTATAAATAGACGAGGGCATAGCCTAAGGTGAGTGAAATGTGAATGAAACAGTGAACCTGAGAGACATTTATTCTAAATCCCATAAATTTAATGGAGAGTGCTCAGAAATGTTTTGTTGTTTTTTTTTTTCCTGAAAGATGATCACATCCTGAAATGACCACTGCTAAATGGGGATTTATTCAGTCCAATTTGACCTTTAAGGAGGGACTTGATGGTTTTACCTCCTATCAGCCACTTAGCCTACTACAGAAATATCAGAAAAGCAAATGATATCTCCAAATTGTCACATATGATAAATGCCTAGGGGCCCATCATGGACAGAAAATGGGCAAGGAGAAATACATTTCCCAAGTTGCATGTTTCTCCTGTCAGTCAAAGAATAGGATTTCAAAAGTAAATACATGCAGCTGATTTATACTTCAGGAAATTCAAATGAAGGAAAGGGAAGTGTGACATTTCAGATTTCCCCATTGCTCCCTCAACAATCCTTTCCTCCCTCCCAACATACTGAAAGCTGGAATGCCCTCACCCCTCCTCCTCTCCAATGATCTCTGTGCAAAGTATTTTAGAGGGTAAAGCCCAGGCTCCTCTGTGAAATGTTCCCAGACTCCTAGGAGTCATTCATGAATCCCCTCTCTTCAGAATTCCTATAGCATTTATTTGCAAAAGAATTTGTTCAACACAACATATGTAACCTTTTATTATTTTTATATTTCTAGGTATATATGTTCTCTGTATATAGATACTTTTTACATATGTCTTTTCTTAAGATAGCTAGGTGGTACAATGGATACATTTTGCAGCCTGGAGTCAGGAAGACTTGAGTTCATATCCAGCCTCAGGCACTTACTAAATGGGTGATTTCTGAGCAAGTCCCTTAACCTGTTTGTCTTACTTTCCTCATCTGGAAAAATGGTGATAATGATAATAACTACTTCCCCAGGGTCATTGTGAGGATCAAATAAGATATCTATAAAGCACTTAGCACAGTGTCTAGCACATAAGTAAGCACTATATAAATATTAGACATGATGATGATGATGTTGATTATCTGGAAAATTAACTGATTAGTTCCTTTAGGGAAATGACTGCTCATACCTCCGGAATTGCCATGTCCTGTTGAAACATCTTGAATAAAACATCTATTCAAAAATATTGTTTCAATTAAACAAACAATAGATATCTACTCTGTACAGAGCACTGTTAGATACAAGATGAAAGCCAAAGCTTAAATAAAATCAAATCTCTGCCTTCATAGAATCGACTCAGGAGCTGTGATAAAGACACAGGTAGCATAGTACAAAATTAAATGGAAAATACAAAGAGAGAAGCAGTCAAAGTACTGTACTATTAAAGCTACAAGGGAAGGTTGGATGTAATTATGGAATGGAGAGATCAAAATAGGCTTCCTGTAGGAGGTGGCAGTTGAATAAAGTATTAAAAGATGAATTAGAATTCCAAAAGTGCTAGAGAGAGGGTAGAAAATATTAGAGCAGTCTTGGGTTTCAAAGAAAGATATAGCTTCCAGGGATAAGGAAGTAGCAATCATGCTGTACTCTGTTCAGGTCATACCACATCTTGATTATCATGTTCAGTTATGGGTGTCACATTTCAGAAAATTTTTAAAATGGAGAACAGGATCCATGATGTTGCCATCTGAGTATAGAATGAATAAGTTGGGGGTAGTTAGCCTAGAGAAGAGAAGATTACAGGGAGAAGGACATGATAGCTATCTTCAAGTATTTGAATGGCTGTTATGGGGTGTATAGTTGGAAAATCTTAAACATTTAAAACTGTATTATGCAAAATTTCTTTCTGTATAACCCACAATGCTTTTCCCTTTGTGTACCTTTGCATCTTCACGTGTTGGTTATAAGTTCTGAGGCTCCGCCTTACTCCTCCTCTTTTTGCTCTCACAAGCTGGCTGAATAGCTAGGTCTCTTACCTTAATTATTATGAATAAACTTCTTAAATATAATACTTGGAATATTGGATATTAATTTTAAAATCCACAGGGGAAGAGAGATTAGGCTTGCTCTATTTGAGCCCAGAGACTAGGACTACGAATGTTAAGATAAGGAAGATTTAGGCTTGACTCTGGGTGGGGAGAAGGAGGGAGAAATTGTCATAATTAGAACATCAAGTGGAATGGGCTGTCTTTATAAATCAAGGATTCCCCTTTCACTACAATATTTCAAGCAAAAGATAGATAACATTTCAGAGGGATGTCATTATAAGGATTCTTTTTTCACTTTTCAGTTGGACAAGATGAGCACTAAACTACATTCCAACTTTGAAATTATGATTATGTAATGAAAACTTTCCTGATAAAGCAAACACACATAAATATATATTTGGATACTTGGAAAGTGTGAGGAGTATAAAAGGAATGGCAAATAGTTATTTGTCCAGAGCATTCAGCATACAGGGGGAATAGGATGAGGTGAAGTTGAAATTCTAGGATTACGCCAGATTGTGGAGAGCCTTGAATTAGACTAAAGCTTTAGAACCTTGCTTGGGAAGTAGTAGAGAACTCCTAAAGAGACTAGGGGGAAAGGAGAGAAATAATAAAGTTAGCTAGATATTAGAACAGAGAGTGGGAAGAAGATATGGAATAAAGATCTTTATCAGAGTGTTGCAGTGTGAAAAAGGATGGATATGATGGAGACAGAATAAGCAGGACATGGTAACTTAGGAGATATGAGATATGAAAGATTAAAAGAAAAAGATGAGAAAGAAATCACTAAGATTTTTAATAGAGGGGAAGACACTAACAAAAATGGTGAAATCAGGAGGAAAATATTTAGGATGAATAGAATCAACTTCATTTTGTATGTAGCTTCATCATGGTTCAGTGGTATCTGACTCATTGTGATCCCATTCGGGGTTTTCTTGGCACACATACTAAAGTGCTTTGCCATTTCCTTCTCCAGCTCATTTTACCAATGACGAATTGAGGCAAACAGGCTTGTGACTTTCATAGGTTAACACAGCTAGTAATCTCTGAGGCCAGATTTGAACTCAGGAAGTTGAGTCTTCCTGACTTCAGGCCAACATTCTATCCATTGTATCACCAACTAGCAGCATAGGTTTAAAGCATTTTAAAGAGCATTTAGTTAAAACTCATTTCACAGTTGAAGAAACTCAAGTAAAGAAGTTAAATGACTTGCCCAAAGTCAAAAAGATCTGCCACAGCTTTAGAACATAGATACTTTAGCTCCCTAGCTGTTATTCTTTCCAGAGTACTTTGCTGCTCCTCAATTTGTGAAACTTGGGTATTGGTGGGATACTCAAATAGAGATGTCCTACTGGCAAATGAAAATAAGTATCACAGAATTTGAGACTGGAAAGGATTTCAGTGGACATCTAGTTCAAACCACACTTAAAAAGAATTCTTATGATCACAATGGAGAAGTAGTATTCCAGTCTTAGCTTAAAGATCCCAAAGAAGATGTAACCTAACACTTTTCAAGAAAGTCTATTCCATGATCCAGGACAATTCTGAGGGACTTCTGAGAAAGAACACTATCCACATTCAGAGAAAGAACTGTGGGAGTAGAAACACAGAAGAAAATCAATTGCTTGAACACATGGGTCGATGGGGATATGATTGGGGATATAGACTCTAAATGATCACCCTAATACAATTATCAATAATATGGAAACAGGTCTTGATCAATGATATCTGTAAAACCCAGTGGAATTGCGCATTGGCTGGGTGGGGAGGGGGAGGTTGTTGGAGGGGAAGGAAAGAACATGAATCATGTAACCATGGAAAACTATTCTAAATTAATTAATTAAATGAAATTTTTCAATTAAAAAAAGAAAGCCTATTCTATTTTTAAACTAGTTGTTAGGAAGTTTTTCCTGATTTAAAACCTTAATTGGACTCTTTGTAACTTTGTTATTCTGCCCTCTGGAGCCAGATTGGAAAATCTCTAGTCCTTCCCCAGCATGATAGCTCTTCAAATAGCCATATGATGGACAGTTTTAATGTCTCCCATGCCACTAATCGCCAAAACTTAACTTCTTCAATCTAAACATGCCTAGTTCATTTGACCAATCATCATACAACATGGGCTCAATGCTCTCCATCATCCTGGTTGCCTTCCTTTGTATGTTGTCCTGCTTATCAGTGTCCTTCATTACCTGGAGTTCCATGTACTGAAAACAATAATTGAAATGAGGTCTGATGAGAGCAGATTAGAGTGGAGACTATAACATCCTTATTACTTGAAGCTCTGCCCCTTTTAATGCAGCCTAAGATCACATTAGCTTTTTCAGCTGACACATCACACCGCTGACTCACATTGAACTTGCAGGCCATTAACCTTCTCTCAGAACAATTCCATTCTATCCATGCCTCCCTAATATTATACTTTGGAAATCTTGGGGGTTTTGTGTCCAATAACAAGACTTTATATTTATCTTTATTAAAGTTCAACTTACTAGATTCAGACCAGTTTTCTACACTGTCATGACTTTTGGAATCCTGACTCTAACATCCAGTTGTTTTTGTTTATTTTTACCATCCCTCTCATTTTATGTCATTTGTAAATTTAATAAGTATCCCACTTTTATTCAAGTAATTGATTTACAAAACATAAAATAATGGAGGGCCAAGCATAGAACACTTTAGTACTCCACTGGAGACCTCCTCCCCTGTTGACATTGGACACTTAACAATTGATCTTTGAGTCCTGTCAACTGAGTTCTAAATCCATCTGACTATATTCTAATTAATATCTCATGAATCCTCCTAAGAATAACATGAAAAACTTAATAAAAAAGTTCTGGGGAAATCTAAATATACTATAACCATGGAATTTTTTATCTACTAGTTTAGAAATTCTGTTAAATAGGAAATGAAGTTAGTCTGGCATGACCTGTTCTTGATAAAGCAATACTAGCTCTGTGTAAGTACTACTTTCCTCTCTAGATGGTCACTAATCATTATCTTTAATGATCCATTCTAGAACTTTACAAAGAACTGACATCAAGCTCGCTAATCTATAGTTTTCAGATCTCTTCCCATTTTTGAAAAAAGCAGCAACATTTGCCCTTCAGCAATTTTACTTCTCTTGTTTTAAACAACACTTCAATATGATTGACAATAGTTTAGTCATTATGTCTGCCAAGTCTTTTAGTATTTGGGAATATAGTTCATTAGAGACAGCTAAATGGTTATAGTGGATAGAGTTCTGGGGCTGAAGTCAGAAAGATCTCATTTCTAATCTCAGTCTCAGATACTTAAAAGCCATGATATGCTGGACAAGTCACTTAATTTCTCTCTATTGTAGTTTTGAGTGTAAAATGGAGAAAATAATAGTACCTACCTCTGAGTTGTGAAGATCAAATAAAATATTTGTGAAATTCTTAGCACAGTACCTAGCACATTATGTATTTTTTGTACCTTCATCAGGACCAAATAACTTTATTTCATCAAAAGCAGCTAGATGCTTTCCTAGTATCTTCTTAATAATCAGGAGTATCAATTTCCTGTTAATGATTATTAATGTACTATAATTTCCAGTGTAAAATTCACTTTTAAAAAACCTAGTAGCATTGTCTTCCCTTTGTTGTCAATTATTATCACATACGTCCTAGGCTAAGGAATGAATTATATTTTGGTCTTCCTTTTTTTCCTCAATGTAGCTTCAAAATCCCTTTTTGTGTTATTGGTTTTAATTTTCCTTAATAGCCCTATTTAATTCTGATGTTTCACATTCCTAACACTATTTTAACACGACTATATGATACTAATATTTATCCTCTGTTGCTTGCACTTGATTCCACATCCCAAATATTTTTTAAGAAAAATATAAACTATTGGATAAGTTCTCTTCAAACAAATCTCATTTTTTATTTCTCACTGAATTTTTCTCTTTGTATCTTCAGAATTTCATTCATCGGCATCTTCTATCCCTCATGGGATATTGTTTTTTTGAAGTATTTTACTCCATGGGATTCTATCTATCTTTCCTTTGAACCCTTCAACATCTACCATTCCCAAATTCAGACTATGCCTTGATTTTTCTCACTCATTTCTAACTAAGCAATTAACACTCATACATGACACCTGGAATGCCCTAGTCAACGTTCCTTTTTTGTAAAATGGCCTGGGAACCAAGCCTGGTCCAGATAGAGAGGTAACAATGGAAGGGAACACTGAACAAGGGTTCAGGAGACTTTATTTCTTGTATTGCTCCTGCTATTGACTAGCTGTGTGACTCTGAGGCCCATTTTCCTTATATATAAAAAGAGGAACTTCAGCTAGCTGGTTTCTTTAGATCCCTTTCAGCTTTAAGATTGTTTGGTTCTAACCACTAAGGACATCATTCTGTTAGGTCACAATATCTTGCTCCCTCCGATGCATTATTTGGGACTCTGGCTGAGTCAGACTCAGTACAATGACTAAAAGAAACTAATTAGGTTCCCAGGGGCATCTTTTGCTAGAGTATTGTTTATTTCTTTTCCCCTCATAGCAACTTTTTCTCGTGAATATCTTTCATTTGGGTTTTTATACTTCTCTCATATGTCCTTTTCTTCATGCTAACCAATCAAATTCTTGGGGAAAATCACTTGGCTTGAAGTTTGTTCCCCCTAATATCTTTTTCTGATTCACAACTCTTCTTTAGCATCAGTATAGTTCTAGAATTTTAGAAGATTTGTGGACTTTAATATTCTATGCTGTTCAGAGTTGGTTTGGACGAATATATTTGTTCATCATTGAGCCTTTGTACCTGAAGAGCAAGAAATACACAGTCCTCAAAGGTGGTGATGATTCTGTAAATCTATTCCAAATTCTGTTTGGCTTGCATTTATTTATCACAACATTTTCTAAATGTTAAAATTTTTGATGGTTCAATATTTTGCTTCTGCCTACTACAACACTATACAATTGTTAACAAGCCAGTTTCTACCTTACAGACATAGAAACTGAAGCAAAGACAAATTAAGTTACCTAATTCAAGTAACACAGCCAAGAAGTGGTAAGATGAAGAACTAAGAAAGGAAGAATCCAACTTTATGACCATAGATCTGGTGATTCATGAATAGTCATGGACCTAAAAGATGCTTGAGAATCACCTCATAGAGATTTTAGTTGGCAAAATAGATAGGAGGTTAATTCAAAGCTGAAGGCAAAGTGGGTGTGACTGTGACTCTGGTATAAAGGAAGCAAAGGAATTTGAGAGAAGTTGTCATGTTATCAAGAGATAATAAATAGCTGTGAAAATTTTAACCACCTCCTTAGGATGTTTTAACCACATCCTTAAGATGTAAAAACCTACAAGTAGATAAAAGAAATAAGCCTGAAAAATCTTTACTACCCTGTAAGAGAAACTGGTTGCTTTAAGGAAGAAGCTACCTATTATCCAAAGAATCATATAGTAGATCCACTGAAGATAGCATGCAAGAGATCATCTATTTAGAGTAGAAGGAAGAAGAATGAGTAGTTCATTATTCTTTGCTTAGGAGTTCTGAAACAACTTTCTGTTGACCTGATATCAATAGAGGTGTCGAAAGTCATCCTTAACCATTTATCTGAGACATCATCATTATTAATAGAAAACTCATATTTTTATAGTTTAAAGGTTTGCAAAATGCTCCATAGATATTTCATTTTGTCCTCACAACAACTCTGAGAATGAAGTGACATCATAATAATTTTATGGTTGATGAAACTAAAGTAGAGATTATGTAATTTGCCTAGTTTCACACAGCTAGTGTCCAAATCTTTTTTCTTAGATATCACATTTTCCTAACTCTAGATCTATTCTCTAACTACTGTGTCACCTAGATATGAAACCTCACAACACAGATCTAAACATGTGACAACTATTTTCTTAGTAATTGTCATAGGCAAAAATAGCACTCAAAAGAAGCCTAAAAAAAGAAGCCAAAAATTATGAAGTATTGAACAAGAAACTGAAAACTATAAATTCTTCCCTCACTTGTTCATTTGAGGAAAGGGAAGAGTATTCTCCCTAAAAAAAATGAAGAACCATTATAACAGGCAGAAATCCATGAGGACAATATGCAAGGAAAGACTAATAAAGTTCTAATTCAAAGAAGCAAATTAGATATCAATGATAGCACTGAGATTTAGCAATATGGAAGCCATGAGAAGACCATGGCTTTGGATGGATATAGCTCATTCCAAAGAAGCAAACTTGAGGTTTAAGCACAAAGAATTATGCATGGGGATTACTCCACAGGCATTAACAAGACAGCAAGATATAATCTATGATTTGACGTAGTGATAATTCTTGCCTGGACAATGAAAGGAAATGGGAAAAAAATATCAAAAGGATAGAAAGTAATACCATCCTTAATGTTGGCAACATACACTTCTGTGGAAAATAACAGTCTTAGGCTAGAAGAATAACAAATGACATTTGGTAAGAAAAAAAGAACAGAGAAATCCAAGGGACATAATTATTGAATATGATACCAAATAGTTTTCCCAGAATGATTCAATCAATTGACAAGTATACTAACAATACATTAAGGTCCCCATACCCCCACAACTCTTCCAGTTATTGTTATTTTCCTTTGTCAATTTGATGGCTGTGAGGTAGGATGTCAGAGCTGATTTAAATTGCACTTTTCTTACAATTGATTTGAAACATTTTTTCATATGGTTGATAAAAAGCTAGCAAATCATACTTTGATCTTTTCCACTAAGATGAAAAACTTTAAAACTGGAAATGGTTAAAAACCAATATATTAAAATGACATTTGGATTATGACATAAGTGATGAGAGAATATGAACACCCAGAAGATAAAGTTTCAGAATTTTTAATCGTTACAAAGCAGATAGACTGGATCTGTGATTTTATTGGCATAGAGCAGTCATCAAACTCTCACCCACAAGAAGTACACAACACTCCTTAAAGCTTCTGAATCAGATTAAAATGGTAATTGTTAAAATGTTTATTTTAGCAAAATAAGAATACAACAGATCATAGATAATGTTAATATGCCATTTTCTAAGTCAATATGCAGTTCACAAGGTTCTTTATGTACAGTTTGGTGGCCCTTTCTACTTGAATTTGACTCTACTGGACAAGTGAACTCTGAGGTAAGGAAGCTCCCTGGAAATTGAACCCAAGTTATCCTGGCTATAAGGCTAGTTCACTATCATCTTTGTTATGCTGCTTTTCTGCCAAAAAATGAGACCAATAGTTAATATGCAAAAATGATAGAATGAAAGAGTTCTATAGATTGTAATAGGTTAAAATTAAAAGGTGAAATTTAATGTACATAAATATAAAATCCTGCAGATGGATTTATAACACTAACTGCTCAAGTAATATTTCCTATTATCAGAATATATGTATAGGCAACTTTAATATTTGCAATGCACTTTCCTGAAAATTGCCCTATAGGTAATGAAATACAAATATTGCTGTCCCTATTTTACATATTCACAAAACAAAATGAGACTCAAAAGTATTAAGATACTTACCCAAGGTCATACATCTATTAAATTACAAAAGTAAGACTCAAACTTAAGTCCTCTAACTCTAGAGACCTGATTAATTCATGTTAAAAGAACTTTCCCAACATTTACCCAGATCTGTAATCCTGTCATTACTATTCTTCTGCCTAATGGTGCCGATCACAATCAATTCATGCATGCCGTTCCCGTTTTCAAATTCTTATCCATATACTCCCATAAATTTGCCATGGCAATACATGAAAATGACCTAGGAATTTTAATTAGATTCTAGCTTAATATGAGCCAACAGTGTAACATGGCTGCTGGAAAATGTAATTCAATCTTAGACACCAACAATAATCTTAATAGTCAAAATAATCCTTCTGTACTCTAACATGATCTGACAATGTTTGCACTATTGTATTCAATTCTGGTTGCCATGTTCAAAGAATATTACCAAAGTAGGAGCAATCAAGTGGAAGAAAAAAAGAATTCTAGGAGATATCGAATCTTTGTGATAAATAATTGAATAAACTAAGCATGTTCAACCCTGAAAAAGAAAAGATCTGTTGTACATGACCCTCCAATACATCAGTGTCTATATGTTCTTGTCAATATGGGTTCTTCCCCCAATAATGCAGATTACATCAGAGGATTGTTGTGAGGGTCAAATGAAATGTATATGTGTGTGATCTGAAAACTTCAAAGCATGATATAAATATGAGTTATTTTCATTATCACAACCAATGAAGCCATGGTTCATTCATCCTGTGCAATTCTTGTTCGTATCCTGACATTAGTTCACAAGAGGGTCTACCAAAAATAATAATGTCTTTTTTTAGATTCTCCTTACATTTCAAGAATACAAATGAATCAGGGGTATATGGGATATTCAGGGAGAACTAGTACCTCTGTGATGATGGCTTACCAAGCCCTTTTCAGGGCTGCTCATTCACCTTTGGTGTCCACCTCCATTCAACTCTCACTTTTGGCTCTAAGGAGCTGTATCATGCGCAGTGGCTATATCCTGGTAAAAGAGTCCCAGGAGATGGGCTAACCGAGGTTGAGGGTATTGGACAAGCTTTGAACTTGTTGGTTAGTTAGGGGTATGTCTGCCATAAGCATGTGAAAACTTTTCCTGGTAAAATAAGAACATGAGAACAATTTGTTCCAATGGCCATAAAGACAGCTGAAACGGGCACTGTGGAGTACTTATCAAAGATGCCAAAGTTATCCGCTGCATCCTGAGTCGTTTCCAGTCATCTTGACCTTCGTCTTGTCACTGGTCTTTGATGAATCTAGAAGAGAAAAAGGCTGATGACTTTGTTTAACTCATTCTGCTCACTTAAATTCAATTCACATGTAAGTCCTCATCCCATGATGTCATTGGTCCTCTTCAAAAATGAAGAACAAACAACAACCAGTGGAGCACATGGCCTACTTTTCAATTGTTCTCACTAGTGAAGAGTCCATTTTTTTCTAGTCATGCCTTTATTTGGTGATATCTTTTAAAAGTTCTTATATTATGCTTCAACCTACTCTTGTCTGATGAGTGACTCTCTACTGCCCTTTGGATGATCCCAGTTTTACTTTTTTAGATACTGCAGTATTCAATGACTCATAACTATACATCACCAAAAACAAGCATGTGTTTTAGGAAAAAAACAGGGTCATTAAGATAACTTTGCAATCCCTCTAAGGCTGTGGTTCCCAAACTTTTTTGGCCTACCACCCCCTTTCCAGAAAAAAATATTACTTATCCCCCTGGAAATTAATTTTTAAAAATTTTAATAGCAATTTATAGGAAAGATAAATGCACCTGTGGCCATCACCACTGGATCACTGCAGCACTCACAAGGGGGCGGTAGCACCCACTTTGGGAATCACTGCTCTAAAACAATATAATCTATTCTCTTCCTACTCTCCTACTTCCAGACCCAAAGGGTTGTCCATTTGCAATGTCTCTGTAATGATTTCTAGGGAGAGAGAGAGAGAGAGAGAGAGAGAGAGAGAGAGAAAGATTGATAGATAGATATGTACGTATATATGTATATATATACACTATAGTATATTCACACCTATAAATATACATATATACCTGAAGATATATGAATTCTTTAAGTTGTCCATACAGTTGTATATCATAGTCTTGACAACAGATATTCCTCATCCACTTGATTTTCCAAATGTAGATTCTTTGGGGAAATTACTAATCTCATTTAAAGGGTACCAAAATGTTATAGGGCTTGAACCCACAAGCACAAGTCATCCTGAAACAGGAGTATCTGGAAGACATCATTGGTTATAGAGAATTACTCTTCAAATTGGCCTTTGTATGGTTATTCTTAATTAATGTAGTTACTCTCTTTGTAAAGCAGGTGGTCCAAGATTATACCAAGCTTTGTAATAATAATTTGATAGCTGCCTTGAAATTGATTAAGGATTCTTGTGTAAAAGAATGATTCAATAGGTTCTGTATACTTCTAAAGGGCAGAACTAGGGTCAATGGGTAGAAGTTATAAGAAAGCTATAGTTACTTGTGTCTCCATATTTTTTAACATCTGTGAGTAGTATACTAAAAGGAACTCATGACATTTAAAAGTAGTGATTTTCACATCCCTGAAAGTATTCAATCAGAGGCTGGATGACTACCTGTAAGGAATGTTATAAAAGACATTGCTTAGTTTGGCATTAGCCTATACTAAAGAACCTTTAAATTCCCTTAAATCATACACATAGCAGCTAAATAGAGTTCCTAGTATCTAAGAAGTGAATCTTCTTTTGACAATGAAGGATTTGGAAGGGCTTTCTAGCTTTCACAAGCACAAGGGCACATAGATAGAACCCATTCACTTTCCCAACAAAAAAATTAAACATACTCTGATTCTTTATTCTGTGCCCAAGAAGGTCCCAGTAATTCACTTTCCTAAGAATACAGTGAGAAAATAACTTCTTTCAACTTCCTCCAACAAGATTCTCCTGTGTGGCCTTCTCAAAAACTGTACCACTACGTCCCTTGCCAAAAGAAACTGAATATCAGAGGATGCTAGAAGCCCAAACTGTCAGGCTTCCCTCTCTCTCTCCTTTTCTGTCAATGACTTCTTTTGCTCAGTTGAAGCCTGAGAGCTAAAATTAAACATGTGGAAAATGCTTGCCTCTGAGCCCCTATCCACAGAAATGGAAATAACAAGTTTGAAGGACAGAAAATTAATGGATTAACAGAACTTGTAACAAAAAGGATAGGAAAAAAAGGAATGGACAGTCCAGAAAGGTGGGAAACAAAGTGAAAAACAAATTTGCTTTAAAGCAGTGGTTCCCAAACATTTTTGGCCTACTGCCCCTTTTCCAGAAAAAAATATTACATAACACCCCTGGAAATTAATTTTTTTTAAGTTTTAACAGCAATTAGTAGGAAAAATAAATACACCTGTAGCCATCACTGCTCCACTGGGTTGCTGCAGCACCACCAGGGGGTGGTGGTGCCTACTTTGGGAATCACTGCTTTAAAGTCTGCCAGGTGATAAGCATTTATTAAGGGGCTACTATGTGCCAGGCTTTATGGTGGACCCTGGGGACAAAAGAAAGGTAAAAGACAATCTCTGCTCTCAAGGAAAGAAAAGGAATGCCAGGCAAGTAAGAGGAAAGAATGAAGTGGGTGACCAGAGAAGAGAAAGGAAAGTAGGTCCATCAAGAAGCCTGTGCTGAGTGATATTAGAGACAAGATGAGGGTTCATAACAACCCTAAATCTGATAGTTATAAATATTGCTCCTTAGGCAATAAGGAAAACTAGGACTACTAGGTGAGATACAGTATGATGTCACAGACTACATGTTAAACTTGGAATTAGGAAGACCTCAGCTCAAATTCTACCTCTGGCACTTAGCTTGTAACCATTGAACAACTTAAGTAATCTTTTTGGGTCTCAGTTTACCTATGTAAAATAAAGGGACGATATTAATTATAGTAACTCTGTCAGGTTTAATATAAGGCTCAGAAGTTAGTGCTTTCCCAACCCCTAAATTGTCTTCTTTTTATTTTTCCATATTTTTAGTTACTTGTGTACGTATGCATTGTTTCCCCAATTAAATGCAAACTCTGTGAGAATAAGAACTGCTTTGTTTTGGTCTCTATATGATAGCACCTATCATAATGTTATGTTCCTGAATAAATGTTTGGTGAGCAATTTATAAAAATTTTCTGTAAATTGCAAGGTGCCATATAGTATCAGTCATTGCGATAAAATTCCACATTTATATAGTACTCTATATTTTTCAAATCATCAGCATATATCTTATTTAATCCTTATGACAACCCAAGGAATAGCGAGGAGGTTAGTAATGCCCTTATATTGTAGATGAGGAAAATAAGTCTCAGAAATGTTCAGTAAACTGACTAAAAGATATTCACATTATATTCAGTATCAGGACTCACCGTTTCTCAAAACAAATATGAAACTTGTCACTCCATAACTTAAATACTATATCCATTTCACAGATGTGGAAACTGAATCTCGGCAAGGTAAAATAGGTTGTCTGGGGTTATTCAGAGCTTGGATTTAAACATAATGTACTCCTTGCACCAAATCTGAGGGCCTTTCAGTTGTACCATGCTTCATAATATGCTCACTGCTCCCAATATTATGATGTTTTCTTACTAAATGAACGAACCATTTTTGCTGAACCATTCTGTGTACCCTCTATACAAGTACAGGTTAATGTCCAACTAAGGAATGTCCTTTACAATATTCCTTACAGGTAGTCATTCAGTCTCTGGTTGAATACTTTCAGGGATGTGGAATTCACTATCTTTAAATGCCATAAATCCCTTTCAGGATTCCGGATACATCCTATCCTGACTTTATTTAAGGTTATCAACCAAATAATTGATATTAGAACTGACTCTCTCCTTCTCTCTTTCTCTCCATATATGTATAACTACATGTATATAGATATATGTATATATACATATATATTCATTTCATCGATGTTTCCTTTCTCTTTCTTAATTATTATGGGGAAAACATTTTATTTAGTATTTTCCAAGATAAGTTGCTGAGCTCTTCAGTGTTTTTTGAAAGAGTTGGAACATTATCTTCTAGTCAAGAAAACTGAGCAAATCTTCCCCGTCATAGGTTATTCTTGATCTTTCTACTAAAAGCAGCTCTATCTCCTGGCTGCTGAAACCAGTCTTTGACTGGTTTTGATTTGGTTATTGAACCAATTGCTCTACAGAAGTATTATAGCCTTTCTCCCTACCGTGATCAATGACAGATATAATTTCCTTGTCAAGATCAGCTTCAGGGGAGAATAAAACAAACACTTGGACCATCATTGGAACTAAGAAGAAATTTGTCAATCTTAAAATGTAATGTCTTACAGAATTGCATCTGGCCATGTGATTGCTAGCAGAATTTTTCCAGGATTTGTAACGAAATGCAAAATGATCTCTTCACAAAGATAACTCAGAGAGGCTCAACTCAGAAGTAATTTCTACCTGCTTCTTTGCAAAAAATAAAAATAAAAATAAAAAGGAACAAAGATAGAGTATTTGACTATTCATTTACGGGGAAGTATCATAGTAAAACAGACTTTGAGATATTTCATCTCCCTTTGAAAATGGGATGTAGTGTCTCCAGCAGTGGTCTTTTGTAATTTTTTTGTTTTTGTTGTTACTTCTCTCTGTCATTTATGTGGCACCATCTCATACTATTCATATTGTACAATATGGATCATGTCGCAGTCTTTTCAGAGCTTCTTCAGCCGGAATATAAAACCAAAGCTTATTAAGCAGACTTACGTTGATAGAACTGAGAGCATTTGAAGTGTTAATGTGTTTTAAGAGCTGCCAATGGGGGTGGGGGGAGGTAGCTTGTATCTTGGCATGCTTTGTATAATGGCTTTGCTACATGCATGAATACATTATTAGCAGACACAAACATACTCAGTCTCACATTATATTGATTCAGTGAATGATTGAAGGGTCATCAAGCTATCTGTTAACGCCTACACAAAAGAAGATGTTCAATTTGTGATGGCATAATTTTGGCCTGGTTTGCATAAAAGCAAAGGCAGAACAGCTGCAAGAGTATCTCTTGCCTGGTTATCAAAATAAAAATTGAGATTGGTCCTTAAAGCAACTGGACAAGACAGTTATCCTCCCCCTTGGGGGTATTGATGTTTCTTTCCATTTTGTCAACTAGAATCCTGCTAGAAAGAAAACATTAAACTCTATAGTCATACCCTGCTGGTTCATTGCAGGCTCAGTTTCTACACGGGAGTCAACGCTGGTTAACTGTATATATAGCAATATACATTGAACCTTGTCAAATCTAAGAAACTGCTTTTGTACTCATTTTTCAATGGAGTTGTTAATTATATTAAAGATGGTGATAAAGAACAATATTTTGGGTTGGCATTTTCTGAAAAATAATTACATGCCAAGTGTTTTTTTAGAAGGGGCATTTTGTTCTCTCTGAGTTATCAAAATATTGGGCTGTCATTTATAATGCGTATGACCCGAAAGTCATATCTATGTGTTACAATGAATTGGACAGTTAGTCCTCAGAAAAACCACTGAGCTAGCCTGTTTGCCTACTCCAGGTGGATGATCTAGTCTTTGTGATCTGCTGGGCCTTTCCTTCTTTCCTTAGGTTGTCACAGGATAAATATCTACCATGATGCTGATTATGTGGTTCTCACTGTTTAGTGGAGCTGAACTAAAATAACATCATGACTTAAGTGATCACTGTCCATCTATATCAGCCAGGATTCTCTACTATTTATTAGGAAACAGTCATATCCCTACTAAAATTATATTCAGTAACTTTTAATTATTTGAGTACTATATTGATGGTTGTGGGTTTTTTTAATTTCATTTACCAGACTTTAGCATTCCAAGAAAAAAAAATAATTAAGACGGTCCTGAGAGTAGCAGTGACTTTGATTGGAGATGGTGAAAAACTTATGCTTCAATATTTAATGTATATGTGATGATCTTGATATGGTCAATACATACACATGTATAGATACATACTATATATTATAGATAGATAGATAGATAGATAGATAGATAGATAGATAGATAGATAGATGGATGGATGGATAGACCTTCTTACTAGGTAGAATCACTTAGTTCCACTCTAGAATTTCCCAAAAAGTCTGCTGGAAACCTATAAGCAATCAAAAAATGAGCATCCAGAAAAGACCATCCCTGTATAAACAAACAAGCTTACAAGCTTCTGCACTAACTAGAGACTAGCAAGAAACAGAAGTAGCCTGCAAGCCTTTGGAATCAGAACCAAAATGACTTCTATCAAGGCCCTACAGTGATCAGAACTTCCCAAGGTTATCTAAAAACCACAAAAGAGAACTCAAAAGTTTGTGGGGTAGCACTGAGTACAGCTAGACATCTCTAAAACCATGTCTCCAGTAAGATCTTAGAAATTCTGATTTTCATTGTGCTATGATCCATAAAAGATATATTTGATAATTCTGTGATATTTTATGAATTATTTAGAATATATTTTATATCATAAGTTTTTTAAAAGTCTTACTTCCTCTGAAAAACAAGTGTACTATAAAAATATGTTTTTTTAAATTCTTAATAACTGCCAGAAATCTATGAAATGTAGTTTTTATACATTGTCTAAATCTAAAGTTTTTAACTTGTTTCTTCCATTTCTTTATTTGTCCTCCTGCTGTGTTTGTCAAGGTCTAAAAAGGACACATTGAAATCACCTATAATTATTATTTTACTCTTTGAGTTTGAGGCTATTTTAATTTCTTCATCTTTAAGTAATTAAATGTTATGCCATTGAACCATTTTAGTCAATATTAATAGCATTTCATTATTTATAGTACCTGACATAATTTAATTACTTTGTCTCTCTTGAGAGAATACATTTTTACTATTGAAAAATCTCAAATCATAATTACTACACTAAAAGTCTCTAAGATTAATTGGGCTCTAAAGACCCTCCTATCTTTAAAGTTCTGGTGCTTTAAATTCTTGTGTTTTTTGTAGTCAGATGCAAAATAATACATTTTATACTGTTTTTTCACTTTAGCTCTGTATGCATCTTTATATTTCAAAGTATGTTTCTTATGTACAGAAAACTTCAGTTTTGTTTTATAACACACTCTAGAAGTTGTTTGAATCTATGAGGATTTATTCTCTTATAATTGTCATATTTTCCTCCTCCATTAAATGTTGCTAATTTATTTTTAAAAATCTGCACTAGTTGCCTACTGTATGGCTTGATTAAAACAATCTGATCTCAGTCTCCTTCCATCATCTATAAATATCTCCCTTTCCCCTTCATTACCTTGTCCTTAGCTTGATTTTTGTATCTTCACTTTTCTAAAGATTAATACTAGGTACCTACAGTTCACTGTTTGAAATCAAGGGACATCAAACTCAAATATTACTCACAAAGACATCTCTTCCTTCTAAGTCCTATCTTTCCCAACCCAGATGCATATCCCTTTAAACTACATTGAAGAATTTAATCTTTCTCCTGCTCCCACCCCATTCCCTTGCTAGTCAAGATGAGTGTGGTTCATGTTCTTCCCTTTCCACTTTCCATCCACCATTTTCTCTAACTTTAATGACTTTCATCAGAGATTCTTGGACTTAAAAAAAAAATGTTTATTCATTTTTTTTCCTTTCCAATATCCAACCTTCTGGAGCAGCTAAGTGGCACAGTGGATTCAGTATTTGGCCTGGAGACAGGAAGACTTATCTGCCTGCATTCAAATTTGGCCTCTGGCAGTTACTAGTTGTGACCCAGGGCAAGTAACTTAATCTTATTTGCCTCTATTTTATCATCTATGAAATGAGTTAGAGAAGAAAATGCCAAACAGCTCCAACATCTTTGCCAAATGGGGTCATGAAGTATACATGACTCAAACAACTAAATAATGATTCCAACCTTTATGAGATTATCCCATAGTTGTGTTTTTGTTATTCTCACAATGACACAGAATGTGGAAGTTCTGAAGAACAATATCCATTTTTCTCCTTATAATAGGCAAATATAAATTCATTATCCATCTAATTCATTGTATAATGATATTAAATTTATTTCACTTTTTATTTACAAAGACCCTGCTCATGCTGGGCTTTAATTGAAGGAATAAATGAAGACATATAATTGTGTTGAATGTGTATAGCCTTTCAAATAAGAGTATAATTTAGGCTATAGAGAGGTAGGCTATGAGTCAATCCTTTTCCCTTTTTCAGTAAATATTATTTTCATTACTATAGAAAATAAGAAAATTATTAGACAATAATTTTCTATCATTTTATGATCATTAAAATCTGACCTTATATGATTCAAACTGTCCTCCCTGCTATATCAATTTCATACTATTGCTAAATAATTTTGTTAAAATTAAAGCACTATCCTCAGATGCTTCCTAGCTGTGTGACCCTGGCCAAGTCACTTAACCGCAGTTGCCTAGCCCTTACTCTCCTGCCTTGAAGCCAATAGTATTATCAATTTTAAGCAGAAGGTAAGGGTTTAGAAAAATAAAATGAAATAAAAGCACTAGAGTTGGGTGAACATATTTCTGAATGAGATTAATTTAAGTTTCCTCTCTCAGTCACTCAGCCAGTAAGCATTTGTTAAGTGCCCACCTACTCTGTTTCAGGCACTGTGCTAAGAGATAGGGATAGCCATATGTCCTTGTTTTTCTCAATTTATATTTTGTTCCTTTTTAAAAACTCTTATATTTTATCTAAGAACCAATAGTGTGATTGATTCCAAGGCAGAAGAGGGACAAGAGCTAGACAATGTAGATTAAATGACTTGTCCATGGTCGCATGGCTAGGAAGTGTTTGAGGCCAGATTTGGACCAAAGATCTCTCATCTCTAGTCCTGACTCTCAATCCACTGAGCTACCTAGTTGCCCCCTGTCCCCTTTGTTCTAATATTTTTCTAAGTTATCTTGTGTGATTTCAAGAAATTTAGTATTCTGTCTCTGCTTCATTATGTTTTTCTGTATCAATATTCTCAGATAACCTCATAACCTCTAACACAAAGATATAGTTCTTTTATTTGTATGGACTGTAAACACATCTCATGATTCTCTGAGATTTCTTCATATTCCTTTCACTTTATTCTTCAACTTAGCACTTTTGGGTAGTTAGAGCCAATCTTTTTTGTTGTGAGGGGGCATCCCAATGCTTAGTAGATTTTCTTCCAAATATTAATCTTATAGGTTTTCTTATCCATTTCCAAAATTTCTATTATTTTGTTTGTCTTTTCAAATTCTCCTCCACTTTTCATTCAGTTCTTTTTCTATACTGCTGATTCACTATCTTGTCATCATTTTATTCTTATTTCTGTATGTAGTTATAGTTATTACAATATGAATGAATGGGTAAATTGAAATATTTATTAGTACTGTTTGTCAAAAATACTCTAAACACTGGGGATACGAATATAAAAGTGAAAGAGACAATATTTTGTCTTTTCTAATGTTTTTGTTAATTTGCGGATTTATTTTTTACTTTTTATTCTAAACTTGAACACCAAAAAAGAGAATTTCTATACATAAATTAGAACACAAAAGATGATTCTATATGAAACCATGAGTTACTTTTCCCACACTACTTGTTTAAAGAAAGGTGAGTAGTAAATTCTACATGTTATTTTCAACAGTATCCTACTTGTCTGTACTTCATTTTGAATTTCCTTCTGTTCTCTTTGTGCTTTTTTCAACATTAAAATGCCCTTCTTTAGTGTTATTATTGCTAACCCTTTTTCCTTTTTAATCCTGCCCCCACTTACCCAAGAGAAAGAAAAATAAACCCTAGTAAAAGGTCTATTGACTAAGGTTTATTGACTAATAACCATAGTCAAGCAAAACGAGACAACAGAGTAGCCATACATGAAAAAATGTATGTTTCTGCAACTTATACCTATCATTTCTCTATCAATAGTCTGGTAACAAGCTTCATCATAGGTTCTCTGGAGATATGGCAGATCACTGTATTGATTGGAATTTTTATGTCTTTCAAAGCTGTTTTTCTTTACAATGCTTTCGTTCTTGTGTATACTATTTATTTTGCTCTGTTTCAGGGCATACTATACAGGATTCTCTGAAGTTTTCGCTTTCATGATTTCTAATGCTGCAATATTATTGCCTTATTGCACAATATATCAAGTCTTTTCTCAACTATCTCAGAGGTAATCTAAGGCACTCCTTCAGATTTTGGGTTATGTTCTTTCTTTCTCCATCATTATGTTCTCTTTTCCCTGGCATTATTCTTCCTCTTAACCTTCCCTCAACAATACAATCCAAGCTTCTTTCTCTGTTAAGGGGAATGGCTGTGTTTGATTTTCCTTTGTTCTCTTTATTCATTTCAGATGAAATTAAGATTCATATGATGTCAACTTCCTACAATGCTCCCACAATGTATATTCTGTTCCTTTGTGCACCCCAAATAGGATAAAGAGAGATTTACAATTTCTTCTTTCTCCTTTCCACACGAGTGTATTCCTTTTACACTCCCTTTCTCCACTCTTTTGAACCTCAGAAGAGAGGTTTAAGTCTTCCTCCAAGACCTTGTTTTTTCTTATTCCCCTCAATATAATTTGAAGAAATTAAGGTTCTAAAGGGGCAAGTATTTCTTCTCCCCCTAACAGAATATTAATTTTATCCCTTCTTCCAATTGTTCAAATAAATTTACCTTTCCAGGTTCCCATGATTTCTTTTTTAAAAATATTTCAGTTTCTTTTCAGTTCTAATTTCTTCATCACAAATGTTCACAAATCTTCTATTCATTAAAGGTTCATGTCTAAACATACAGAATTATATTTAGTATTATAAGCTAAGTTATTCTTAAATAAGCCTGTATCTTTTCCCCTTTAGAATATCATATTCCAGGATCTCCTCTAGTTTTAGTAGAATCTTGGTATGCTTGCTTTAATTCTTCCCAAAGCCTATATATTTTATAGTGACTTTTTAGTAAAATACATAATTAGCTAAATCATGTGTAATATTTATTCTTTCTTAGATATCTATCCTAGGATAAAAATAAATCAATAACCAGAAAGAAATGATGATCACTTCTTGGTAGCTACCAAAACTATGGGAGAGTTTCTAGTAGTAAATAATCAGTCTCACCTATAAAAAGGCCATTTTACAAAGCCAAACCTATAAAGGATGGACAAAGATACAAAAAAATAAGTGCTATATAAATATCACAGAAAAGAAAGAGTTTAATAGGAGCTTTAAAGGATACTCCAGATTTGGATAGGCAGAAAGGAAACAAAATGGCATTCCAGGTAGAAAGATTAATAAACAAAAACATGGCAGAGATATGTCACAGAACTAATAAGAATGGCAAATTTATTGAGTAGTAATTTGACATGATTTGATATAATGGGAAATAGTGGGATATAAAATTGATAAGGAAACCTGGAAGCATGTTATATAGAATCTTGAATGCCAAACTGGGGAAGTAAGAATGTATGCCACAAAAAATGGAGACCTATTAAAGGTTTTGAGGGAAGGGAAAGAAATAATTAAAGTAGTTATTTAGAGTTATAACTAGAGTAAGCAATTGATAGGGTGGGGGTAAAGAACAAAATAGAAGTGGTCTTTGAGTCAGAAGCTTCTGGTTCAAATTCTGATAACCATTTCCTTCTCTTAAAAGTTCTTGCTTCCTTCAAACCTATGCACAGGTATCACTTTCTGCAAGCTTTCTTTGTATTCACACCTATACACAAACACATATTTTCTAGCACCCTCCCTTAAACTTTTTTGCCTTGAATTTATTTTTATGTACTTATTTATGATTATTTTCTCTCTGTTGATATATCAATTTTATATCCCAATATTTCTCATTATATCAAATCATGTCAAATTACTACTCCATAAATATATAATATAATATAATATAATATAATATAAACTCCTTGAGATCAGGGATTCCCACTTTTATATTTATATCTCTTATGCCAGGCAAATAATGGCCATTTAAATACTCATTAATTGATTTCTATAGGCAAGTCATTTAAATGATGTGAGCCTCAGTTTCCTCTTATGTAAAAAGAGGGATAAAAATGCTGACACACCTCTCTCACAAGATTGTTATGTTGGGAAAGTACTTTTTAAACCCTAAAGCAATATATAAATTCGCTTTACTATGGATCAGAGGGGAGAGAAGAAGAGAGAAAGAAACCAATTAGGAGATAGTTAAAATTTCATGGTGAGGAATAATTCAGTGAGGATTAATGGAAGAAACAGATATGATATTGTGGTCAATGTGTACTCTAAACCACTGGGCCAGAAGGAGGAAGTGAATTATGTGTTCAGGAACCATCATAAACTCAGCATGGAAGTAAGAAATAGTAGGGATTGTAGAGCCTCTCTTATCAGAACATGTCGTGAAGAGCTCTCACTAAAAGCAATTTCCCATAATAATGATTTCATTCTTCAAAAGGTACAGAAAGTTTCCAGGGAAAATACCATTCTGATCAGTAAGGAAGTAGCGACTGCCCAATCCTAAAGTTTTTGCTAACTAAAGGAGAAAAATCTGGGTAAAGACTTGTGGATGGCAAATTTCACAAAGTCCAGATATGTATCTTTTGGGTGGAATCCTAAAACTTAAATTCTAGTCACCAAGAAGTAACATCAATGGACCTAGCTTTAGTCTGGTGAACAAATCAATCTCAAAAATAGCTACAATACCTTTTAAGGAAAAATTTGTTGTTCGGTCATTTTTCAGTTCTGCCTTTCTGTGACACCATTTGAAGCTTTCTTGGCAAAGCTACTAGAGCGGTTTCTTATTTCCTTCCCTAGCTTTTTTATAGATAAGCAACTGAGGCAAACAAGGTTAATTGACTTACTGAGGGTCATACAACTGGTAAATGTCTGAGGCTGGATTTGAACTCATGAAGATGAATCTTCCTAATTCCAAATCCAGTGCTCTTTGCACTCCACCACCTACCTGACCCCAAAGAAAAAAGCCTACTCTGAATAGCAGACATTTCTCTTACCATAGGGCAAATAGGAAGATGATAGAATATAAACTTCTTCAAAGCAGGAACATTTTACTTGTGTGTGTGTGTGTGTGTGTGTGTGTGTGTGTGTGTGTGTGTGTGTAATCCTGAGGATCAAATGCAAAATCCTCTCATATTTAAAGCTTTTCATGAACAAACTCAACTTCCTATACTTTCCAATTATCTTATATGTTATACCCTTCCATATACTCTTCATTCCAGTAACACTGGCCTCTGGTGTTCCATGCATAAAATACTCCAACTCTTGGCTCTGGAATATTTCATTCCTGCAATATTCTCTCTTGTCACCTCCTCCTCAGGGCTACTGTCACTTCTTTCAAATTACAACTAAAATCCTATCTTCTACAGGAGCTTTCCCAATCCCTCTCAATTTTATTGCCTTCTATCTGCTTGTTATCTCTATTAAAAGGTTTTAAGCTTCTTGAGGACTAGAACTGTCTTTTGCCTTTTTGTTTTGTATTCCCAGCATGTAGCATAGTGGCTGGCACAAATCATGTGCTTAATAAATGTTTGTTGACTGACCACCAGGTAGAACTGGTAAATATTTACTTTGCTTATACTTTCTATATTGTGGAGAATAATCCTTAGATTGAGAATAGAAAAAAAAGTGGTTAATGCAAATTGAAAAACCCAGATAAATGAGGAAGTATTAAAAAGGACTATTTTCCCCTCAGTTTTTTCAAGTCACAATGCCCAAGAAGAACTACAATTATGGGTACTAAAAAAATGGAAATTGTGATTTATGAGATAACAAATTACAAATAAAGTATAAACATTTCCCCTATTTTTAAATATAGAAGAGTATTACAGAATTTTCAATTATAGTCTTGGCAAAATACTAGAGCATTTTATTAACAAGAGAGTTTAAGATTATTTAGGAAGAGTCCAACACGGTAGTTCAGTCTGGAGCAAAACAGAATGACATCAAAACTTTGATAATGAAAGAGTCCTTGAAGGGTGAAAGTAAAGAAAGATGAGAACAGAGAGTGGAGGGAGCATGGTGAATCTTGGTAACATGCTAGAGTTGAGAGACAACAAATAGAAGGAGGAATCAATTATGGTCATGAAAAATTTATGGGTCAATAAGAACCCCCGTTGAGGAGGAGGGAATTTAGAATAGATCACATAAAAACTAATTTCATATTTTTATAGCATTACTCAATTTGTAGATTAAGGAAATATCATAGTTTTTGTATATTAAGATGTGAACAAGATAATTGACAAAGTATCTCATATCTTTTTTACTAAGATGGAGAGATGAGGATAAAATGATAGGGTAATTTATTTGATTATAGATATAGATGATAGCTTTAGAACAAGAAGGGATCTTGAAAATCATCTAGTCCAATATTCTGACTTTCCAGGAAGAATAATCCTGGGTTCATAGCGAATAAGTGGTTTCCCAAAGGTCAAACAACAGTTAAATGACAAAGTCAGAATTTGAACTCAGACTCCCTGATTCTAAATCATAATATCACCGTTTTACTATACCATACTATGTACAGCAAATCAGATTTGGAACATGCTGATTGACTGGTAACAAAGAACTGGAGTGTTTGTCAAAGTGGAGTAAAATTCCTTGTGGATGACTCCAGGAAATCTTTAGCCCTGTGCTGCTCAGGTACCTAATTACTATTAAAAAAAAAACATAAATAGCATAATGATGAAGTTTGCAAATGACACAATGATATAAGGCCTGATCCCTTGGACAACAAAATAAGGATTAAAAATGATTTAATCAAAGCACATACTCTAGTATAAAAAAATCAACTCCATCAGTAGAGGACAGGGGTAATAAGGTTAGATAACAGAACATATGAAAAAGATGTTGTTTTGTGGGAAGAGAGCTTATGTTAGTAGATGACAAGCTAAATGTTATGAGTCAACAGTATGACATGACAGTTCAATAAGGTTGTTCAATCTGGAGCAGAATAGGAAGATATCAAAGCTAACAACTTAAATCTGACTTTAGGTCACATTAATAAATACATAGTTTATAGTACAAAGGAGGTGGGAATATCACTATATTTTATCTTGATCAGACCACATATCCAGTACTCTGTTCTGTTCTGGTCACCAAACTTAAGGAAATAGATTTCAGTACTGGAACTTATTCAGAGTCTGGTAAACAAGTAATGAAGTAACTTGAGATGACATCAGAAAAAGACTGGATGAAGGAACTAGAAATTTCTCGGCTAGAGAAAAAAAGCTTTATGGACCAAACAATGAGAGAGAGAGAGAGAGAGAGAGAGAGAGAGAGAGAGAGAGAGAGAGACAGAGACAGAGACAGAGACAGAGACAGAGAGAGACAGAGAGAGACAGAGAGAGACAGAGAGAGAGAGACAGAGAGAGAGAGACATATACACACATACATATGTACACACATAAGCACATAGATACATAGGCAGATAGATAGACAGACAGACAGATAAACATAGATAGATAGATAGATAGATAGATAGATAGATAGATAGATAGATGATAGTATTCAAAAAGCTATCCTGTGGAAATGTGATTAGACTCATTTTAATTAGTCACAGACGATAGAACTAAATATAATGGCTAGAAATTTTAAGAGACAGAATTAGACTGAATATAAAGGAAAAATCCTAATAGAATTTTTGGAACATAGAATAAAAAATAGACTTCTATATGATTTAGTATGTCTCTGAACCTTTTGAAAACCTTCAGGCAGGATCTGAATATACTTGTCAAGGATGTCACAGAGAGAATTCCTATTTAGGCACTCGCTAGACCAGATATCCCTGAGATTGTCTCCTACTTTCAGATTCTATGACGATTCCGTGAAATTTGCAATAGATTTGTGAAAGGATTTCCTTAAGAAAATTGATTTTCTATTCTAGATTACATATATATATATATATATATATATATTTCTATTATTCCTTGTAGTCAACTGAGAGGTTATAAAAACAGAGAATCAATTTTAGGAGTCAATTATTAAAAAAAAAAATGTAATGCCTACAACATACCAAGCATTGTGGCAAGTGCTAAATATAAAAAGACAAAATGAAAAAAGTTTCTCCCCTCAGGAAGTTTATATTTATCGGGGGAGACATCATGCACATATACATATACATGCTTTATGCCATATACAAAGCAGAAACAACATAATCTTGAGTAGGAAGGTGCTAACAGCTGGGGTATGAAAGGTGGGGGAGGAGGAAAAGCCTCATATGTAGGTAACATGAGCTGAGTCCTGAAGGAAAGCAGGGACTGAAGAGGGAGAACATTCATCCACTTAAAAGTGATATTTGAGACTTTGATAATAAAAGAGTCCTCCAATGGTGAAAATAAACGAAGATAAGAGCATTGAGTTGAGGATTAAATCTTGGAAAATTGTTACCATTGGGAAGTAGGAAAAGCAAAGAGTAACAAACAAATGAAACAACAAAGAAAGAGTCAAAGGGATTAGACAAGAACCCAGATAGCAGAGAAATCAAAGTAAGAGTTTCTAGAAGAAATGGTGGTCACCAGTGTCAAATCTGAAAAAGAGAACAAGGATTCTGAAGACTGAGGAAAAAATAAGGAACTTTCAAAAAATAAGTTATCAATGACCTTGGAGAGAACTTGCAGTAGAACAGTTTGATGGAATTTAAGGGGTGTCAAAGGTATGCAGACAGAACATATAGGCCATATATTCAAGAAGTTCTTCAGTGAAAATGCAGAAAAATAAAATGCCAACTATCTGTGACAGCAAGGTCAAAATGAAGGATTTTTCAAGATGGTCAAGATTTAATTAAGTTTGAAAGCTGAGGGGATTGTGACAGTAGAATGGGGTACACAAGAGACACTGGTTAGGAGAAATGATTTGGAATCAAGGTTCCTCAGGGGTCAGGAAGGGATGCTATTCATCTCCTTCCAAGTAGAAGGCTTAGCGGTTGGGAGAAGAAAAAAAAAAAAAGCAGAAGACAGCTTATATGAAAGTAGAACAGAAGATCCCTTATATATTCTGTCTCTCCCTTCCCCAAACATCCCACCCCACGGCTTAACTGAATTTGACTGAGGTACCAGAATTTCCAGTTGCAACAGTGAAACTGACTTTATCCATCCCTGAATCTTCTTTTGCTTTAAATCCCCAGAAATGGAATTTTCTCCTCTTTTCCGAGTCTCCATAGTTTGCCAGTTTACCCATTGAAGCCCCAATTCCTATATGAAGGCCTTTCCCAACCCATTTAGTTTACCTTTGTACATCTCTTGTCTGAAATCCAATATCACTGACTGTTTCACTCATTTGAGTGCTCAATTGTATACTGTTCTGCCTTGTTTCTTTTCAGTGTGTGTCCTATCACTCCAACTGGATGATAAGCTCCTAAAGGTCAGGGGCCCTATCTTCCTTTGCTTTTATATCCTTCTCAGGAGCTAGCATGGGTGAGTACTCAAAAAATAGTCACTGAACAAATGAGGCTGCGGTTGTCAGCAGGGTGCATGCACCAAGTGCCCAGCTTTGTACCAGTAACAAAGCTCTGGTCACTGAGAGTGGTAGAGAATAATTTACGTAGACTTTGCGTTTTGTTCCAGTTGGTCTCTGACTAGAGTTGATATAATCATAATGAAACTGACAAAGGACAGATGACATTTTGGAAATAGAAATGGAATTTTGGATATTGCAGCAGAGCATTTGTCACCTCCCTGGCTGATAACAGTCCCCGTTCCCTTTGGCTAAATTTGGATCAAATGCTTGCTAAGTACGCGAAGCCAGCCAGAACTGCATTGTACCTCTATTTTGTGACATATGAGCTCCCTGCTTTAATCTCCCTTTTACTGTATAAAAGAGGATCTGAGGCTGTTAGACTTCAATCCAGTGATTCATGCAGCTGGCACACAATGGATTCTACCTCTCTCGTCACTGCTACACAATATCAAGCTAAACAAAATGTCTTAGAAAGCTACAGTACTTGCAGTTAGCCTGTCACAGATTCTCCCCCCCCCTTTTTTTTTCCACTGAGCAAAAGAGTCTGAATGCCCAGCACCTGCCTTTTTACTGACATTTTCACAAAGGTAAAGGAATGAACCTTTTGTCAATTCCAACCCAACGATCTGTTTTGAAACAATGAAATGAAAAAGCCTGGGCCGTTCTCCTTGCTACTGGATTACAGTGCAGAGGATTAAAATAAAGGACACTTGATTTTATTGATTTAATGAGGGATGTGGGCTTTTACAAGGAGCATCCCTTGTGGCAAAGGAACAAGGCTGGTTGGCAGGTACCTCCAGTCAGGCACTTTTCTCTCGTGTTTTTTTGTTTTGTTTTGTTTTGTTTTGTTTTTTGTTTTGCTTTTTCAGTGGTGCTTGTTTACGTGTTTGGCTGTGATGATGACCCATGGTGTTCCATCCTGGGCTGCAGGAAACAGGCAAATGCCTGCCATGATTTCTGCTTGTGTCTCCTGACAGAGAGAAAGGGAGAGAGACACTGAGGGGCTACAGCCCAGGACTACAGATCAAGGACTGCACTGGAGCAGACAGGAGGAGGCGAACCTTTGAACACGCAGACCCAAATCAAACAGAGAGGAGAGAGAAATGACACTTTCTACCTAGACCAGAAATTGTGTATGAAAGCCATTCTTTCTTAACCCTGTATATTTCACCCAAGATTCCCCCCCTCATTTCCCAGCAACACCCTGTCCCTCCGGCCCCCACTCGTATCTCCCACCCTGTCTCTTCCTCTCTAAGTTGGAATCGTGAGGTAACCAAAAGGAGTTCAGGCATGGTGTTTTGTTGAGAACTGATCCTCGCCCAGCTAGATAATCTTTTTTTTTTTTTTTTTTTTTTTTTTGCCTTTGTTCTCATCCTCTTTAGGTTTTCTTGTGATATTATTGACATTTTCATATGGTAATTCTGCATTATAGGTTTGCTCCTTTAGATTGGCTAGCTCTTTCTCCCATACAGTTGGACTCTATTGTCCCCTCTGCCCTGTGAAAGGGACATTCCCCATCACCTGCTGACAAAATTTAGGGACTTCTACTTTTAATCCGCAAATAGATGCTGGGCTGGTGCTAATGAGCATGAGCACGGCAGCCTGCATTTGTGTTAATGCAAGCATATGTCTGTATACACTGTGTACATTTATTTAAATGTATTTATATAGTCCATCCATAGATTAAACACCCCCAATTCCCTGTGGTATTACTGTCTCTATGATTGCTAGCTTAAAGAGAAACAGTTCCTAAGAGCATATGGTTTCCAAAACACAGCCCTTCCCCCTCCTGTTCCGTTTACACAAAATGAGCCGCTCTACTCCCTCCCCCCACGGTTCCTTTGCTCTTTGCAGGCAAGCAAGTCTGAAACCAGGGGGCAAAATCATTAGTTCCCAATTATCTTAAGCCACGCAAGATAACCTCTCTCTCAAGGGCTGGTGGTAAAATATGCACATGGTTCGGATGTCTAGACAGTTATGAAATATAGGTGTAGGGCTCCGCCTATGCACAACAGCCCTGCATCTCAAATGAAGTGCTTTTATTAAAGAAGTATAATCACTGGGATAACTAATTACGTCAATACCACATAGTTAATTAAACCCATTATGGTTACTATTCCCATGGAGGGGAGGTCAAACAAAGCGACCATCCTTCGGATTCTCCTGTGCCAACAAAAGGGAGAGAAATTAGATAAAAAGCGCAAAGGGTTCTCCCCTCTTCAGGTTTTTGTTTGTTTGTGTTTAAGTTGAATAACTCCCGAGTATGGCAACCTGGGAGCCCTCGAAAGGGAGTGAGACTCTCCTCCCACGTGTCTTTTCATAGGATAACCTTGTACTTTACTTGGGTTTCAGATAAATGAAAACCAACTGGTTGCGGTTTTGGTAAAAGAGAGAAGGAAAAAGGGATGCTAGGAGAAAGTGTTGATGGAACAGCCACTGGTCAGGTATTAATCTCCTGTCCTTTGAGTGAACATGAGCAGTGTGGTGTTTGGGAAAAGACTAGATATCGTGGACTTGAGGTTTGGATATAGTGAAATTCGATTTTGGAGTAGTCCTGTTTATGGAGCCAGCTCCCAGGTAAAGGTGAGAGAGGGAGATTGGGGCTAAGTTTCTAAAGTTCATTCATCAAAAGGCTATGCAAAGATCTTAGGTCCTACAATTCCAGCTTGAAAATATAATCCTCACAATGACACTTGATTAGAAAGTGTGAGACCCTTACTAGAGATTTCAGAGACTCTGTTACAGTCACTTAGTTTTTCCTGAGAAAGCTATGTGGAGAACACACACACACACACACACACACACACACACACACACACACACACACACACACACACCCTTCCTTCACACAAACAAGAAACTGATCTCTGGAATACCCATCTCTGGAAAAGAAGACCAAGATATTTTGATCCTCCTCGTCTGAGAATTTGCCAGGTCATTATATCACTGTCACACCTTCTTCTCAAAGCAGCTCATTGTACATAGGAGGGATTTGCATTTACTCCTCCTGATTAACAAAGAAAACTTTGTATAAAAGAGCTAGGCACTGAGACGTGCAAATGTAGCCAGCCTGACCCCCTGCAGAAGAAAGCAGACAAGCAGTAGAGAGAAGAGGTAGATGAGGAACAAGAAAGAATGCTTTGATCCCGATACAGCACACACAATGTAGCAGGCAACAAATGCCTGCAAACTCTGACCCTAACTAAGCAAAAATATGGTACAAAGTCAAATAGGAAGGAGTAGTTTAAAGCAGAGCTCTTTGGTTTGGGGGATATTAAGCCTTGGAAGCTTAATAAAAGAAACAAATAAAAAAAGAAAACATATATTTTTTCAAGAATCCTAATCTGCAAGGCATTTCAACTAATTTAGTGGAAGACTTTTTATTTTTCCCATGAGTACATGATAGCTCAAAACTGGAGGAAAAAATACTCACCTAGCAAACTGAAGGTCAAGTTTTAACAGGGCATAAACTCACCCATTTTTTTTTAATGAAGCATTAGGTATTTAGGCTGGATTGTCAGAAGAACTTCACAACAGTAAGCAGTTAAACTAAGGAATGTGTTGTTTAGGAAGATAGCAGAATCTTCCCCCCCAAATCAGATTTGTTGCAATGGTCGGTAAAATGCCACCTAGAAAGCAGGGAATTGAAATAGTTGACCTTCCAAGGTCACATCTACGCACTCATATTTTTGAATTGTTTGCTATTTCCCTGGTGGTGGTGTTTTGGCCTGGTTCGTGACTTCCTTGTAGTTAAGGAACTCCCCACAGAAGCTGACTAGGAACTGTTACAAACAGTTCTAAAAATCTGCATAGCGGCTTTGAGAAGGTTTACCCATGATCACACAGCTGGCACGTGTTGCAGGCACAACTTGAACAGATAACCCTAATACCAAAGCTAACTTTCTATCTCCTATGCCATACTTCCTCTCACAATATACTGTAAGTGAATTAAATTCCACTCTCTTTCTGAACAAGGATACCTTTTGTAACATAGTCTACTCAATTAAATCTAATGGGATGTAACAATGTATAATCAAAAACTAAATTATCCAAACTATTTTGGAAAGATGTTTTGTTTTTGTCAATAATTTGAAAATGTATGTTAAAGCTCATTTCCAGTTTCTGCTGTTCCTTCCATTTTTTCCTCAGCCGATCAATACAGGAGACACTCCTACAGAATCTGTGCAGAGAACAAATCCCTTACTTAAGGTAATAAATAATAACTGACAAAGTGCTTTATATGTACAGATATTTGAGATATATATGTATAGATATATAGATATATAAGATATATATAGATAAATGATATATATTATATTTTTGTAAGATATATGTTGTACCACTGGATCTTCACAATAGAATTGTGAGGTAAGTGCTATAGTTATTCTCCCCATTTTACAGATGAGGAAATTGAGGTTGAAAGAGTGATTCAACCAGGGTTACATAGCTATTAAGTTGGAGAAGAGAAATTTAATGTGGCCTTACTGACTATATTGAATGGTTTTACAATTATACTATTTGCAAGTTAGTGAAAAATGTAGCTGAAATTGAACTTGGAAGCCTGGGAGCAAATCGGCTAACTATTAAAGTATTTACTCTCACTGGGCTTCAATTTTATCACCTTTAAGTTGAAAGGAGTTAGAATAAATGACCTCTAAGTTACGTTTAACTCTAACTCTATAATGTTATGGTCCTTTCTATCCTGGTAGACTGAGATAAATAAAGAACCTTAATAGATCCAATTTGAATGATAAGAAACAAGGGAAATCAGGGGCAGCTGGGTAGCTCAGTAGATTGAGAGCCAGGCCTAGAGACTGGAGGTCCTACGTTCAAATCTGGCCTCAGCCACTTCCTAGCTATGTGACCCTGGGCAAGTCACTTAACCCCCATTGCCTAGCCCTTGCCACTCTTCTGCCTTGGAGCCAATACACAGTATTGATTCCAAGACTGAAGGTAAGAGTTTAAAAAACAAACAATGGAAATCATCTTATGTACTTTAGACAAAGGACAGATGGAAGAATAGATAAAGATGTAGGTAGAAATGAATAGATGGTAGTGATAAATAGAGATGTAGATGCAGACAGAGATAGATGTTGATGGATGGTTTGATAGAAAAATGTAAAGATTGAGATAGGAAAAATGGTTAAATAGAAGAGATGTAGAGATACATAGACAGACGTAGGTAGGTAGATAGATAGATAGATAGATAGATAGATAGATAGATAGATAGATAGATAGATAGATAGATAGATGAAGATGCGATTTATAAATACATAGATACTCTATCAATATCAAGATAGCTAGTATAAGCTTAAACAATAATTTAGCCTTTTGGACTTCATTTAATATACCTTGAAAATCTGGCACTCTAATGGGATCTCCTATGACCTTAAAGATGCTAATTCTAAAACTATATTATTTTTATTTATAAATTTTGCATAAGTTGAAATCTTACAAGTCAGCATAGTTTATATGCACTAACAAAATAGAGAATGAAACTTCTATTGTGAATATATTTGAGTGCAATTCTTTCCAACTTACTGGATGAAAAGTGGTCATAAAAAGTTATGTTCTGGACAAGGAAGTCAGCAGAGGGAGAACCACCCGAATGGGCAGAACAACAGTGTAACATGAACCCTCGGGACACACATGCCTGGATCCCTTGTGGAGGCCAGGGCCCAGGGCAGGGGCAAGTTAGTAAGAAGAGAATGTAGCAAGTTCTTTTTTTTCTGCAATAGCACATTTTTAGCTTATTTTCCTGTCCCCTGGAGCCTTCCTAAAGGCTGAAAGTCAGTAGAGAGAAGAAATTTTTCTCAGTCATTGCTCAGGGGGCAAGCATCGTCATGCATGTGGCTGCCAAACAATTCTCTCCTACAGTCACAAAGCTGAAAGAGAATTTAGAGGTTATCTAGTCTATTTTCCTACTGAATGCATATGCTCTCTTTATAGAGAATGAATACATGAATAGGTGTTGATGAATACGTGAAATTTTGTATGAAATTCCTAGTAAATGACCAGCTAATAGCTTGTGCTTTGACCTGCAGTGAAAGGGAAATCATTACTTAACTAGGTAGCCTATTCTTCTTTAGGGGTGCTCTATTGGTCAGAAGGCACTTTCCTTATATGAGCCATTCCACAAGCATTGGCAAAGCACCTACTATTTGCTGGGCTCTGGAGTCCTAGAGACAAAAACCTCAAAGAGATTCTCTGCCCTTGAGAAGTTTAGATTGTAATGGGGAAGAGGACATTCAAAAAATTATTTCTTCAGTGTAAATGAAATATAAGCTCAGAGGGAAAGCACCAGCAAAAGGGCCACTAGAAAAGAAAGGCCTCTTACAGAAAGTGGGTTTTAAGTTGAATATTAAAGAAAGCTAGACAGATTGGCCAATATAAAGGAAAATAATTAATGTTGGAGGGGATGCGGCAAAATTGGGACTAATGTACTACTGGTGGAGTTGTGAATTGATCCAACCATTCTGTAAGGCAATTTGGAACTATGCCCAAAGGGCTTTAAAAGAATGATTTTGCCCATTGATTAAGCAATACCACTACTAGGTTTGTATCCCAAAGAGATGGGGGGGGGGGGGGAAATGAGGATGGACCTGTTTATAAAAAAATATTTATAGCTGTACTTTTTGTGGTGGCAAAAAGCTAGAAAATGAGGGGGTGTCCATTGATTTGGAAATGGCTGAATAAATTGTGATATATCATGGTGATGGAATATTATTGTGCTATAAGGAATGTGAACTGCTTGATTTCTATAAAAACTGGAAAGATCTACATGAACTGATGAGGAGTGAAATGAGCAGAACCAGTAGAACATTATACACAATAACTGAAACACTGAGGGCAATTAAATGTGATAGACTTTGCTAATAATACCAGTGCAATGATCCAGGACAATCCCAAGGGATTTATGAGAAAGAATGCTATCCACATTGAGAGAAAGAAGTGTAGGAGTAGAAATGCAGAAGGAAACTATATGATTTATTACTTGTTTATATGGGGATAGGATTTGGAGTTTGGGTTTTAAAAGATATTCTACTACAAAAACAAATAATATGGAAATGGGCATTGAGTGATAATACATGTATAACCCAGCGGAATTGCTTGTCAGCTCCAGGAGGGGAGAAGGAAGATGGGAGGAAGAGAACAGGAATCATGTAACATGGGAAAATATTTTAATTACATTATATTTTTTAAAAATTGAATAAATAAATCAATAAAAAAGAAGGCTAGAGAAGCGAGAAAGAAGTGAAGAAAAAGAATAGTCCAAGCATAGAATCCAGCCAGTGAAAAAGCAAGAATTAGTAGATAGTGTCCTTTGAGAAGAGGGAAGTACAATGAGAAAAATACTGGAAAGAAAGGCTTGTAAAGTACTTTAAATGCTAAAGACAGTATTTTGATTCTAAAGGTAACAGAGAGTCACTGGTTTTTCCTCAGTAAAGGAGGAGACATGGTCAAATCTCTACCCTAAGAATATCAGTTAAAAATATCAGTTCAGCAGTTGAGTAGTGGATCAATTGATGTGGGGAAGAGCCATGAGTTAAGAAAAACAAACTGAGAATTTAACATTAGTCTGCACCTTTTTTCCTTTTCTTGGTACCCTTTGATTGAATTATGAACAAGATCTGAGGCTTATCTGTATAAGGGGGATGCCTGTGCACTCTGGGTGGGCACCAGAAGAATCATGGCTCCCAGGCCTTTGGAAGATGCTTGCCTCTTGTCCCACGTGACTCCTGACCCAGCCTAGTAAATAGAGAGACTCAGAAAAGTGTCATCAAGGAAGATATGTTTCAGGTCCTCTGGGGAAGGAAAGGTCCCTTTTCCACTGAGAAGTGAGAGAAGGCATAGAGGAAAGCCCCAGCAAGGTGAATGGGCTAGGGGAGCTATGGAGCCCTGTGATTGACTGAGAAGTTGACACAACCAGGAGAGGGAAGGAGGCTTGCAATGGAAACAGCTGGCCACCTATGACTGATGCCTTTTCATTCCCCAATCTGCTTCTTATTATTTAATAAATAATTATAAATTAAGATATCAACTTCAAAGAATTTTAATCTTAACAAAACAGAAAACTATTGCAATAATCTGAGCATGAGTTGATGTAGGCTTTCACCATAGTAGCGGTTATATGTAAGAAAAGAAAATAATATATAGGTGAAATGTTATGAACATAGAAAAAATAAGACAGGACAAACTTCCATCCATTGGTGTTACTGTATGTTTTTACCCACAAGCCAAAAAAATATATATGTATTCCTTTTCCTCTCTGTACCTCTTCAGATCGTTGAAGACAGCCATCATATGCGATCTAAATTTATTTGTCTCTGCTCCAAAGACTCCATGTTTTCAACTGATTCTTGTATAACTCATTTTTCTTAAACCCTTAACTTCTGTGTATTGACTTATAGGTGGAAGAGTGGTAAGGGTAGGCAATGGGGGTCAAGTGACTTGCCCAGGGTCACACAGCTGGGAAATGTCTGAGGCTGGATTTGAACCTAGGACCTCCCGTCTCTAGGCCTGGCTCTCAATCCACTGAGCTACCCAACTGCCCCCCTTGTATAACTCATTTTTAAGGCTCACTATCCTGTTTATTTTCCTCAGGGCAGGGTCTAGGTTGCTTGTGTCCCTTCTGAAATTCCCATATCTGAGCATAACATGATTCCATAACCAAGAGGAGGATGCTGCCTTTGTCTACACAAATTCTCTAGAAAGAATATACGAATCAAGTTTTATATCATTAAAAAAAAAAAAAAACAACCTTACCTTACATCTTAGAAATAATTCCATGATTGCTTCCAAGGTTTAAAAGTGCTAAGGGCTAAGCAACTGGGGTTAAGTGATCTGTCCTGCGTCACATTGCTAGAAAGTGTCTGAGGCCAAATCTGAATCCAAGACCTCCTGTTTCTAGATCTGGCTTTCAACCCACTGAGTCACCTAGCTGTCCCCTCAATATCATTTTGAACATATTTATAGTAATTAATATCTTTATTCAGTCTTAGTTTCCTATGATTATAAATTTATATTTTGAGGTGGATAAAGGGAACACAGAAGCCAGAAGTTTGATATTAGAATCCTAAAAATAAAAAGATAAGAAACCAAGCAATAAAGTACAATCTAGAACTAAAATTAGGCCACTTCTACCACCTACATATAACTACTGAAACCCATAGAATAACTAAATAAACTCACAGCTGACATTATGGGTGGAGTGAATGACTACTGCAATGCAAACACACACTTTTTTTATACCCAAAGGAAAACAGTCATATTTTTGGCTTTTCAACACTTTTCGGCGTGTGAAATTCTTTTGGTTTCATGGTTGAGAAAAGCACTTATTGTGGTTGAAAATAATTTTCCTGTCTGTAGATAGTCCTTTCTGCCTAGTAGAAATACTAGATATGTTCTACAGAATGTACCACCAGTTCAAAGTCATGGATCTAAGAGTTTTCAGGTGACTTCCTTCTGGGTTGGAAGAACTGGTTGGGTATGGACAGGTATGACTGTGTGGACAGGCATGAGAGCTTGGAATGAATGGGGACTCCTGGAACCCTGTATGAACCTGAGAAAACTTGACTAAAGAAAGCAAAAACCCAAAATAAATCAAAACTATGAAGAAAATAGAGGATTTGGGGGAGGAAAAGAATTAAAAGGAGTGGCTGATTAGTTACTTCAGCCATCTCCCTACATTATTTTTCTGTCTCTGGCTCAAACTTCTGGTGGAGTTGATCAAATGATTAATCAATCATTCAACAGTTTTTACTAAACATTAATAAATCAATCACTCAATAAGCTTTTACTCAACACTAGGCAATGTGGAAGGTACTGAGCTAGGCTTTAAGGATGCAAAAAAACAATGAAAAACTACCTTGCTCACAACGGGGCTACATTCTAATAAGAGAGACAAGAGAAACTTTTACAGAATAAATAGAAAGATAATAAATATAAAAGATAAAAATAAAGAATGTTAAGAGGGAAGTTACTAGCAACTGAGGGGAACAAGAAGAGCTTTATGTAAAAGAGTTGTACCTTGAAGGAAGATAAGGATTCTAAAAGGCCAAGAAGAGGAGAGAGTATATTCCAAGCACACAAAAGAGTCAGAGTAAAGGCTTATGGGTGAAGTAAAGTACTATGTGTGATTTATAAAGGGCAGACCAGTTTAGCTGGTCATTATGAAACTAGAAAGATAGGTTGGAGGCAAAGTTGTGAAAGGCTTTAAAAGCTAAAAAGAGGAGTTTATCTTTTATTCTGGTGTACAGAGGAATTGTAGCCTAAGAGATAACAATAATAAAATTTTAACTTGAAAGTGACATTCAAAGAGACTTTCTCAACCCAGACCTAGAAAAATTATATTTGTCTATCTATCCATATATACATATGTATATATATATATCATTCTTCTATTTAATATTTGAATGCCTTTATGTGAATAAATCCTAGAAAATCACCAATGACTCCACAAAAGAATGAAAGAAAGGATACCAAGAAATAAAGATGTTTCTCTCAGTTCTGATCTCTTCAGCCTCTTCCAGGCACTTGTTCTCCAATATCACCTTTATTTACACCTTCAGTTTCTCTGTATCTATATATAATTTTCCTTCTACCTTCTAAATAGAGCTAAGTAGCCTAATAAATAGAATACTGGTTATAGAGTCAGGAATACCTAAGTATAAATCTGGCATTAGACACTTACCAGCTGTGTGGTCCTGGGTAAGTCATTTAAATTCTGTCTGTCTCAATTTCCTCAATTGGAACATAGGGAGAAATGATAGTACTTACATCACAGAGTAATGAGAATCAACTGAGATGAAATTTGTAAAGCATTTAAACACATTTTATGGCACTTAGTAGGTACTTAATAAATGTTTATTCCTTTCCCCCTTTTCTAATGGAATCATATGTTCCCAAGCACAAAGACTTAGAATGATATTTTACTTGTTCCTCCTGTCCACCTCTTATAACTAGACTTTCTCTAAGTTCTATTTTCTTTTATATTTATCCCTCATTCCCCATAACTGTTCCTTGATAACAGTAAAGTTATTTATCATTTCAAGACTATATTATTACAAAAGCCTTCTAACTAATCTGTCTGCCTCCAGTCTTACTCAAATCCAATTCATCCAGCATATTGCTACCAGATTGTTTTTGCTAAAAAACATATGATATCATTCCGAGGCTCAGAGATGTCCATGCCTATAAATTCCAAATTACTCTCCCTAGCTTTCCCTCCATAATCAGGTAGTTGCTATTCTACATATCCAATATTATACTAATTCATAGAATATTCCATCATAGAATATTCCAAAAGGGATCTTAGAGATGACACTCAATCAACTCTTTTAATGGATGAGGAAAATGAAGTTTGTGGAGTTTTCCTAAAGTCTCGCTAGTTGATTAGTGGCAGAGCTAGGATCTGAATTCAGGCCTGTTTACTTAATGGTCTAACACTTTTTCCACTCCACTGAACTATCTCTTACTTGATGAAAAAGTCTTTATTTAAGTTAGATTGATTTCTTTATTGTTCTTTAATCACACTATGATAACCCTTGCTTCTGTGGCCCATGCTATTTCTCCAACCTAAAATACTACTTTCCTTCCTCTTCACTAAACCATTCATATACTTCCTTCAAAGCTCAGTTCAAGATATATCTCATTCATGAATCATTTCCTAATAGTATCCAAGTAAAATTCTCAGTTAAGACCCACAGACCATAGTTTGCTAACCCATGGACTAGAATATAACATTTGATTTTATACTATCATTTTTTATCCTTTTATTCTTCTATATATACTAGGCTTGTGTCCTCATGCAGATTGCAAACTTTTCTTAAATACAGACACGATGTCTTAAATTTCTAAATCCCATAGTACCTAGCAAAGTTATATGCTCAGAGTAGATCCTTAATTCGTACATGTTGACAGAGTAAGTAGCAGGCTATTACATTTTGTGGTAAGAAGGAATTAGGATACAGTGGCCTATGTTCAACCCTGCATCTGTCTTTAGTGATTGCATAATTGGCTGCAAAATAATGCCATTGTATTGTAAGAAGGGGGTAGCAGATAGTTGGGGTGTGTTCTGGTAACCCCAACTGAATGTTATGGGCCTTTACAGTGTTAAAGTGGTGTTATTCCCCAAATACCAGTGGACTTTTTAGAACTGTGGACCATGTCAAACCATAGTTGACTGAGGAATATTTAGGCAGGAAAGAAGAGCTGGATGTAACTGGGTGGTGTAGGGAAAGCAGGGAGGTGTTACTATGACTCTTTGAATATTTCAATATTTGCCAATTAGAAGAGAAATAAGACTTGTTATGCTCAGCCTAATTAGGAAAAAAACTAGGAGTGATGTATAGAAGAAACTATTGTATTTCAACTCAACAAATATAAAAAAGAAACTTCTTAATAATTTGTCAAAAAATGTTAAGAGCTGCCTTATAAATTCTCTGTCAATATTGGTCTTCAAGCTATGGCAATTAGCTATTTATTAAGCACATTATATATCTAGGGGAGGCTAAGGATTCATGAATTTGGCTGAGTTTGAATTAAATGGCCCTTGAAATCACATCCTGCTCCCAAATCCTATGATTATCCAAAGATCTGAAAGTCATGGAATCATAGGTTGAATATTGGAAGACATGTTGGAGGCCATTTAGTCCTTCCCCTTACAGATGAGGAAACTGAGCTTAAGTGATTAGTTTTTTTTTATCAGTTTGCTAGTAAGTGTTTTAGGCAGGATTCAAATTCAGATCTTCATTGATTTTAAGTACAGTACACTATCACTATGCCATTTAGCTGTCTAAATCCCAAGTGTTTTCCTTGTTTCATAGTTTATCAAACTACTTTCTATATTTTGACAATGCTCATCAAAGTTAAAATCCCTAACAACATAAGACTCAATGATCTCTGATCTTCAAGGAATTCATTTTAAGGAATATAATGAAGTAAAGTTGTCAACATCTGGCTCAAGAGGAACTTCTTTTATCCTGTTCTAAATTTTCTGCTGTCTTCTCCATGTTCAAGTAAAAAACAAAAACAAAACAAAACAAAAAAACTTGTCCCTGAGCCTGATGCAGAATAAGAACCTAAACTAAGCTCATCTCTACCAAATGTACCCTTGAGAAATGTGTGAAATTGAAAGGGTATCTAATCTATACAGGTTGTTTATAGAAAATTTTTAAGATAAAGCGGAAAAAATCAAATATTTTCTTCTAAAAAATAATGCAAATTTAAGGAGAAGTACCATGATTTTGCAGAAAGAACAGTGGAAAAATTCAATTGGAAATTTGGGTTCTGATTCTTAATATGCTACAAAAGAATTCTGCACACGTCAGGAAAATCATTTAACAACTGTAAGCTTCACTTTCTTCATCTGTAAAAAGAGAGGGTGGGCTCAATATGGTGCAGTAGAAAGACACTGGTTTTGTATACACCGGACTTGAGTTCAAGCCCCGGATCTCCTATTTACTGTTTATGTAACTTTGGACAAGTCTCAACTTTGTGGGTCTCTTGTCTATAAAATGAAGGACTTTAAATGATGTCTGATGACACTTCCATTTTTACATTTATAATAGCAAAGTTGCCTTCAACTTATAAACTTCTGTGTGATTGATTTTATCATTCAAGAATCATATATGTAGGCCTGATTCATTTCTGGTTAACTCTAGAGTACTGAGGTAGCTTAGCTCTAAAATAATGAAGTGGCAAGGATGAATTAAAACCACAATGTACAAAACATGGGAAAATAGCACCAAAATTTAAGTAAGGCAAGAAAACTGGTCAAAAGGATAGCCAACTGTCCAGAAAATTCAATAGCTTCTAAGCATCTGCTGCTATATAGAGATACATTTTCTAAGCACCAAGGATATTCCAAAGACAATGTATGGTACCTTCCCACTCATGGATTTTACAAACCACTGGAGCTATTTCAAATATTTGTGAATATGTATAATGTAAAATAGAACACAAGTACATAAATGAAGCACATGCTAACAACAGGTGGCTTGGACTCCTTCATTGAAAAATATTGAGATTATCAGATGGGATCTCTTTCAATGCCCCTCCCTTTCTTGAAACTTCTCAATATGATTACCTAATCTATTCTCTTTCTCTCCCGAAGATACAAATCTATGATAAGACTAACTCTTCTGCTCATCTGTTGTTCCTATCTCCTCCTGTATCCTCTGGGACTTTGCTCCAGAAAGCATTCTTTCTTTATTATGTACTTCAACATCTCATGTCCCACTAACTACTTCCTTCCTGCTTAAGAAGGCTCAGACTTTCCTAAAACTAAAAATCAAAAAGAAATGAAAAAACAACTTCAATCAACTTTCTTGCTTTATCCAATTACCTTTCTCATTTTTCTCTTTCCTTTCACAGCTAAAATTATTTTTTTAAGTTGTACATATCTGAGGCTTCCACTTCCTTACCATCAATGGAAAGACAACATGGAGGAGTGGAAAGTACCCTAAATTTTGAATCAAAGTTCAAATCCTTATTGTGACACTTCCTAGTTGTGTGACTGAAGTAGCTGGACCAGGTCATGGGATATGGTCTCTTTAAGCTCTAATGGACTACTTTCAGAAAACCATGCTAAAACAATTCTTGCAAAGATTATTAATGACCTTCTAATCACTAAATCCAATTATTCTTATTTGCTCCTCATCTTTCTTAACTCTTGGAAGCATCTGACACTGTTAACTATTCCCTCATTTTAGAAACATTCTCTTTCTTTGGCTTCAGAGACATTGTACTCTTCCAAATCTCCTCCTACATCTCTAACTACTTCTTCTTTGACTCTTTAGTAATTGCTTTTAAAGTGGTGTTCCCCCAAATTCTGTCCTTAGGCATCAGATTTTCTTCCTATATACTGTCTTCCATGACAATGACCTTCATCTCTTTGTAGATGACTCAGAAAAAAAATTTTAAACCCTTACCTTCCATCTTAGGATCAATACTGGGTGTTGGTTCTAAGGTAGAAGAGTGGTAAGGGCTAAGCAATCGGGGTTAAATGACTTGCCCTGGGTCACACAGCTAGGAAGTGTCTGAGGTCTGATTTAAACATAGGACCTCCCATCTCTGGGTCTGACTCTCAGTCCACTGAGCCAACCAGCTGCCCCCTGACTCACAAATTTTTAACTCTTTCCCTGATGTCTTTCTCATAGTTTTCCAGAGTAACATCTCAAAACTGTAAATTATCTTCCTTGAATGTCCCACTGGCACCTTTTTTTCATCTTGTTTTACTATTCCATAAAGCACTGAGATGAGATGTATCCATCTACAACATTTTTCCTTGAACATGACTTCCATTTCTATTTCTTGCTTATTCATAAGTCTTTTCTTTACATTTTTTGATATTGTTTTATATAAAAATATAATGTTAAAAGACAAATAAAATGTATTTCGAGACGTTAACAAAATATTAAGGGAGAATGGGAATTAATACATAATTCTCTCCATGGTACAGGGTCATTAGCGTACCTGATTTCACCCTCCAGTGTTCTGAGCTTTTTCTTACTTAGATATTGACTTCTTTGAAGTCAGGAACCATTGTCCTTACTTCAATTTCTTTCATTTCTTTTAACAGACATGCACAAATATACACACACACTCTTCACTTAGTACAGTATTGAGAACATAGCAGGCAATCAATATATACTTGTTGAATTGAATCAAATTGAAAAAAAAGAAGGAAATAATTCTGTCTCTGGAGATAGCATTGTTGTGTATTTCCTTATTTCTTTAGGTCTATATTTACAGTCTTCTGAATCACTGACTTTATATATTTTCTTGACTGAGGGTGGTTTTTCCTTGCCTCTCTATAGCCATACTTGAATGACTGGGAAAATTAAGCCAGAAGAAAGATATACACTAGATTTGAACATGATATAAGATGTCTTTTCTGCTTCTAATTTGGATGATCTTATGAAATGTGTATTACAGCAATACTACTGTTATTTACTGAACCTTGAATGCAGCTGCTTTTATAAATCTAAATCCTCATGCATTAGTTTTAACAGAAGAGCTTTGTGGTCTATTCCAGGTTAATGTCCAATGAGCAAGAGCTAGTGAGTAACACAGAGCTGGAAAATAAAAGGTATTATTCTATTTATAAGCACACCTTTGACTTTATGAGAATTATTTTTTCCTATTCTCTTTGAATAATTCTATTGCTTTACTGGGACTCCCTTCCATTTAAAAGATGATAAAGCTACTCTGGTCTCACACAAAATCCATCACTAAAAGTATTTTAGCTATTTTTGTTCACTTGCTTCAATTGTGTTTTACTCTTGATGACCCCATTTGGGATTTTCTTAGCAAAAGTACTAAAGTGGTTTGCCATTTCCTTCTCCAGCCCATTTTACAGATGATGAAACTAAGCCAAATAGAGTAAAATGACTTGCCCAGGGTCACACAACTAGAAAATATCTGAAGCTAGATTTGAACTTAGGAAAATGAGGCCTTCTGACTTCAGGCCCAACACCCCGTCCACTATACCAGTGATGGGCAAGCTATGGCCCATGGGCCAGATGTGGCTCCCTGAAATGTTCTATCCAGCTGTGTGACATTATTCCTAATCTGATGAATATAATGAGTAGGATACAGCACAATGAAACTTTGAAAGAGTTGCCTTAGAAACAGACTGACAGACGAGCATTTCCTTTCCTTTGGCCCCCTCTTTAAAAAGTTTACCCATCATTGCACTATACCATCTAGCTACTTATCTCTGCTTTACACTGAACACCTTTTTCCTGACTAATAGCTGCAATGAAAGGCTAGCCAATTTCTAGGAATATCAATCAAAGAAAAGCAACAAAATACTCAACCTCTTCTATCCATTTACTATATCCTTCCATAAATGTAAATGTCCACAAATGGAAAGCATGTAATCACAGTCAAATTTATCTCCCCAAAGGCTTATCTTACTTTTAGCTTCTTGTGGACATTTTGTTTATTCTTCTTAACTAAGTAGCTGTTGACATAAAGAGACAAGCAAAAACTGAAAGAGAAAACCTTTCAAGCCAAATGACCCAGTTATTTCCCTTCCCAGAAAAGTTAGTGATCAAAATACTTGAAGACACACACACACACACACACACACACACACACACACACACAAACACACACACACACCCTTGTTGTTTCAGTGGACATCATATAAATTCTGGAAGGTATTATTATCCATTCTCAGTATGGAATTGTCACTGTGAGAATAGAATATAAGAGCAAAATAATATTCAAGCCCTCTTGGGGAAAATCTTCACTTTGTATTTAATTTTTTACTTAATGTGAAATCTCAAAGTGTTAGACATATACATATCCCAGTATAAATATAAAGCTATATTTCCAAAATACTACTGCAGTGTAAGAAACAATGAATGTAAAATATTCAGAGAAGCATATTTTTTTTTTGGTTTGCGTTTCATATATATGTTTACATGAACTATTTGAGTTTGGTTTTAGAGTGTGAACTGTGTAGAACAGGAGAAGGCTTAGATTACTTAACTGAAGTCATATAAAAACTAAAAAATGGAATATTTGATAAAGGAATTGGAATTATTCTGCATTAGAAAGAAACATCTCATGAAAAATGGAGACTAGCTCTTCTCTACCTCTACCAACAACTGAAATAGTTATATGAACATTTCTTTTGGAAAATTATATACCAAGAGGAAACACCCATCTGTTTCTATGCCTACTACTGGATCTTTTAAAGTTTTCTTGAGAATTTCACATATATGTACTTCCACACATTCTGTCATATGAGTTGACTATTTTCCAAGGTACCACCTCTTTATATTTTCTTCTAATATAATATTTTGTATAATAAAAGAGAGTAAGGAATAGAAATAATCAATACCACATACTTAGAGGGTTTAAAAATTATTGTCCAAATTATATGTTAATAATAATAATTACACATTTTAATAAATATTGCTTTATGTATGATGCTACTTAGAAAGCACATCAGAATTCAAAGAATCCCAGAACTAAAATAGATAAAAGTCTATATCTATTCTTAAGCAGAATTTAAACTAAAGAAAATTTTGCAAAATAAAAAAATATTATGGCATTTTCCATCATCAAAGTCATTTAAATTTAGCTACTGACTTGTACCAGGTACTTCTTGATAAAAATTCTCATTATCCAGAAAAAAATCATTTGCCCCAAAGACTGCAAATTTAATATTAAAATTGAGCATGTCTTGTTATTTTCTCTTAGAAATACTTATGGTAAATCTACCATCAAATAAATGTAATTTCTTTTTAATCTATGAGAATAATTGCCAGGACCAAAAACATAAATATGCATCTCATTTGTTAAATATTCATTAAATAGTGGAAAGCAAAGTAATTCATATTGCATATAGATATATATTTTTTCTCCAATAAAGTCCAAGTGATGCCTTATCCAGGGAGAATAATATTGAGTCCCTGAAAGAGAATCACATCCATATTCATATCCTTGAAGGAGTATAGTTCTTGTAGGTAGAAAGGCTTAGAGTACAGACCATGACAGAATATGTCTGTTCTGGTTACCAGGCTAGCCATATTCAGAGAGGTTCATGGCTAGAAGGAAAGCCATCAGATGAAAAATTATTTTAGCCACAGCAACTCAAATATGCTTTTTTCTATGGCACAATTCAATTCAAAATAACAAGTATCTATTCAGCTCCAACTATATTTCAGGCATGGTTTTAAGCTTTGGACACAGATAATTCACAATATTTATCAATAATGGATATATATACATATGAATGATATCATGAATTCTTTAAATACTGATGTATGTTCACTACATTCTTTTTTGTAATTATATATTCTCACATTTACTAAATGAAACTAACTTATATTACTAATATAAGTGGCACATATTGATGTATATATTAATAATCAAATAATATAAGTGGCAAAAATATTGAAAAAATATGGAAAACTGATCAATAATCTGATTTGTTTTCTCTAACTGGTATCAAATTTAGCTGGTTCCTTTAAGCAGTTTTATCATAGAATAGCTCTGGTTTTTCAAGAGTTAGTGTATATATGTCTAACATATGTACATATGCATATATATACAAATATAAACATATACAAGGATATGTATTAATATGTATGGCTTGCACACATACACACAATACATAGTTGCTTTTGGTTTCCCTTCTATTTCAAGACAACATGAAAATTTCTTTTGTATTTGACCTTTCTATAGAGCTTCAGCATCTTTCTTGACTTTTATAACGTGAAAAGCAATAGCATTCACAATTTTTACACCCAAGTCACTGTAAGCTAAACCATACTTAGTTCTTCACCCCTCTCCATATTCCCTTCGGCCATAGACTTGTCTATGTGAGCTACAAGGCATGTCTTCAGGGGTGATTTGTTGCTTATGAGAGGCTCCAACTATCATTTATTTCAAAATATGAATAAGCTCCTTCCACCAGGCTTCAGTTAAGATTTTTGATTTTTCTTCATTTTATTTATTATTTGGGAAATGCGCTTTTATTCCCCGTCCTTGTAAAAATTGTTAGAGTTTTAAGCTCAAAATGCCATATATATCTATTCTTCCCTCCACCCACATAATTCTAAATCAACCTACCTTTCTAAGGTTCCTTTTCATCTTCTCCCCTTACCTATCTAGTTCTCAATCTATTCATCCTTCTAAGGGTCCCTCCTTTAACTCTCATCTTACCTTATTTCTTAATATGAATTTCCTCTAATATTCCCTCCTTTATCCCCTCACCTTTCCCTCCTATTCCTTAATATGAACATCTTCTTATATACTCTCTTTTGTCTTTATCCTTCACCTGCCTATTTCCTTTTAAGGTAAAAAAGATTTTACCCTTCTATACATATTTATTATGCCCTCTTTTACCCAGATTTAATGAGAATAAGATACTATCATTACCAGTCAGCCATCCCCTTTTCTCACTATAACATTTTTTTCACTCATACCTTTTTTATATGAGATAATTATTCTTTTTTTATCCCTCCCTACCAAATTTTGTCTTTACTCATTCCATTCTGTTCACGACTCAACTCCAAAGCTTCTGTCTACATATTTTTAATCACCAAATTAATATCATTCTTAAGGTTTGTATAACATATTCCCCATACGAGAAGCAAACAATCTAACTTTATTAAATCATTTATAATTGATCTTTCATGTTTATCTTCTTATGTTTCTTATCATTCTTATAGGTCCAATTTTCTGTTCATTTCTAGTGTTTTCTTCAAGAATAAATGTAAAGGGAAACTAGGTGGCTCAGTGCATAGAAAACTAGGCTTGCAGATGGGAGGTCCTGGGTTCAAATGTGGCCTCAGACTTAACTGTGTGACAAGTCATAAAACCCCAATCACCCAGTGCTAACTGCCCTTCTGCCTTAGAACTGACATTTAGAATTAATTCTAAGATAGAAGGTAAGGGTCTTAAAAAAAGAATTTCTGAAAATCTTTTATTTTGTTAAATTATCTTTTACCCTTTGCATTAGGATACTCAACTTTGCTTGGTAAGTCATTCTTGGTTGTAAAGCCAGCTCTGTTACTCTTTGATACATTTTATTCCATGCCCTTTATTGTCTTAAAGTAGAAGTTGCTGAACCTTGTGCTATCCTGATTGTAGCTCTACAGTATTTATTTTGGGAAATTCCAAGAAGGATACTCTTCATAATTATTTTTTGTATTTGCTTCTACCCCGTTTTTATGCCCATGAAGCCAGAAGACTCAACATCTTCAATCATAGCGTTATCTCCTTTATCTTCTCTTCAATAAAATTTAGAGATTTTCTTTATGGTCTTAGCCTTAGAGTTCAGCTCAATATCACTTTCATTCATCTCAAGAGATAACAATATACCCATGTCTTCTGTTATTTAATTTGAATTCCATTTTTGTAAACTAAGTGAATCCAAAAAATTGGGGTTTGCTAACCTAGTCATTTTAAATCCTGTTGGCTCATGTGACCTGGCAGACATTTTAGAATATCTGGTTTGACTGGATCTTGTACCAAGCTCATTAGGCTTATTTTGTTCTCTTTGTTTTATAAGGTGATACTGCTCATAAAGAATCTTCTGCACAGCTTTGCAAGTAAATTTACTTTTTTAAAAAAACAAATTCTAAAACAATGTTGACCTTGCTTCCATGTCCTTTTATTTTGTAAGGAAATAGTTTGCTACCTGAAGCAGTCTCTAGTCTAGGTGCTCTTAAGGTTGCTTGCTATGGTAACTGCTTTGCATTTAACCTCTCTAAGAACTGGCATATTGGCTCAGCCATTCTGGAAAACAAGTTAGAACTATGTCCAAAAATTTACTAAACTATAGATATCCTTTGACCCAATGACAGCATTGCTAGTCCTATACTTTAAAGAGATCAAAGAAGTATTAAAAGGACCTAGATATACCTAAATATGTATAGCAGTTCTTTTTTGAGGGCAAAGAACTGGAAACTAAGGAGTTGCTAAAAATGTCTGAACAAGTTTGAAATATGGATATTGTCAAATACTATTGTGTCATAAGAAATGACAAAATGGAACGTTTCTGAGAAACCTGAGGATAATTTTTGAACGAATGCAGAATTAAACAGAAATATAATTCTAATATGATAACAATACTGTAAAGATAAATTACTTTGAAAGACTTACAAATTCTGTTCAATACAATGATCAACAACAATTCTAGAGGATCAATGATGAAACACACTATCTACTTCCTGAGTAGTGAAAGACTAATAGTATAGATTGAAACCTATATTTTTTGGACATGGCCAATATGGGAATTTATTTTGCTTAACTAGGCTTATTTGTGACAAAGGTTTTGCTTTTCCTTCCCCCCCTCTCCCCATTTGACAGAGAAGAGAAGGGATGGAAAAACAAATTGTTTTAAAATAAAAAATTAACTTGAAAAAGAAATGGTAATATAGTCACTGTCTGCTTTCATCTATTCTTTGTTTTTTCTAAGTCAATAGCTTGTTTATACTTCAGGATAAACCTGTAACAATCAGATGCCATGTCTTCTCATTTTTATCTTTTTCTTCTAACTTGGTAACTTTGATTTTTTGCTCTAACCAGTTGATATCTCACTATAGATAGCTGCTTCTGAAATGACTACTACATGAATTGACACTACAGTCATTTCCTATTTGTTAAAATACAGTCAGTTTCATTTTTTATCATAACTCTTGGCACTCATGCTACTCTTCTATGTAATCACCTAATCACCATCCTAACTTTCTGGACCAATTTGGTTATCAAACTGCTATGTGTGTTGTCTATTAGAATGCAAACTCTTACAGGACAGAGATTGTCTTTGCTTTTGTATTTGTGTTACTACTGCTTTGCACATAGCATGTTAAATGCTTTTTAAAAAAAATTCACCTCGCGTCATTCATTCAATGATTATAACCATCATATTAAGATTTTAAAAAGGGTTGGGAAGAGAAGCCAGAGAGAACAGATAGTTTTGTGTGTGAGAAAGGCAACATTCAAGTAGCTATTTCCTGTCACTAATTTACCAACCCCCCCAAAAAATCCCAACCCCATTGAGGTTTCTATTCCTTTTGTTGATGTAGTTAGTACAATATTTGACACTGAGCTGATTTTGTTTGGAGAATGTGGCAGCTATTGAGGAGAAACATAGGACCTGGGTTATTTATGAAGGAATCAGGGAAGAGAGTTTTATTTTTGGCTCTATATTCCCAGAATCTGTATTTTATGCCAAGAATTCATCTTCTCCTCACCTCCACGACCTGGCTTGCCTGACTTCCTTCAAGATTAGTTTTAGGGGGCAGCTCAGTGGCTCAATGGATAGAGAGCCAGCCTAGTGACAAGAGGTCCTGGGTTCAAATTTTACCTCAAACACTGTTTAGCTGCATGACTCTGGGCAAGTCATTAATTTCCATTGCCTAGCTAGTCTCAGACACTTTCTACCTATGTGACCCTGGGCAAGTCCCTTAACCGCATTGCCTAGCCATCACCAATCTTCTGCCTTTGAACTAATACATAGTATGGACTCTAAGATGGAAGGTAAGAGTTTTTTAAAAAAAAGTTTAAAAGAAGACTCAGTTCTAATCCCATCAACCACAGGAAACATAACCTCCTTTCTACCCCCTCTAAAACTAATGCCTTTCCTCTGAAATTATTTCCCACTTGAATTGTTTATATTATGTCTATGCATATTTATACATGTTGTTTCCCCTCTTATCATGTGAATCCTTGAAGATGAGTGCCATATTTTTTTCACTTCTTTTGTATCTCCAGTGCTTAGTGCAGTACCAGGAACCTCCTAATACAAGCTTCTCAAATGCTTTCTGAATGACTAAGTCTGTGACACTGTGCAGCTCACTTCAACTCTGTGTGTTCCGAGCCACTCTAGCCTGTAATGGCAGAGAACATTCCAGCCAGCACTGGTTCATGGTTTCCTTACCTGGGATAGTCCTCAACCACTGGTATAACAGGTTCGATCTCTACCTCTGTGCTCCTTGATTAATTCAGAGGTGAAAGTAATTTTTAATCCTAAAACATTTTATGAATGTGAGAGTAGTAATATTTTTAATTAACAACTTTTAGAAATGTACTTATGTCCTTCTGGGATTTGATGGATGTCAAAGCAGAGAATGGCTAATTCCCATTGCAAGGATTCTGGGAGTCAAAATGGCTTTCCATTTCCCCTTTGTGGTTCATTGGGGTCTGTTAGGACTTCTCAAGGAACAGGGATAGCCAATCTAATAGATTTAGTTAACATATACAGTATACTTCTAAATATCATTAGGATCAAGAAGAAGATATGACTTGGCTTCAAAGAACAGAATAGCTAACTAGAAAAAAATTATAAATTACAAATAAACCAACTTGAAACAATTACAAAAGAATATATCAGCATATGCAAATAGCATAGAACAAAATAACTAAGAACTCAGGGAACATAATAAAATAAAGAAGTGATCAGAAGACTTCATGGAGGAGATAAGTTAAAGTCAGTTTTCTTTCTCCCTTCCACCAATACCTCCTAACCCAAGAAGGGGAATATTTTTGAAATTCAAAGGCTTAGTTAAATGAGATTTAGGGCTCAGCCTCTGCCCCTTACCCTCCACCCATAGGAGAATATTTCTATAGTAGGGTCTCAGACCCCTAGTGTTTTACTCTGGCTTAAGTAAAGCTATGCCACTTGTTTCTCGCCCCCTTTCCCAGCACTGACTATGTCAAGGTCACTGGGAAAGAGGAAACTTATGAATAAAAATGAAAGGCGGGGTCTGAAAAATGTAGAGAGCTGCCAAAGGGGTCCTTTGTGGGTCAAAATTAAGCAGTCATTGCCGTCGAGGACAAATGTTTTAAACATCTCTGTTCCTAAGCAGCCTCTAAAGGTTTCCTTCAGGAGGCACATGCATAGGTCTGTTCTAAATGGCTTAATTTCTTTAATCAACTCTTTCATTGTGGGTTTTTAATTTCATTCCCATGCCTATTTTTTTTTTCATTTTGCCATAATACAGCTCTAAGCACCGTGGCAAACACTTGACAGTTTGCTCAGCAGGTGCTGGGCCCTGCAAAGCTTGCATAACTCCACCTTTTATTAATTGGGTTTCAAAATGTGTTCTTGTGTGAACAGAAGCTAAGATGGGACTATTGTACCTGTCAACATGAAACTGGGCGAAATAAAATATTTGGAATGTGTTTTAAAATAACTCATTGTAAGTTTGATCGGCTAAGGATTTAAAAGCAGAAATATTTCTTTAATGTTGAAATAAATAATAATGCAATCAAATGGCAATGGGACTAAAGGAACTGTGGGGTTTGTACAAAGCCCCTGAGAATTTGATGACAATAAGGGCCTTTGCTTCTTTTCCCATAGGTCCTCCATTGATTGGATGGAGCTGGGAAAGAATTTAATAAAAGGCTTCTGAGTTTACAGAGGTAAAGACACCTTGAAAATAAACTCCCTTTATTCTTTAAATACTTCTGGGTATGTCATATTTTTTAAATTCCTAATTAAAAAGAGTAATGGTTTTTCTAATCCCCAAAAAACATTTTAATAGTTATCTTGGGAATTTTTTAGTCCAAAATGAATAGTCTAAGGTCATTGCCTTCTTGGTCCTCTCAGAAATAGCTTTGTCAACCTGCTTACCCCTACTTATTTTGCTCCTAAGCATAGCTGTGTCCACCTAGCAAAACTTTACCCAAAGTTGGAATAGCGATGGATATACCTCTTCTGTCCTTGACTCCAGCACAAGGAAGTTGCCCTAGGTAAACCAGAAGGGTTCTCTGAAGCTTGAGTCTGTCACCTGTAGAGATAGCCCTGAGTTTTCTGGTTCTCAAACATCCAAGAAGTTAGTGTTCACATAGAATAGTGGTCTTTCTGAGGTGGCCATTCCAACTCCTATCTGTACTGAGAAGCTGGTCCCTAGAACAGAGCTACTACATTTACTCAGGAATCTAAGGAGTTAACCATCAAGAGTTGCTTATATTTTTTTATTGTTACATTCCTCATAATCTCTCAATAATAAGCTTTTTGCCACAATCATCAGTTTATATAATTTGCCTGATCAGATTAACTAGCTTTTTAAAAGGGACATTTTGTAAAATGGTATAGCAAGAATATTGGATCCAAAGCATTGTCCCCAAAGTCTGCCATCCTATACTTTAAGCACAAAAGAGTCCAGAGAAAAAAATGTCCAAATTTAGAGGACATTTAGCAAAAGGGTAACTGCAGGTTCCTGGAGGTCCTTTTTCTGGATTCAAGATTGGACACTTATATAGGGTTTACCTTTTGTGCTAGTCCTCTGACAGACCTTGAATCTGCCTCCCTTGTGGCATCTAGGCTTAGCTTCTGATGTAGACATTGTCATCAGCAGTTCAAGAAAGGCTATTGCAATATCAGAAGAAAAAGTAGGAAGTCTCTGGACTCTAAGGAGATCCCAAAGTTCCTCCAGCTACCACAGATGGACTGGGAAACCAAAGCTGAGGCCCTCTCCTCCTCACCTCCCCTTCCCACCCCGCCCCACCCCATACTACCACCACCCCAATGATTTCTGATTTCCTTTCCAGGAGGTTTTCTCTTCTCTCTGCCAGATGCTCGGATCTCTTGAATTCAAAACACCTGGCTTTATGCGGGGCCCCAGAGAGTATGAACAAGTCCCTCTGTCAATCATAAAAGACTTTCTGCTGCACCAATGGAGGTGGTCACATCTGGTGTTCTTGTTCACATCTGGTGAGCAATCCAGATGAGTTCTAACCTGATAAATGTATTGGGCATGACATCCTTTAGGTTGGGTGAAATGGTGTGATTTGATTGACTGATTCATTCCCCTTAATAATCACATTATAGATTTAGATCCCATCTAATCCGACCTTTTCATTTTTGTAGGTGAGTAATGAATCTTTTTCATTTTTAGAGAGGGGGCCTAGAAACGTTACTATTACTTGTCCAAGGTTATAAAAGTAGTTTGTGGAAAAACCTGGATTCAAACTCAGACCCTTTAACTCTAAATATGGCATTCTTTCCCCTGAACCTTATTTTTTCTTACTAGTCCTGCTTTCCTGCTGGACTCTGCTTTGGACACTAGATAACTGAATGGGGTTGTGGGACAGAATAAGGCATAGGATATTGGATTAGCATCATTCAAGATAGGATAAGACAGGGTTAAACAAGTCCCCAAATCATAAATGAAAATCATTTGCACCAAACTTAATGAAGTAATAAATGTTTTTCTTCCATAAATTAGTTACAGTTTAGATGAACAGGGGGTCTTTAGTCTAAGGAGGAAAAGTTCTCAGGATAATCTTCTTAGAGAAAATAGCAGAAACTCTACCCAAACCTGTACACTTACATTATTTTCATCTCAGCATTTTTAATAAGTCAATTATCAATTATCAATAAATAATAGTGCCCCACTTTTGGTAGAAACATTCCACACAAGACTATGAAGTCATTATAGAGGTAGCAAGACATTTCTAAAAGGCAACAGACCTCAAATATGTAATTTACTATTACACTAATTCTATAGATTAAGAAAGAGAGGAACAAAGTAGCCAAGAATATCATCTAGATCATAAATAGCTAGCAAATGAAAAATCAAATTCAAAACCAGGTCTTCTGAATTACACAATTCAGTTAGCCAAAAGGGGTCTTCCAGAAATATTGATTTTACAAAGTATCATCATAAAGTCCCTAGTCTAGTGCTTCCCTATGTATTTCAAATTAAGTCTTAAAAAATTAAAATTAAGAGGTAGCTGTGTGATTCAGTGAACAGAGAACCAGGGCTAGAGTCTGGAGGGCCTGAGTTCAAATTTGACATCAGACACTTCTTAGCTGTGTGACCCTGGGCAAATCATTTAATCCCAATTGCCTACTTTAAAAGAAATAAAAAATTAAAGTTAAATCATCCCTAGAATATTGTATGTAATGCTAGACTTGATCATTGTGTTAGTTTTTTTTCCTGAATTATCTATATACCCACCCAGTAAGACATTAATCCTTTGGCACTCTAGCCAATAGACAAATCATAATTTTTAAAACTAGTTTAATCCAATATGTCAATTGAATAACACCTTTCTGCCCCTAAATTTATTTACTATTAATTCCCCAAAGAGAAGAAGAAAGAAGAGTCCCTGCCTGGGTTTATATTTGACCATACTAGAGATTAGAATTTAGAGTCCTTAAATAGAGGGCAATTAGGTGATTGTGTAAAAGGTGTGATCTGAAGATTGCTTTCTCTGCCTAGAGGTAGTTTACCTACTGGCTTATCATAGTGTTTAAATTCCACCATTATGAGCAACACACTTTAAAGAGTTTTCATTACATTTAGATTGGTTCAAGATTACATGGCTAATGAAAGTGACCTGACTACTAACTAAAAGATTTAATTTAGGGATTTTAATATATTTGGGTTATTATTGTGGCTCCAACAGTGGAGTAGATCACAACCTCCTACTACTAATATCCAATATAAATATTCCATTACTCTTTGGGTTATGTGTGATCTTAATTCAATCAGAATCATGGTTTTCCTTGTTTTGCATCACCAGCTAGGTGGCATAGTACTAGTCTTGGAATCAAGAAGACCTATCTTGGATAGCCTCAGACACTTACTAGTGTAATAGGTATAGGCTTTAAAGGTATAAAGGCAGATTTTTGCGAGTAGATTAGGGAAAGCCTTGGCTGGAAGTCATGGACATTCTGTACAGAATGCAGAGGGTAGGGAGGAGAGAGCTAAGCAACAGACATTGCTGTTTTGTGAGGGGTTTGGAGCAGATGTGCAATCAGCAGTCCCTATTTGACCTGGGATCTTGGAGAGTGGTGAAGGTTGCAAAGACTGAAGACATCATCCTGCAAGTCAACTCTGAGAAGGGAAGAGGCCTGTGTTCTGGTGGACAGTCTGCAGACATCTCTCCCTACCTGGTTACTTTGGATCATCGGCTGTGGAGGAGTTGGTTCCTGGTATCCTGAAGACATCTCTGGATCAGTTGTGAGACCCCAAATCCAAGCCCTCTTCCCAGGTCCTCAGCCAAGCTGTCAAACCTGGCAGAAGTCAGGCTGGCTAAGGAACTTTCCCTTTTGACTCCAGTCCTGGGCAGTTAGATATAGTTTCACTTCACCCCCTCTCCTATCCTCTCAAGAAACAACTAAATTGTTTCCCCGTGTGTTTTCTTCGTACCTTGAAGTTTCCATAGTGTGTATTTATTATATTCTGAGTTTATCCCTTATCTAGGAGAAGCAGGGTGACAGTTAGGCCTAACTGCCACTTCTTTTTCCTTAACAGTCTTTTTCCTTAAAAGTAAACCCAGTTTCCCTATCTTGTTTGGTCTCACCTACTGTCCATTCCTGTCTCCCACTCACCCTTCTGAACCCACATTTAATATTTAAGTTAACTTCCCTGGTTTCCCCATAAGACTAGCTATGTGATTCTGAGCAAATCACTTAATCTTTTTTGCCTCAATTTCCACATCTGTTTAAGTTGAAGGGAGATTCTATTTGAATAGTGAAGTCCTTCAGATGATCCTGTTAACTGGATAACATCGTTTTAATTCTATCAAATCCTGGAATACTAAAAAGGCTTTTTTTATAAGATAAGAAACTTAAAAGAATTTGGCCTAATGATTTATCTGGAAAAATGAATTGCATGATGAAAATCCCAATTTTTTATTCTTGCCCAGATTTCCAGATTTAGTTGGATAGGCAGTTTATAGAATATTTCCATAAGTTTCTGTATCTAAGCCAACAATAGAAATGGACAAATGGAATCCTGAGTCAGACTTAGATAAAAGAAAGAGAAAAGAGGCTAGTTCACTTTCCAAAAATTACAAAGCTCTTCTAATGACATCAAGTTTCTTCCAGAAACAGAAGCCATATTTTTATTACTAATTTATTACTATTATTTTTGTTACTATTACATATTACTAGGTATAAAATATAGAATATATCAATTGCTTAAGTAGTGAAAATAAATTTAACAGAGTGAATAATGGGGAGTTGCATGATGATTGTGAGTAGGCTGCAACATATAACTGTGAACTCCAAAGAAGAATAAGAATAAAAGATGTTAATAGGGAAACATACCATAAAAAATAAGATGATATGTCATGTATTGGGAGTGAGATATTATAGTTTAATAGAGTGGTCCATTGGTATCATCCCAAGATCTTTAGAAAGTAAGGGAGTCTGCCAGCATGTAGGGCAGATCCCTAAAGCAAGTTTATTGGAGGACATGGAGAAGAGTCATAGAGGATGAGCAGGCATAGATGACTGTTTTCTGCATCACTGGAGGGAACAGCCAAATTACCAAGTTCGTAGGTCCACTTGAGTATTAAATTGCACTGTTAACAACAGTGTCACTTAGGAAAAGTCAGATCCAAAGAGGAAGCCAAGTGTGGGTCCTCAAATAATAAATAAGGAAAGACTGAGTATATTTGATGAATGTGGGAAAGGCAGGGAAGAGACTACAGGAATCAGGGAAGACACTGAAAAGGTTCTGGTGGGCTGCTCAGGATAAACTTCTAATTTTTTACTAATTTTCAGTCCTGCAGGAGGACGACCAGGTGAGTCTATATTTTCCCAGAATTTCTCTGGATAAGTATGCAGATACATCTTAAATTTTATAATATGATTTCTTCTGACTCTATTATATTCTTTTACCTAATCTTGGCCATGCTATACCTCAGAGCAATGTATCCTGTACAAAATCTGGGGCATCCATTAATGCTATGGTTTAGCATTAGATTCTTGTGCCAGATACTAAAAAGCTAATAATAGTCATTTCAGAACAAGCTCTCTTCTGTCATAAGAGAAGCTAGGGAATAAAGAGTTTCCAGCATTGGACTTAAATCAAGAAGCCTGAATTTTGAACCTTACCTTTGATACTCACTAGATTTGTCAGTCTGGCAAAATCATTTAATATCTTTTAGCCTCAGTTTCCTAATTTGAAAATGAGGCTAATAATAGAACTTGCTTCATAGATTTGCTGAAAGGATTAAATGGAATAATTATGCACAATGCCCTGAAAGCTTAAAATGCTATATAAATATTATCTTTTTATGATTCCCATTTTTCTTAGCTAGCACCCTTATCTTTAAACTCTCTTCTTTGTCTATAAGGAATTAAATGTGTGGCTAAAGTTAAATTTAATATAATTCTTAAATATTCCCAAAAGAGGACAAGTTACATAACTATAAAACAACAATTCATATTTACAAAGTATTTTAATGTGCACAAAGTACTTTCCATTTTATAAATGAGGAAACTGGCATTCAGTAAGATTATCTATAAATAAAGGCATGTGTATAGCTAGCATTTAGGGAGAACTTTAGATTTTACTAAGTTATCTCATTTGAATTTCACAACAACTCTGGGAGAGAGATGCTCTTATTATCCCCATTTTACAGATGAGGAAACTGAATCTGAGAGGGGTTGATTGACTCGCCTACTGTCACACCACTAGTAAGTGTCAGAGGCAAGATATGAACTCAGATCTTCCATACTTCAAGTCTAATTCTCAACCTGCCCTCAAATTGAATGATCTTCATAGTCGAGTTAAAAAGCCAGGTCAGTCCAAACTTCAATTCAGCACACATTTCATGAAGATCTGCTGCAACCTCATCTTTCCATTTATCAACTTTCCCTCCTGCTCCTCTGGAAGCTACTTGGTATTTGTAAGCAGCACTAGACAATCTTAGCACTTTGCAAATCTTGCAAAATAGAAATTCCACAGAAAGCTAACACAAATTGCATAACTCTTCAACTATTTGCTATAAGTATAGAAAGCTCAAGGAGGATATTCTTGGTACTCTCCTTGCCTTGCTGGTTTAGTCTCTTTGTTCCTTTCTTCCTTAATTGATCCCAAATAGTATGCCCTGCTGAGAATGCCTAAGGGGTTCTGTTGGATGGTATCAACCTCAGAGACTTCTGACTGAATAAAATAGAACACACATTGGAAGTTACTTGCAGTTGTTGGAAATTCAGCATAAAAAGAGGATACTTATTTGATTGACACAGAAATAAAGATTATCTGTTTTACCTTGGAAAGTAAGAATGCCTTTTTTCCGGAAGAATGCTCCCCTCATCTTCTCATCCCAGTTCAAATCTCTGCATTTGTTTTGTTCATCAATTTTAAACTTCTTGTCCTTACAGTATAAACTTTCCATTGCTACTTTTTACATGCTTTAAAAAAAACGAAAAACTGCTTTTTTTCTATTTTGGCACAGGTAGATCTTATCTCTGTTCCTTCTGGTCTTTCTTCCCACCCAAGGCCTTCAAACAGTTCATTTTCCTCTCTCAAATTTCACCTAAATTTTCTGCAACTTGAAGGCAGGGACTGTACTTTATATGTTTACACATTCCCCACTCTCACTAACATGGTGCTCTTTGCACACAGTAGGCACTCATAAAATTCTGGGATGTTGATAGTATACCAAAATTTTTTTCTTCTAGAAATCAAAGCTATCTATAGTCATATGAAAAAAAATGCTCTAAATCACAATCAACTAGTGAAATTAAAATTAAAACAACTCTGAGGTGCCACCTCACATCTATCAGATTGGCTAATATGACAGAAAAGGAAATGACAAATGCTGGAGGGGATGTTGAAAACAATTGGGACACTAATTATACTCTTGGTGGAGCTGTAAACTGATCCAACCATTCTAGAGAGCAATTTGGAACCCTGCCCACAGGGCTGTAAAACTGTACACCTTTTCATCCAGCAATACAACTACTAGATCTGTGTCCCAAAGAAACCAAAAACAAAAAGGAAAAGCACCAATTTGTATAGAAATACTTATAAAAGCTTTCTGTGGTGGCCAAGAATTGGAAATTGATGGGATGTCCATCAATTGAGGAATGGCTGAACAAGTTGTAGTATATAATTGTGATGGAATACTATTGTGTTAAAAAAAATGATGAGGAAGAGGCTTTCCAAAAATCTGGAAAGATACACGAAGTGATGCAAACTGAAGTAAGCAGAACCAGGTGAACATTGTATACAGTAACTGCAATATTGTAAGGATGGTCAATTGTTAATGACTTAGCTATTCTCAGCAACTCAATGACCCTAGAAAATTTCAAAGAATTCATTATGAAAAATGCTACTCATTTCCAGAGAAAGAACTGATAGAGTATGAATACAAATAGATGCATAATTTTTTACTTTGTTTTTCTTGTTGTGTCTTGTTTTGTTTTTGGTCTGTGTTTTCTTTTGCAACATAGCTAGTATAGAAATGTGTTTTGTATCAAAATTGCACTTGTATAATTGATATTTAATTTCTTGCTACCTTGGGGAGATGGGAGGAGAGGAAGAAATGGAAATAATCTAGAACCCAAGATTTTTTAATTAAAGTTTAAAATTACATTAATGTGTAATTTGAGAAAATAAATATAGACTCCCAGAAAAAAATATTCAAAAAACTTTCATCTTCCGAGGAGCTTCCAGAGTCATCCAATCCATGGTCATGACCAATGGGAGATTCAATTATCTCACCCCCATCAATGCCAATGCTGTTATCTGCAATAAATATACTGAATGCAGATATTAAAAGAAAAAAATTGGCAGAGTAAAAACATAAACCCTAGATTCCTCCCGCCACTTCTGCCTCTCTGAGCATTAAATCACCATGTTTTCTTTATGCTTTGCCTCTTGGTGCTTTGCTTGTCTCATTTAATTTGTAAGTCTATCAGGCAGGGAACATACCTGTAAGTATTGTTTGCATATAGTTATATTGCATATGCAATGCAAGTCTGGTGCTCAGAGCATGTTAAAGGACAAAATAATATTAATATTTTAAATTGTGAAAAGGAATTCTCACCCCACCACAGAAGAAAGGAACATACAAAAGTAAAAGGCTGCCCCATATATCCCACCAAGTAAATGCTTAGCTACTCTTCTATGGATATAAATTACATAAATTCAAGCTTTTTCTTTTTATTTCTTTGGGTTTTCCCCCCTATATCCTTTAAATCAATGTTGCCTTAACAAACTTTCATTAGTATTTATCAGATTATTGCTAGATTCTGCTATCATATCTATTTTTATTATTGCAGTAGTGCTCTCAAAGTAATGCATTCTCCACAGATGACTCTGAAACAAGTTGTTATTAAGCATATCATTATAGCATATACTGTAGAAAATGTATTTTCAGAATATGCCAGTTTATGAGGCATCTTATGGATTCTGAAAGAAATGATCCAAAAGTATTCTTAAGTGGATTTTCTTTCTTTAAAAGCTTCCGACTTTAATATCTCCTAGACTAAGCTTTATTTGTGATCTCTTTTCTTGCCAATCCATAGTTGGTATTTACCTCTCTGCATGATAGTATAATTTAGTAAGAGAGGCAACTTGATACCGTAGAAAAAAAGTAGTGATAATAGAATCAAAGAACTTGTATTTGAATCTTGCTTCTGATACTTAATATCCCTGGGACATTCCTCTGATGCCTCTTCCAGCTCTACCTCTATAATCACATGAACTAATATTTATTGGACTTCAACTATTTATTTACAATATTTAATTGATTTCTTAATTCTAATATCTATCCAAAATTTAAGTATATGCTTTCTTGCTATCTTTACTATCTTAGATTTCCTTTCTTGAGATTAAATAGATTTGACACTATATCAAGATCTAAGCAGATAACTTGATATAAAAAAACCCTAAAAGTAGTGATCTCTAAGATGTTGCCAAACATCTAGATTTTAAAAAGGCAGATTTTGCTGCTTCCTTTCAGAAAAAAAATGGGATGGTGTATATACAACTTTTATCCCTAACTTAAGCTATATGATGCTTGACATAATGCCAATCAATTAATCCATCTATAAGTTTTTGTCGAGTGTCTATGAGCTCCCATTAGAATAAATTCTTCAATTAAACTGCAAATTCCTTGAGAACAGAAACTATCTTTTATGTTTCTCTACATGTCCAGCACCTAATAGAATGCCCTCATTTTCACTTTCATGTTGTCAATTGCACACATTTGCAGCTATGCACAGTAGAGGAAAAATTAAGAATGATGTATGCAGGTTTGTAGAGAGATGCATGTCCTACTAGGTACTTCCCTGTTTTTTTTTACTCTATAATTATAGAATAAAGACTTCACTGTGCATTTATTACCTTTAAACCTCATGTTGCAAGGGGCAGCTAGGTGGCTCACTGGATAGAGCGCTAGCCCTGGTGTTGGGAGGATATAGATTCAAAAAGTAAGTAGTACAAGTCCTTTGGGCTCTAGGCTGAAGTATGCAAAGTCACTGATATGGCTTAGTGAGAAAAGAAGGTTTTTATATTTGCTGTGCTGAAATGTCTGGAGCTGTTGTCAGCTGCAAGATTAACACTAACAAATTAGTGTATTCTTCACAAGTTCCAACACCATCTACCAGCTATGAAGGACACAGTATCCGAAATGATATTGAGACCTCATCAGTCAGTGTCTTTCAATAGCAGCAATTAAACTCCCAGCAATGTCTCCCTTGGTTTCCAGAGGGCAGTCAAGGTAGAGAAATTGAGAGTGGATGAGAACAGTATAGTATACAGCATAATGCCCTTACATCACCATCTGACACAGTGGAAAGTAAGATTCAATTCATTTAAATTCAATTCATTTAAAATGTTTTTGTTTTAAGAATTTTATCTGCTGTGCAGTATTTGTGGTCCTATAGATTTCATTTTTGTGAAAAGCAAATATTATCTATAAGCAATATTTTCATTGAGATGTTAGCACAAAAGGTCATAAAATTTTAGGAAACTATTAGAGAGAAAAATGTTTTGCATGTTACCAATTTTATTTTGTGTACTGTATTTTATGAATTATTTCACAGTTACTGTGTTAGGAAAAGTATATAATGTTAGAATTAATGCTTTTGTCATAATTATGTGTAGAAAAGTGTATTTTCAGACATTTCTAGTTAACTATTATAATTTTTGGTGATCTTGGGAATCTAACCTCCCTATTTCCCAGAGGTTCAATGTAACGACATTCAGTTTTTATTTTGGTGCTATTTTCTAGGAATGTTGCTCCCATAAAAGTTGAAGATTGACTGTAAATGTTTATTGACTTACTTACTGCTTGATATTGTGTGAGATATAAAAAGAAAAAATATTACCTGACCTCAGGGAGTTTATTGTCAAGTTGATGAGAAGACAAGAGTCAAAATGCTGTACAACAAAAAAAGTGTCCCAAATGAATGGTTCAGTTCTTTTTTTTTTTTTGCCAGTTTCATTTTTGTCTTTGTATCTTTAGGACTTAGCATTAATGCATTATATATATATATATACATATATATACATACATACATATATTCCATGCTTATAAATATTGGTTGATTGATTGAAAAAGTTCTAAAGATGTTTGACAGGGAAGTGATTTCTAAGATAGATTGTTCATGGAAGACTTGGTAAAAAAAGGTGAGTTAGGTATATAAAAATGCTTTTTGATTGGCTGATAAATTTAAGCAACACAAGCAAATCAATTTCTAAAGATATAAGGGAGGAAAGCATTGGACTGAGAGTCAGAAGACTTAGGTTTCTTCCTCATCTCTATTAGCCAGTCATCTGAACAAGGTCAAATTACTTTCCAAGGCATCAGTTCCCTCATCTGTAAAATAAAGGTGTTGGATTAGGTAATCCCTAGGTCCTTTATGTCTTTGACATTCTCTGAATATAATTTGGCAAAGTATCAAAGATCTGATATCCTAAGATGGTTTTTTTAAGTTTTATATATATATATATATATAATTTTTATTACATATATAAAACAATAACATAAAAGATATGGTTTGTTATAAATATTTAATAAATTATAATAAACATGCTTATTCAAGGGATATTCAAGGGAAACAAATTCTCACGTTAATTATGTCCAAAAATCTATGTCTCATTCTACTTTTTAACCTCCATTCCATCCATCCTTCCTCCCCAAGAAAGTAGATAATATGATATAGGTTATACACACATAATATATATTTCGCTTTTTGTCATTTTATGAAACAAGAAATGTGGCTTGCACTAGAGAAAAATTCACGGAGGAAATAAAGTGAAGAATGGTGTGCTTCAATCTGCATTTAGTCTCTACTCCTTCTATGGCAGTGGATATCTTTTTTTGTTGACAGTCCCTTGGAGTTATGCTATATTCTTGCTTTGTTGATAATAGTTAAATCATTATTGTTGTTACTGGGTACAATGTTCTCTGGATTCTTCTCATTTCACTTAGCATCACTTCATATATCTTTCCAGGGTTTTTTTTTTTTTGTGATCTTGTCATTTCATTTCCCCAGATAAGAATTGTTTCTTAACAGTATAGCCCTGATGACATAGATCTGCATGAGTTTCTTTTAAAGTAGAACAATTTTGCTAGAGTACAGCAGAGATTCTCCTCAATTCATCCTCAGAGAATTCTCAGTCCATGCCGTCTCACTGTGAGAAGTGAACTTGGTACATTTTTTACTACATTAAAACCTCTACCCATTTCTTCTTGTTGTTCAGCCATTTTTAAGTTGTTTTCAACTGTTCATGGCCCCATTTGGGTTTTCTTGGCAGATACTAAAGTATTTTGTTGTTTCCTTATCCAGCTCTTTTTACAGATGAGGGAACTTAGGCAAACAGTGACTTTCCCAGGGTAATACATCTAGTACATGCCTGAGACCAGATTTGAACTCAAGAAGATGAGTCTTTCTGACTCCAGGCCCATTACTCTATCAACTGCTTCACCTAGCTGCCCACCCTTTTCCTCAAGATGTTACTAATATCCTGGGGAAAAATCCAAACAAACATATTTTTAAATGTAATCTGATTTAAAATCCAAAATGGCACATTTATACCTCAGAGTATTTTGCAATAGTTTAAAAAATAATAGGTCAAAAGCCTTTTTTCCACTTTTAATTGGCATTGTCCACAAGAATAAGAACAGGGGGCAGCTGGGTGGCTCAGTGGATTGAGAGCCAGGCCTAGAGACAGGAGGTCCTAGGTTCAAATCCGGCCTCAGCCACTTCCCAGCTGTGTGACCCTGGGCAAGTCACTTGACCCCCATTGCCTACCCTTACCAATCTTCCACCTATAAGTCAATACGCAGAAGTAAAGGGTTTAAAATTAAAAAAAACAAAACAAAACAAAACAAAGAATAAGAACAATAGCTGTATCCAAATTCTTTAGCTCTGTACTTGGATTCTATTCTGAAAGCTTCTATTGACCAATATTTGATCCTTTCTGTTTTCACATTCATTTAAATCTTCAAGAAGCAGTAGAATAAACCATCCTTTATTTGGGTCACAAAAATGCTGGCTATTGACTTGGTTAGTTTTTGTTTTGTTTTGTTTTTTTAACTCCATGAGCTCTTTATGGAGACAAGGGAACTTTATTAGACACAGGTATAAAGTTAAAATAACTAAAGATGGGAGAAGCAACAAACTTCATTTATTGTTAGAATTGTATTTTGATACTAGTGTGCCCTAACATATGGTAACGTTTAGTGAGATCCACTAATAATATTTATAAGTAGATGGAGAATTAATCCATACATATAATTCCGGAAGTATCTTTTGATGATTAGGATTCCTTTTCCATGTTCTATGAAATTAATTGCACTGGAGGGTCAGGGAATGGGCAGAAAGGTGCTTTTAAGGGACACATAGTACCTCTGCTTTATAAGCTTCCTGTAGAAGCCAATAGACTTGATAGTTATAACAAGGTACACATGACTAGAAGCTCTCCTGGGAGCCAAACTGTAACTTTCTACCCAGTTAGCCAAACTATTACATAATTCACAGAAAAAGGGCAAAAGGCAGAGCAAACAGTCTCTGTATTTACTGTTTTCCATTTGTAGTGAAAAAGAAGAGGCAAAGAAAACCTACTGTATGAGAGGACAAAGGATGAGTGTGAACCTGAGTACAGATATGGATAAATCTAATCTATTTATTGTGGTATAAGTGGTGACAGCTCCCATCAAGTTATTAGTAAAAACAAACAAAAGCCACAAAAATGTTGTTATTCATATTTTAAGCAACTGAAATAGTAAATATACTCCCTAAATCATAAAACACTCCTATGCCTCATTACCAAGGTACAGGTGTGCCCACATGAGCTCATATGACCTGCTTCTGTTGGTCTCTACTTCTGTTTTCTGTTCATATCTCTGTAGCTCTGGATTTCTCTCTCTATTTGGCAATGTATCTCCCTCTGTCTTTCCCTTCCTCCTTCTTTCCATAGCTTTCTCTCTCTCTCTCTCTCTCTCTCTCCCATCTCACTTCTGTCTTCCTGAGTCAGACAGCCCAACCATCTACAGAATTGCAATGACCAGTAAAGGTTACGATTCAATAAAATAAATAGAAAAATTTGTGGAAGAATCACTTTGACAGTGATAGAGGAAAGCCATGAAAATCCACATTCATTTTTCTCAAGCAATGCTCTAAGAGCAATGACTAAAAAACAAAACAGAAAATAGAAAGAATATTCTTTCACATTGAGATTTATTGTGCTTAGAACATTTTAAAATGGCTAAATCTGAACTCATGTCTTCCTAAATCCAGGCCCAGTGCTCTTAACCACGGAGCCATAGCTAACTTTATGATAAAAGTGCTTAGAAACAAATTCAGATAAAGAAAGGAAGGATGAATGTATAAAGTGTAAAGTATAAAGACAATAAATTAGCATTTTTCTTTTCAGAGAGTAGCCAAGAACACCTGAAAAAAATGGTACTCATAACATATTTTTCAGGGATAAGGATTTCATTACCTCACACAGTAACAATTCAGCTTTAGAAATGAATGAAGAATGAAGGAATGAAGGAATGAAAAAAAATTTAAGTGGTGCCAAGCATGGAGCTAATCTCTGGGGATATATATACAAAATTGAAGACAACATTCTGCCATTAAAGAGCCTAAAAGGGAGAGGTAGCATATACAAAGAAATGGTGGCCAAGAATTTGTGTTTTTATTTAAAAAGATAGAAAGATGCCAAGAGCCACAAGGAAGTAGACTGACACACCATTTCCAGTATCAGTTTCATTATGGATCCAGAATGAAAAGTAGGGAGGAAGGAGTAGAGAGTATACAATAGGTAGCAGACATCTGGTGACAATACCACTGGGGGGAAAAGTAAAGTATGCCTGTTGGCTGGCTTAAATGTAGTGGATCATGTGAGATACTAACCAGGCAGAGCAATGGGGGTAGGATAAACTCTTGAGACTGGAAAATCCAGAGTTGAAATGGTTAAGTCTTCTTAACTCTTTATTTAAGGGCATTGTCTAGTCTAGGCAGCAAGAGTACTGAAGAGGACAACTTTGCATATTTTATTGAACCAGATAATTTCAACACATTGGTTCATTCATTCTATAAGCACAACAGAAAAAGGAAATGAAACTAGCTTGATATAACTTCTTAGCACACTGATGCTAGCACCTAATGACTACTGTTTCACTTTCAAAAGGATCGTAAAAGCATGTATTTAATAATCCTCTTTAATTTGTTCATAACTCAATGTCAAGTTTATGGCCTCTGGTTTCTTTCTTCTTGTTGAAAATTGAAATATTTGCCCATCTTCTGTATTTTCAGGCCTTTCTTATTCTCCATGATTCCTCAGTAATCAAATACTTATCTTCAGGTTATATCAATATTTTGAGATGTAATTCAGCTGGGATTGGAGATGAACTATATCAAATTGGCAGATCTTTTCCTCTAATATTCTTACCTATCCTTACCTATCTTGCCATCCATCTTCAATTTCCTCTTTAAAATATTTGTTCTATCTTCTGCAGCTAAAAATTATCTATCTTGGTAAAGAAGACAGAAACAAAATGTTGAATAGTTTTGCTTTCTGTCATCTGTAAACATTAAACCATATACCCAAGATACTGTGCCTATCCTTTATTCTTATGCTATTTTCTCAAAATATGCCTTTAAAAGTAATTTTTATTACCTTAACATTTTGTACACACTCTACTGGCCCTGAGCCTTTCCTTCATTATCATTTACCTTTCCTTCCCTCTTTTTAATACATCCTTTTAAAATAATTCTGACCCAAAAATTATGTTTACTTTCCTTATAAATTTCACTAAATGTGCTTTCCTAAAGTTTAGGATACTTATCTGATTGGTTAATATTATTTTCTTTTACTATTCTAAATTATCCTTTGGTGACTTTCTTTCAGGTTCTCCCTACTTTTTGAATTACCTGATTTTCCTTATTTATGAGAACTAAATAAGTAATAATTGTTCTCATCAAATTTCTTGCTTTTACTGAATGAAATTATTATTGAAACAAGTAAATAATTTTTTTAGAATTTCTGCTTTTATTAGAATGAAACTTTCAAAATTATCTAGATAGTTGAAGTCCCATATTACTACCAAATATTTTATGTTGTCTTCCTAAGTTATATTATCAATGTAGTTTATTAGTTTATAGTATACTCCCACAAATTTCATATCTTTTTCTTCTATACTTACCCAAATGTTCTCCCTTAGTCTTCCATCCTAGGCTTCATGGATTTATATGTATGTAAATCTTTCTATTTCATACTACTCTATCATCTCTATCAGAGTTTTTATTTTTTAGCAAGTTATACCATTCCATTTCCTTATTCTAGTTCCAAATGCCATTACACCAAATGTAGGTAATAATGATAACATGGTATTTTACTCCTTATATCAAAATTTAAAAACTGCTTTTCATTCATATTCTGTTTATTTTTATCTATTAATCTGGTCATAAATATTATCTTCCAAATAATTTTTGAGCATGTCCTTCACTTTTATTCTATTTCCTATTGATTCATACCTGCTATTGTTGTATTCAGTTTTATAGTTTAATATGAGCAGTTATCATCCTCTTCTTCCAAAAATCCTCTAGATCGTATCAGAAAGATTTCTTTCAAACCAGTATCACAAGTCTTAATTGCTAAGTAAGAATTTCTAAGCTGCTATCAAACAGCTACCAAATAATTGTCAAAATAAATATGAACTTTACTCTGCAGGAGAGCCATGCAGGCTCTTTTTTATAAACTACCTACTCTTATTTTACATTCTACCCTCCACTCAAAGGGCCAATACTATGAGACTTTTTCTTCACTGATGGAGATTAATTAGTCATTGTCCCAAGCCTTCATGAGAAGTAGGCAGAGTCATTGAGAGTTAGAGGAAAAGAGAGATTCTGCTCTTCTGGCTTCTAGCCTTCTAGAGAAAAGATAGGTAATTCCAATCTTTCTTCAGGTTCATTAATAGAAAAGGAATTGTGGTAGAAAAGCTAACATGTTAAAAATGGATCATATTCCTATTCCTAGTTTACTCTACTAGAAACTTCCAGGAAATTTCCTCTTGATTGATATAGGGGAATCACTCTTTCAGTTAACTTGAGGTATCTCATCTCAAATGGATGAGCTCCTTCAAACTGTATTGCCTGATATATAGTCTCATTAGTATACTTTCTCTGATTTCTATTTTCCTATTGATTTGGATAAATTAGTTTATTCATTCTGTATCCATTGTGGAACTGGCATAGGGAGTGTGGAAGGGGGGAGCCAAGCCTTGACTATAGAGCTTGGGGTCCTCCTTCCCCATCAAATAATAGTGATCAGGAGTTTAGCTTGAATATACATCCCTTAGACCAGTGGGGGTGAACTTGTGGCATACATGCCAAAAAGAGCATGTGGCCATGCCTGCAGTCACCTGCCAAAGTTCATTACTAGAAAGCCAAGGGGACTCCGGGTAGAGCTATTCCCTTCCCTCTTTCCGTGCACCTGAGAACATTCCTCATTTCACCCACCCCTCTGCCCAGCAGCCAATGGGAGAGCTTCCCCCCACCCCTGTCTGAGGTAAGGGGGCTGAGATGGGGGTGAAGCGGGGCGGGGGGCAAAGTGGCAGGGCAAAGCATGGCACTTGGTCTCTTGTGGGGGGACACGGCACTCTGTCTCTAAAAGGTTCACCATCACTGCCCGATAGTAATAAAAATTAAGTTAATTATAATAATATATTCTTATGTATTATATACATATAATGTACTAAAAATTTAATATAATAATACATATAAGTAAGATTAATATCATGCTAGCCTAGGAAAACCTTTCTCTGAGGAAAGCAGAGTGATTAGCCTCAGACTCCAAATTCTTGCTTGCCCCTCTCAGCAAGAATCAAAGTCTACCTTGGAGAAAAGGTAGGGAGAGAAGTCATTAGAGATGCCTATTCTTGCCTCTCTGTGAGCCACGGATAGACATCTAAGCAGACACAGGTGACCTACATAGGCAACAGCGTTTCATTGCTACTATATACATATAAGTTAACAGAGGGGTAAATCTGGATGGTTCTCAGAAGCAGTGTGGTAAGAGTTGGAAGCAACCAAAGCAAATGACACCTAGACAATTAGGGAGATGACAAAACACACACACACACACACACACACACACACACACACACACACACACACACACACACACTGCCAAATAATCTCATAAAACACACCATAGGTGGCTCAGAGGACCAGAGCTAGCAGTGGAAATTCCTGGGTTCAAATCTGACCTCAGAAACTTCCTTAACTGTGTGAATTCCAATTGCCTAGCCTTTACACTCTTCTTTCTAGACAAAGATACTTAAGAATCAATTCTAAGACCAAAGGTAAGAGTTTAGTGTTTTTTAAACAATATTTAATATTATTTAGTACAGGAACAAATATCTTAATGCACTACAATAATCTCCAAGGAGATCACTGTATTGCAAATAGCATATCATTATTAATAATGTTCCTAATATTATTAATTTTGATAATTCCTGAATAATTTTTAATTAAATTCCTTTTAAAACAGAGCTATTTATGATATATTTCACTCTTTTAAAAAATAAAAACCCTTAATGTTCATTTTAGAAACAATACTTTGTATTGGTTCTAAGGCAAAAGAGAAGTGAAGGCTGGGTAATGGGGTTTAAGCAATTTATCCAGTCACACAACTAGGAAGTGTCTGAGGTCAGACTTGAATCCAGGATCTCCCATCCCTAGGCCTGGTTCTTAATACCCTGAGCCAACCAGCTACCCCTTAATAATATATTTCAGAAAAATTGTCTGCAAAGCATTCCCTTTTTTTAAGTTTGGGTGTCTAAGAAGATACATTTTTTGCTTTCTGGGAAATTCACTTCTATCTATCACTTCATTCACCTATACTGCAAGATAAATGAGACATTAGTATAATTCCAAAGCAAAATTTCTTGTTTGGTTAAGCAGAAAGTTAGTTTCCAAATGTTCAAAGAAAAACACTGTGAAGAGGTACAGTTAGGAGACAAAAGAAGATTGCTTTAACACTTAAAATGTTTTGCTATTCTCAGTGGATTAAGAGAGGCAAGATAATTTGTGGCCAAATATACTAGTTTTACTGAATTATAACTAAATGACAATTTCTGCACAATCAGGGGAAGTACTGGATGAATCAGATATGTTGGGTCAGACAATGCATACAATCCTGCTGATTCCACGTCTGAGGTTGACTAGACATGTAGTCTAACAAGATACCTGTATTTTTCTTTTTGTTTTTTGGCCCAAGGGAATTTTATATGGCAGAAATGTTGATTTTTCCCAGGTAATAACATACATGCTTACATGCAAATATGGAAGCTTAAGTTTTATACAGTCCAGTCATCTTTGCTTCTGTAGGGGTATTGGCAGTTTCCTGCTTTAGAATTTTTCTAAGGAAGCAGTGTTGATTAAATGATTATTTGCATGTGCACATCAACCTTAAAATAATTTGCTTAGTCAATAAATTCAGGCCACAGTAAACACTCTTTTTGATTTGGCTCTATCTACCTCTGATGAGACAACCAAACTGAATTTTCATTATTCCATTTTTTTACTTTGCTTGTTACATCCCATCATGCTTTGCCACATTGTGGCATATCCACATAATTTGAGTAACACAATATTTCCTGACATGTACTGCCTCAAATAAAGAGAATACAAAATGTCAGAATGGATCCCACTGGCCAATGTGATGACTTATATCTGATCCAGATGTCTGAAGTCATTTATGGCCAGTTCCATATCTGATTAACTGTTCTCATTGAAGCAATGGACTTACTTGCTGACAGCCTAAATCAACAGATAATTTATGACCTATGCTTCTGTAATTATTTTAATAGCCTTTTCATACCCTTTTGTTTCTACTTATACAAAAGAACAGTTAAGATGAAAACTAGTGACTAAAAGGAAGTTCTTAAAGAAAGCTTTATCAAACTAATTTTTAAAATTTTACACATATAACATCCATGACTTTAATTCATTGATCTGAAAATACTCAAGATTCTTTCACTTCATTAATTCAGTATCAAAGTATAGCTTTTTCCTCCCCTTCTATTTGCTTAAATCCAGTACTAGAGGGGGCAAGATTCCCCAATGGGAAATCAGTAAGATCTAAATTCAAATTCCATTTCAGATACTCATTGGCTGTGTCACTCTGGGCAAAGCACTCAACCTCTTAGCATCAGTGTCCCTATCTGTAAAATTGGGATAATAATATCTTCTCCTAAGGTTACTGTGAGGATCAAATGAGATAATGTATATTATCTCCTAGGATAATGTTATTCATATTGTGAGGATTCAATGAAATAATATGTATAGAACTTTGCAAACTTTAAAGCACTCTATAAATGCTAGTAGTAGTTGTCATCATAGTTGTAATCATTGTAATAGTCACTGTCATCATTATCATCATCATAGTTGTATCACTACCAATAGTACCACTGCTATACGATGACAATGATTACTATGATGATTATGACTACTGCTACTATTACTCCTACAACTACTTCTAAAACCAACAGGTACCAAGAAAACCAAATGGTTGTTCATTATCTTTTAGCTTTTGACATTGGAAATATGGATGCAACTTGGTTTTTCAAAGCTTTCTTTTCCCTACTAATGAGATGTGTAATTCTCTACTTCTTAAGGGAATTTTATGTGTGATATTGTCACAAGCCAGGGCATACCATCTACTGAGTTGCCTGTTTTCTGTGCCCTGTGATGCCACACAGCAAGGAGGCAAGAAATGAATGAAGGAAATTACCTAGGGTGAAGAGCAGTCTCCTGACCATTAGACATAAGCTGAGGACAGATCACTGCAATGATAAAATGCTAGAGGGTTGAAAAAGTAAACCAAGACCTGGGACCAGAGCAAGTTTCCCTCAAGAAAATGAGTTAACCATTTATTCAGTTCTCCTCTATCAAAAGGAGCTGTGGTTTTAATATCTGAGTTCTATACTTTACAACATACCATTGGGAATATCAAAGAAATTACTGCCTGGGGAGGTACATACCCAAACCTTCCCATCTACAGCTGCTATCAATTATTCTGCTCTAATGTGATCAGAAATCTTAGTTTTCAATAGGGAAATGACTTTCAAAAGAAGCCCTATTGCCCCCAAACACACTACATACCCATCTACCCTGTGACTTCGTTTGGCTTTTCAAACATTAAAACATTCTGGTACTTTGTATTCTAACCCACCGGGAAGTTAGAAAAGCAAACTTGCTGAGATATGGGGCAGAGGAGTGAAGTTATGTGCCTTTCAGAGACCCTCTATTAGATTTCCAAGGCATTTAAGAAAGATACCTCAACCCTGATTATTATATAAACACAGCCCTCTCTGTGTCTCTGCGTGATTTATGTTCCTGTGGAAGAGCCCAAATTTTTTTCTTTTCTATCCTGCAAGATAAGTGAAGGACAAAAAGCCTATTATAAACAACTAACCTGATCATTTTTGTAAAGCAGTATTTGAACTATGTAGGAGCAGGTGCTAATATATCAACCAAATTGTCAGGAAATAATTTATTACTTAACAGTAGCAAAATATGCACCAGGATAGCCCAAACAATTGCAACCTGAATGAGCCCCTGACCTATTGGAACCTTCTCTAGGACTCAGTTGTGTAAGGTCTCAAATAGTTCTGGATTCGGCTCACAACATAACAGAAAGAACATTCATCTAGGAATTAGAAGACCTGGGTTCTAGACTCATTTAGACTACAATCTAACAAGTCTCTTAAGCTCACAGTACCTTGGTTTCCCCATCAGTCAGAAGACAGGTATTTAGACCAGATGGTTTTAAGGTCCCTTGTAGTTCTACATTCCAATGATTCTGTATATTGAGAATCCTACATAACCTAATTGAATTTCACCAAAAAAAAGTCCAGGGAAACAAAATTTTAAAATACTGGAGGTCTCATTTTATGACCATTGTGAATAGAGTGATAAACTATTTATATGAAACTGTAGAATTACTTTAGGAGAAAAAAATTAATAGTTTCAAGAAAAAATAAGGGACTGAGTACAAATATATTTCATTTTACACATAAGACATGCTCCTAAAATTTTTTACATAAAACTAATTAAATTATTTCTCCTATTTTTATATCCCAGAGATGTACCAAATATTCCCATACTCATAGCAAATTATTTACTAAGAGTGAGGACATCTAATATGAGTTTCATCAGCTCCAGTTCTTCATTTCCTAAAATATCTCAACATCATCACCTATTTTTCTGACCTGTCTCAGAAAAAAAAAATAAAAGACATCCCGAATCCCTGTTAAAGCTAATTACTCCTTTTATTTTTGCACATGATCCCATTCCCTTCAACCTATTCCAAAACAGATAGCAGAAATTAATTCCTTTCATATACATCTCCAGTCTCTCCTTCTTCACTGATATCTTCCTGTTTACTTACAAACTTACTCAGGTCTCCTCAGTCCTAAAAAAAGAAATATACATTCCTTCATTTGTTTGACTCTTCTAAACCATACACACAGCCACTATCCTATCTTTCTTTTCATCACTCCTAAACTTTGTTTAAAAAGATGTTTGCACTGAGCATCTCTGTTCTTGCATTATGCATTCTCTTCCTAAACTCCTAAACAAAATCTGGCTTCTGTCCTCAAACTTTTGAAATTCTCTGGCATCTCAATCACCAAACCCAAAAGGTTTTTATTAGCTGTTATTTTACTTAACCATTCTGAAGTTTTCAACATGCTAGTAAGTACCCACTTGGCTAGAGAGACACTAGACTCTCTAGGTTCTCCTTTCTCTGGAACCATTTTCTCTTCTCTGCATTTCAACCTCATTCTTTTATAATAACTTTGATATGGGTATTCACTAAGATCTGTCCTTACTCATCTTCTCTTCTTAACGCTCTCTTCCTTTAACAAAATCATTTACTCAAAAACCTTTAACTACTTCTTTGGAGAAGTCTGTATCTCTCTTCTGTACACCAGACTGCCATTTACAATTGCTTACAGAATTAGAATTACAGTCGCTTACATCTCCAACTTGATTTGTCAACAACAACTCAAATTCAAATATTCAAATACTCAAAAAAATGTATACACAGAGTTTTCAATCAATACACATTTCTGAACTTACTCCAATGTGTGAGGCTGGTCACTAAAGGAGGAAAATGTCCTTTCCTCGAGGAGCTGACATTTTACTAGGGGATAAAACATATAAAGAAATAATTACATATAAGACTAAACAAAATAAACCCAAGGTGAATTTTAATTAGAGAACACATTAGCATCATCCCCATGAGGTGAGAAGCAGAAAAGCCTGACATGTAGAAAGAAAGTTTTGAAGGAAACAAGGGATTCTAAAAGGCAGAAGTGAGGTGAGAATACATTGCCAGTAAGGAAGAAAACTAGAATAATGGTGAAGAGACAAGATATGGAGTGTTGTGTAGAAGAAACATAATAAACATTTAGCAAATGCTTGTTGCTGAATGACTAAAGGCCAGTTTGACTTGAATGTAGAGTATCTTAAGGGAAGTAATATACAATAATGTTGGAATGGTAGGTTGGACTCAGGTTATAAATGGCTTTAAAATCTAAACAGAGGCTTTTATATTTGATCCTAGAGGCTATGGAAAGCCATCATAGCTTACTGAGTAAGGGAATGGCATTGTCAGATATACACTTAAAGAAAATTGCTTTGGCAGATATGGGGAAAATAAATTGAAGAGACAAGAGAATTGAGTCAGGGAGTCCAAATAAGAGGCTATTGCAAGTAGTTCTAGGAATAATTGTGAAGATAGAAATGACAAGATTGAACAATTGATTGGAGATATTCAGGGAAAGAAAAGGTGGGGGATAAATGGAGGGAGACGCATCAAAGAGAGATTCAGATCATAACCCATCTATGACTCCTTGTTATGGACCACTCATCTATTTCCTTCCATAATTTCACCCCAAGGAGTCTCCTTGTTTTCTTTGACATTGACAGAATACCAATGGGACAATAGAAAGTCCATAAATTATCCTTTACTGTTGCCAGATGACCAAATTTTCTTCCTTTTATGTGACAAATTTTTAATGATATCCTTCAAACTACTATTGCTTTGAAACTTCTTAATTTTAATGCATCTCAGCCTGCTCAAAACCACAATGTGTTTTAAAATTCAGGTGATTTTTCATTTTAATTTTTCTACTGCTTTGTTGTTCCATGACTCAAAAGTGTGTAGTGAAAGAAGAATGTTGGTCTTTGAAAGAAGGCTCTTTCCTTTAGGGAGAAGTATTGGTTCATTAAAGTAAAAACAAACAAACAAACAAACAAAAAACAACCTGGAAAGACTTATATGAAGTATTGTAAAGTGAAGTGAGCAGAACCAAGAGAATGTTGTACACAGTTGCAACAATAATGTATGATGATCAACTGTGAATGGCAACTATTATCAACAAGGCAATGATCCAGGATGACTCCAAGGGACTCATGATGAAAAAGGATATCCACTGCCATTGAGGAAATAGTCTGAATGTTGACTGAAACATGCCATTCTTTATTTTATTTACTCCATGAATTTTACTGGAATAAACAGAATGGCAGATGAAGTGAAAAAAATGTCATCAGCACAAGTGAAGAGGGGCAGGGGAGTAGCCTGAGCTCTCTTCTCCCCTATAGCTCTGCCACCTGTGAGTCACCCACCTTATGCCCCGGGAACTCCCATTGGGCTGCTAGGCAGAGAGGTGGGGGATCTGAAAACATGTCATCACACATGATGGAGAGGGAGAGGAGAGCAGCTCTTCCCAATGCCCTCTGCCTTTCTAGTAATGAACTCTGGGGGTAGGGGAAGAGCGTGACACACATGCCCATTGAGAGTACTCTGTATGCCATCTTTAGCATGTGTGCCATAGGTTTACCATCACTGACCTATATCATATTACCTGCCTTCTTGGGGAGGTGTAAGGGTTGTGAGGAAGGGGGAAAAAAAGGAATGAGACGTATTCTTAGACACAGATAATGTGAGAATTTGTTTTTCTCTGATAAGCATATTTATTATAATTTATCATATATTTATAACAAATTAAATGTATTACAATATTGTTACATATTACATTTTGTTACATATAAAATTTTTTAAGTTAAAAAATAATTTTTGGCAACTTTCCAAAGGCCAGACAATTCATTCTATGCTTCCTGATCTATTTTGGGCCCAACTCATTGTCTATTTACAGTATATATGTCCATTCAACTGCACAATAAGCATTTTTCATCCAAGTGGCTTTTATGATATAGTTAAGTCAAACTATTTTTTTAGGATTTAAGAATACCATTAGGGAGCTTTTCAACATATCAGAGGTTGGAGCATTAACACAATATCATATCCAAAAAAAGAAGCATGTAGAAGATTTCACTATTTATGGGGAATTCTTACTCATTTTGGACTATGTAATAGATATTTTCCATTATGGTGGTGAATACCTTTCTCAAGCATATTTTGTAACTATTATCATTAATCAGAAGCTAGTGGTAGAAAGTCATCTTTATTGTATTTCTTTAAAGAATAATATAATTTTAACATTTGCATGGGAGACATTAATATATGTACCTGGGAAAAATATTCCAAGATGTCTTCACTTAGTAAGTCAAATGTTTGTGCTTAACTAAAAATTGAGACAATTTTCAAGTTCTTTTCACCTCCTAGTTAAAGGAATTTATTTATATGTTGAGTTTTTCCATGAAAATACAATCATCTATGTCCTCTCAATTCATTATCCATATTTTGTAATTTATCACTTGCTTTAAAAAGTCAGTTTGAATTTTAATTTTAAGCCACATCTTTTTCTAATTTGGTAAAAATAAAGTCCAAATGGTATTAATTTTGATCATTGCTTTCACTAGTTGGTGGTATGACTGAATGAAGATAGCTGATTTAGGAAAGCTCCACATCATTAACAATGCATGTTTTATAATTAAAATATAATAAATTTTCTCATTTTCTCTATATGCTTTCCTTCATCCATTTCTAATTTTTCCATGCCAATAACTTGTTTAAATAGGTTAAATCAGAGTTCTTTTAAGTAAATATTATATCTATTTCTTAATTTTTATAAGTTTTATTAACTTTTTACTAAGGAAGTTTTTAAGTTCCTTTGGTTTCTTCATTAAGGAGTCATTTTGTGATATTCAGTACTCTTCATATGTAGTGACTTTCTATTCCTTTTTCAAAGAAAGTAATTAAAAATAAAGGCACCCATTCAGTCCATATTTTGTGATATTTTTTCCACCATCCTTAATTATGCTAACATTGCTCTAAAGTCATCAATAATCATAGTATACATTGATTTAATCTTTAAGGTCTTTTTGAGTTGTTTGGATTTGTTTTGTTATTCTATAAAATGAACTTTTTTATGCTTTGCAGGATGCTTTGCAGATGTTGGTACATAATCTAGTTATTTTCATGGCAATATTTTCCCAAATTCTTATCATAAACATTGTAATATGAGATGACCAAATATCCCACAAAATAATTTTTCTTGTCTTTGGATGCATGATAAAAACTAACCCTGCCAACTTTTTTTTTAATCTCTCCAAGGAGAAAATGTGAACCTTCTATTTAGCTGCAATGTTCTTTTTCTCTTCTGGTTTCATTTAGAGCAAAAATGTCAATATTGGAACTATTGAATTCCTCTTTCAGTTATTTGGATCCTTAGTTAGAAACTGGACAAGATTTTAGAGTACCAAACTAAATTGATGTATATAAATTATCTAAAATTTGTATGATTATATGAATCTTTAAGAAAAACATCTTGCACTACTCTACCATTATAACTATAGGAATAAAATTCAGGGATTTGCAACTAAGCACCATTTTTTCCCTTTTCTTTTCCTTTGATTCCCAGGTTTTCATGGCCAAAAGATTTATCACCAATTGTCCAGGCTACTGTAATGAACTTTTTTGTACTTTCATTAGGAAAGTAGAAACTACTGACCATTGAGGTGATGTGACCCAGACCTTTCTGGCATGCTTGAACCTGTGCGACCTTATATTCCATTCTCACAGTCTTTGCAAATCTGTGATTATCACCATGCCACTATGATGCATCAGTATAGGACTCCATAAAGCATGTAAAATTTAACCTACTTAAATATCAGTGGAGGAAATCACCAAATCTAAGTCCACAGATCCATTCAATTATTGAAGTATAATTATTTATGTTTCTGACATCTTCCTACAAAATTATAATGGCCATTAAGTCAGAGGCTTTTTATTGCTATCATTTCATTCCACATTCATTTTCAAATTTAAAAAGTTAAGCAAAATGGACCAACACAGCATATAAGTCTGACAATATATGTAATATTCAACATTCATAGTATTCCATCTCTTCAAAGAAAGGAGAGAGATGGGTTTTCCCAACTGTTTTGTAGGGCCAAGTTTAGTTGTAGTAATTAGTAAATAGATAGTATTTAGTTAGGGGAGTTTGTTCTTTCTTTCTTTTTTTCTAAACCCTTGTACTTCGGTGTATTGTCTCATAGGTGGAAGATTGGTAAGGGTGGGCAATGGGGGTCAAGTGACTTGCCCAGGGTCACACAGCTGGGAAGTGGCTGAGTCCGGGTTTGAACCTAGGACCTCCTGTCTCTAGGCCTGACTCTCACTCCACTGAGCTACCCAGCTGCCCCCTGTTCTTTCTATTTGCATTTTATTGTCACTGTGTATATTGTTTTCCTGATTCTTCTTCCTTCATGCTGCATTAGTTCATATAACTCTACCCATGCTTCTCTTAAATTTTCACACTTGTCATATTTATGGTGCAATAATATTCCACTACATTCAGATACCGCAATTTGTTTTCCCATTCCTCAATCAATGAGCATCTACAATGTTTCTAGTTCTTTGCTGTAAATATTTTGTGTATGTGAGATCATTCTTCCTGTATTGTACCTTCTTGGATCATAAGTATTATCTCTGTCTCAAAGGGTATAGATAAATTAGATAACATTTGTTTTTATAGCATATTTCCAAATGGTTGAACTAATTCCAAGATCTATGATCTCTCACATCTACATTTTTACATGATCAGTCTGCTTGCAATGGAGTACATCACCATATTCCTTCTATCCCTCCCCACTTATAAACAATTCCCAAAAATATCACTTTCTATATATGTCAGATAATATCAAGCATTTGGTTTTATCATAAGAAGTATTCTTGTCCTGGAAGGAAAAAATAACAAGGTAAAGGACATCAGCCTGGTACTCTAAGGACAGACTGATTTTTGCTTCAAAATACCTATGATGTTGGGCACATCATGTCACTTCTCTAATCCCAGTTTCTTTATTTAAAAATGAAAAATTTAAACTAGAAAATAATTTAATTCCCTTTAAACTCTAGCTTTTTATCAGATACAAATAATTTTATTCACTTTAATTTTAAAAAGAAATTCTATAAAAATGCCTCATGATGGCATGGAATTAACATGGGCTCTAAGAGTAAACCATTAGAGCCCAAACTCTGAAAAATTCTACCCTTCTAGAAAGGTTTTCAATATGGTCGTGTCATCTGGCTAAATATGCTTTCTAAGAACATATAGAAGTTCATTGCTAGTAGGCTGGCCACTTACTGAAGAATTCTTTGTCCGTGGCAAACCATGAAATACTTAAAAATTGCCATCAGTCCAATACATCTCCCTTCTGAGTCTTTGTCTAATGACAAGTGAATGTATATACATGCTACTTGAGGGATTGAATCATATCACTCTATATTCCGGATATAAATGACAGCAGAAGACAAAAGGAAATTACAGCTAAATTGGAGAATGACTCACAGTCTCCTTCAAGAGACCAAGAAAAAAAAAGATTCATACTTTCTCTAAGAAAAAAATTGGAAGACGCTGGACATAGATATCACTGAATAACATCACAGGTAATTAAAATTATTTTATTTTAACAAAGAACAAATGGCATTGCTTATGTAGGAATCATTACTGAATTAATGACTATCTACAGACAGTCTTATGAAAGCAAAGATAAAAATTCATACAGTGTTAAGAGGAAAGGAGTAAAAAATGAAAAAAATTAGACATGAAATTTTAAGACCTCAACCAAATCTATTTATGCATATTATTGGTGATCAAAAATATGATATGAATTGAAGAAATGGCATAGACATTGATTACAATAACTTCATATAAAAAACTAATGTATATTGATGGCAATAATGGCAAGACAAAAAAGAGTCTAAAATGGCTTAATCAGAAAATATTTGACTTGTCAAGTAGAGACATAAAATTCAATTGTAACAGTAATTTAGAATATAAGTGGGTTTATAAAATCTTATGGAAAAATATGGTGAAGATTATGAACAGTATTACACATAAAATAGAATCAAAAGAAAAACCTGTATAAAAGAAAGAGACCCAACTAAACAAAGTCACCTTAGGGGTATTTATGGATGAAGTTCAAAAGGAGGACAAAAACAGAAGATGGAAAAGAGTTGCCAGGATTTTTATGTCTCTTTTCACCATCCCTAACGATATCACTAACAATAAAATTAACAGACCTAGATACTAACAACACAGTCCTAGCTATATTTATGGGAAAGGGGAGAATGGTGTTGCATGATGGGAAGAGGGAAAGAAATTAAAGAGAAAGAGATATTAGAATACTTGTAGGAAGATGCAATGTTGTATAGCGAAAAGAGAACTGGATTTTGTGTGAATGAAGTAGAGTTCAAATTCCAGTTCTGACACTAGTTACTTAAACTTGAAAAAAAGTTTTTTTCTGTGTCTCTAGGTTTCATTTTCCTCATCTACAAAAAGAATGGATTGGACTAAAGGGGCTTTTAGATCTCTTTCAACTCTAAATCTACGTAGATTACATCCATCCTATAAGCAGATAATTGTTAGACTGTTGAGGGATCTATTCCCAAGGTACTTGATGGATAGAATGATATCAAAAGTGTGAAAAAAAACATCTTAGAGATTAAATAACAAGATTATTGGGACAGTATAGTACAGACAAATACACTGACAAATATATCCTTTGGCTATGAAATATTTATGTGAATAATAAAAGGCATAAGTGGGTAGAGAGCTGGTCTGAAAACTAGGAAGCTCTAGGTTTGTGTCACCTCTCTGGCAAATACTTGTTGTGTGGCCATTGGCATTTCCCTTAACTTTTCAATGCTCTCATCAACTTTCTAAGATTATAAATTAGGGAAAGGACCAGATTATTAAATTTGTGAGTTTCATGAGGCCAGAGATTATCATTTACCTTTCTTTGTGTACCCTCTGCTTAGCTCAGGACCTGGCACATAATAGGAACTTAATAAATACTTAATAACTTATTGACTGACCTCCATGCAGAAATTCCTAGTACCAATGAAATCATAGGTCTAGTGTCTATCCTATGTGAATAATATATACATGCACGAAGGGTATTCTCAGTAAGAATATTAGTATGAACAGGTGGACTTTTATAAACAATATTTCACTTTAGACAAATACTGCAAATACATAATAACTTGGGCCCAGAATAAAGCATGGAGAAAGTGGAATAAATTTCTGGTGAAATATTGCATAGTTTCTTTAATTATCTCAGATTTTCAACTAAAACAAATATCCATTTTTTTAATATCAATATTCTTCTGATGTGGACATTTTGTTGTGAATCATGCAACATAGAATATCTGAGTAATTAAAACTGAGTATCACAAAGGCACATACAGGGTATGATCAGCAAAACGTAACAAATTAGGAAGAAATAAGGAAATGGAGTGGAGGATGCCATCAAAAAAAATATATGATTAATACAAAAGAAAATCACAGATCACATACCAAGAGCCAGAGATAAAAAATGGACAGCCCATGTAATCTACTAGTATCATTTCTAATAGCAAGGGAAATTAAAGAATGTCTTCAGCATGTTTCATAGCATCACTGGGAAGAAATGGCCAAGAAGTTCAACTACTTGAAGGACATAAAAAGAGTCACATAGAATGGCTAAGTATGGATAGATTGAGATTTGTATTTTTGGAGACAATATTTATATCAATGATAAAATAGGTTATTTAGTACAGTCAAAGACTCTTTTACAATTAATATTACACCTTAATTCTGGGATGGCTATAATGATCAATTTATATCTGGAACTAAAATATTTTATACATATATATTCCAACCGAGGTTAGAAACACCCCAAGTGCATGCTGCCTTAACCCTACATAGGACCAGAATCATCAGTGGTAAGAAACACAGGAAATGTAGAGTCTTGAAAATGACCATAGGACCCTAGTTCCCCATCCCCTCCCCTTGGTTCCACCACAGTAGAGAGCCCTGAAAATTCTCTGGAGATGGGGGTATAGGACAGAGAGTCTTTATCTTTCCGGAGAGCCTGTTTGTAGATCCATAGCTTGCCTAAAGGCAGTCATGTAGGATACTATGGAGGGACAAGAGCCAAATTCTCTGTAGCTTAGCTTAACATACTTGAATAGCACAGGAACTTTCAGTTACTGCGGAGGAGGAGCTAGAGAATAATAAACACAGTCAACGAGAAAGGGAGGAGCATGACCTTTGGCAGCCATCTGTTCATGGTTTTTTTCAAGACCAAAAATGGTAGCAGAAAACAAGAGGATTCAGCACGTCCACTACTTTTCTAGGAAAGTACTCTCCCATTCTACTCTCTACACAGTCAGAATGAGCTGGTTACATTATTGCTTAGAGTATATGGATGTCAGAATAGCCACTACAGGCAATTCAATTCAGTTCGATTCAATGAACACAGAGGATCACAGGATAATAAATTTAAGGATAGAAAGGATATCAGTCCAATTCTCTCATTTTGTTAAATGAGGAAACAGACCCAAAGAGATTAAAGTAACTTCCCCAAGATCACTAGGCAGGAACAGAAGCAGGAGGCAAGCCTAGATCCTATGACTCCCAACAGAGAACTCTTTCCACTATATTTGTGAGTATTAACATAAATACTCACTATGCACCAAATATTGTACTAGATGCTGGAGAAACAAAGACCAGAATGAAAATAATCCCTTTACTCAAAGAGCTGGCATTCTATAATTTATGCTATCTCTCGAAAACAAAGGAAGGTCCCTAGAATATTGCATAATTCCATTAGGAGAAAAAGGCAAGAGTCCAGCTTCTGGGAGGTCATAGAAAGTCACAGATGATGGGTAACTATGGTTGGATTGTAATCTGTACTATTGGAGGGAATATCAAGATCAAAGTTATAACATAAATTATACAGTTAAAAACTTCTATAGAATTATTTTAGCTTGTTAATTATGGGATGGACATAAAGAGCAACCTTTGGGAACTTCTTAGCATCTATCCACCTGAACATAAGAAAGTTTTAATCAATGGCAATAATGTCAAGGTATTTGATAAATGGATTCTAAGGATTTCTTTAGCAGTGTAAAGATTCCTTGAATATAGAAGTTATATTAATAAGACGAAATATTTGTCTTCTAAGATGTCCCGAAATTATCAATGTATATTTAAGCTCTGTGTGTTCAATAAATATAGTTCTTTTTTCAAGGGTATCTGCATGTGAGTGATTTATTTGTCATGGAATCTATGAAAATATATTATTTACCAATGTCTAAAGATTCTAGGGTTTGGAGGAAGAGTTCTCCACTAGAATATATGGAATGGTAGGGTATGTAATGATAGAGTATTAGCTGTCTTTGCAAATTTATCTCCTTTGCCTGGGCACTTCATTCCTATTAATACTACCTAAAATTGTATTGACTTTCTGGATAGCTGAGTCATACTGTTTACTGATCTTAAACTTGCAATCATTTAAAATATATGTCTTTTTTCAGTATTGATTAGCCAGGTTTCATTTATTAAGTACTCAGATAGTTTTTCTGAAATAAGTACCCAAATTTTTATTCATTACTATTAACTTTCTTTTAATTAATTTCTGCCCATTATTATTGCCCATCAAAAGCCTTTAAAATCTGGGAGCTGTCATTCAATTAATCGGCTTTCTGTTCTGGCTTTGAGTTATCTATAAACTTAATAAGCATGTCTTAGAATCTGAATTCCATGAAGAAAAAGACTGTTTTTGCCTTTGTATCCCCAGTCTAGTATAAGGCCTTGAACTAACCACTTAACTAAGTCATGACGTAGATCTTTATTGCTATGAGTTTGACTAGACAGCCACTGACCAAACGCTTAAGTGATCCTGGGTATTCTTTTTCAGTTATGTATTTTAGGCACCTTCCATTTCTCAAATTTCATAATTCTGAGAATATGGCAGGCGTTTGATAGATGTTTGTTGATTGAATTATCAAAATTTTTATTCAATTAACTATGAATCCACCTCAGCTATGATCCAATCACATTTTTATCATTTCCAAAAACATATCATGACTTTACCTAAAGCCTAAATAAAATAAAAATATGTTGTTTTATCAGCCAAGAGGATGTTCTTTAGCAATTTCATAAAGCGCCATGTCCCTCATTTAATAGATGACTGATAGAGATCCAAATGGATGTACTGCCAATATAATAGTTCCTTTGTGATTTGCCTTAATAAGACTACTTCTGAAATACTGTGTTAAGTTCTGGATATGACATTTTAAAGGGGACATTGACAAACTAAAGTGTTCTCAAAAAAATAACTAGTTTAGTAGCCATATTAGCAAAAAAGTGAAAGGGTTAGTTTCATATAACTTGTATTTGGTGAACCTATTCTGACTCTTAATGGTCACTTCTTTCTTTCTTCAGTGTTAGCATCTGCTTAATTATATCTTCTAAGATTTTGCCAGGAATCCATGCCAAGTCTACCATCCTCTCGGCTTCATGATTGGCCCTTTTCCACTTTTGAAAATCGCTACATTTGCCAGACTTTAATCTTCTGGCATTTCTTCTGTTCTCCATATTATTTCTAAGATTCTACAATCACATCTGTAAGCTCTTTCAGTATAGTGATATGTAATTTGTCTGGACCCACAGACTTGAATTCATTTAAAGCCACTGGTCCTCTCTTTTTATGTCCTTACCAATCGTAGGCTTTTGTTCCTTCTAGCCTGCATTTGTCCTACCCTTTTCATCAGTCTGAAGGCAATGATGGAAGCAAAGATAAGTAGTGCTGCTTTCTCTAGTATTTGTTACATCATTCACTTGAAGCAGCAACCATATCCCTTCCTTATTCTTCTTGCTTCCCAGTCAGCAAAAGGAAAAAAAAAGAAAAAGAAAAAGAAAAAAAAAGAAAGAAAGAAGAAAGTCCTTTTTATTGCCCTTTGAAGCTTTTACATCACTCAATTCATTCTGAGCTTTAGCCTTCCTAACACTATTCTTACAGTTCCCAGCTATGCTTTTTTCTGTCCCTTGTTTGTACATGTCCTTTTAAAATCTATCAGCTAAAGAGGGATAAAGGCACATGTCACTTCATTTCCACAACCTGATTATGTTCAATTGATGTGATCTGATTGGTGAAAAACTGAGCTTCAAAAATATTAGAGAAAGCATGATAAAATAGATCAGATCATTCATTGAATGTCTTTCTTCCTTTTTCTGCTTTCCATCCCCTATAATTCATGAATGACATTGAAAATTAATCTTCCAAAGAGAGTCTATCAACACAAACATTGCAGCTGGAAGAGGCTATCTATATTTCCATAACCTAGACACTAACTTTTCAAATGTGGAGTGAAGGACATTTGTAATTGTCAGCTGAGAAGGGAGTATGTGTGTTTTCAAGGGTGGATTGATTTGCTTTGGAAATCAGATTTTGGAAGAACCAAACTAAAGAGCAAAACCAAATCATTTGCAGAACCTTTCTGCTTCCGTGCAGCTGGAGAAGTGTTTTGTTTTTGTGTTCTCTCCCCCTCCTCCTTTCAGTCTTCCATCCCTGAATTGTAACAACTCTACCTACTGGGGGATTTCCTCAGTATTTGAGGACTCTAGCAATTGACTGTGTCACTGCCTCTTTTGTAAGGAACCTGTGGACAGACATGAGTTTAGGAGGGACATTTAAGGAATTGAGGGAGCTGCATCTCAGAAAAAAAAATCAATATACCAATTTACTCACTTTTAGGTTCCCTTAGTTCTCAAAAACTAACAAAGTTTCAAAGGGGGCTGTGACATAGGGGTTTCCCCATAGTGAAAAGCCTCCTTCAAAGATACAGCCCTCTTTATTCCCCCCTCATCTGAGTTATATCTGGATTCTTCATGACCTAAGGCATCACCTGTTCTGCTTGTGGCTGTGTTTCACACCTACTCTGTTTTCTTCTATAGAACTAGCATAATTCAAGATGCTACAAAAAATTTAGGCAGCTCAGCTTTTGGCAAACCTCCTGACATCATCATTGATTTTAGTACCTATCTCCCAAGTGGTGATCTTATAAGTCCTGACTAATTCATCAGCCCTTTCCAAAATCCATCAAACAGGGGAAAGCTGAGTCTATTATTTTATTCCAATTTCTCCACCCAATACAACTTTTCTATGCTCAGACCCAGACCAAAGGCCTCTAAACAATAAAGAGTCCATTAGCCAAGAAAATATCTATATTTATGACACTGAATCCATTTATTAAATGAGGTTAACTGAGAAGAAAACTGACTGAAGTGAATTTCTAACAGTAGAAACTGTTATTTGGACTGTACGATACATCAGACCACTCTAGGCATGGGTCATAAATTAACCTCTCTTTTTTTTAAGGGAGGGGGAAGATTTACAACATGTGCTGTCTTTTACTACCTCAGCAGCTTGCTTTACCATCAGTGTGTGGAGAAGTAATTGAAAAAAAGAGGGGGATTAAGGAAGGTAGAAGAGAAGAAGGGAGAGGAGGGAATGAGTGACAGCAATGAGGGGAAGGGAGGGATAAGGAGAGGAATGAAGAGGGGAGGAGAAGAGGGAATAGAGAAGGGGAAGAGAAGAGAGGAGAGGAGTGGGAAGAGAAAGGAGAGGAGGGGGGGAGGAAAGAAGAGGGGGAAAGAGGAAGCAATGGTATATAAACAAAAAAGCAGGGAGAGCTGCAATCAGGACACCTGGGCCAGAATTCTCATTTTAAAGCCTCCTTACACTATAATCTTGATCAAGCCACTTCACCACACTCAGCTCTCAGTTTCTTCAACTGTAAAATAGGATTGATGATATTGAACAGACATAGCTCAATGGGTTGTTTTGAGGAAAACAAATCTTTAAGTGAGATGCCATTCTTTTAAGTTCATGACATGTCATGTAGCAGTTTTGCTCATGTGACTATAAGGCAGGAGCATGCTGTGATTACCTTTGGGGATTCCATCTAGACATGGAAGTTAGGCAGACTCCTCCTTCATCTCAGTATCCTCTTCCTAGCTGACATTAACTCCAACCCAGCCCCAGTCCCAACCCCTGCAATTAACTAAGGGGTTCCAACCTGGGGGGAAAACACCACATCTGCAGCCTCACTTCCACACCCACATTTTAATTAGAACCTTGAAGCCCTTTTCATCTACAAGCTTCTCCCTCTTTGGAACACCCCCTGCCCCATGGCTAGCAGATTCCTACTTCTTGTTCCCCTCTGACTCAGAACCTGTGAAAGAGAAAACCCATTTTCTCACTGTCTCTTGGTCCCCCATCTTATCTATTTTAGACCTACCCCCTTCCTAGTCTCTATATTCTTCTACCCTCCCCTTTATCTATATCTTATGGAATCTCCCATTTAATCATTAATCTTACAAATCACTGATTCCAACCTCCCAAATAGAAGAGAACTGAGGCTGAGAGGCTAAGTCACTAGCCCAATATCGCCTAGGTAGTAAGTAACAGACAGGATTTGAGCCCAAGCCCTCTAACCCCAAACCCAGTACACTTTCTACTGTACTACTCTCTCCTTCATTCTTCCTTTTTTAAAAATAATGATGCCATCTTCTGGCATTCAGGAGAAACTTAACTTTCCATGGAAGGCTATTAACCTATCCCTTGGCATCTTTTCCAGGACTTGCCTCTTTCATCTTCCCCCAACACATAAGACCAGGAAAAGGCTCATTGCTCCTTCTACCAATTCCACTTCTTCTGCCACCACCAATCAGCCATTTCTCCTCTCAAGTCCATATGAGGTGAATTCATCACTGTTCCATATTTTTGCTGTTGTCTTTTACTGATATCCCACTCACTCTATTCTTCTTGAATGAGTTCATCACAGGTATCACAGTTTTCTCAGTCATTCCAATGGCTACCCTCCCTTCGGTGACTTCAATATTCACAATGATAAGCCTTCAAAAAACTTTATCTCCAAACTTTCCAATCTCCTTACTTTACATGTCTTTAACTTAAACACATCCACAGGGTTAAATATGGCTGAGATCTCACCAGCATCTAAAATGACACAATATCGTGAACACTGAAATCCCTCTCTCTGATCTTGATTCCATGACCTTACATCTTTCTTATTGTCTTATTTCTTGTAAATAATCTTGATTGTGAACTCCTATCCTGCAGTTCTTCCATGGCTTGTTTGGTTTTTCATTTCAGTCTATCCCTTTCTCCATTCTTATTCACTTTAAAATCTGAACCCTAGAAGATATTCAGTTCAATGAGTCATTATATTCACCCAATTGAAGTTTTTACCTCTCTTTCCAAATATAGTTCTCATCCTGCTAATCTTTAATTCTGTGTCAGGTGCTAGCTTTTTATTAATGTAAACAGTTTGTTGCTGAAAGGGCAAAAAACAACATTTGTATAAATAAAATTGATACAAAATCAACCTGTAAATAAATACAGTCTCTCAGATAAAATGTTTAGAAGAGATATGTATTTTTCTGAGGATCAGATGAAAACTGCATCTCAATTGAATGTATGGTGTAGACCTATTTTAAGGCAAAGCAATGAAAGGTAATGAAGTCTATAAGAGACTATGGTTCATCAGCCCATTCTTATATGACTCTTTTTAGAGTTTTAAAGGTTATAACTAAAAATACATATAAATTTAAAGGTTGTTTGGGTCAGGAAGCTGCAGTAGAGAAGCTGGAGCCAATCAGGTTGCATAAGAGGAGGAAGTCAACGAAGTCAGTGAAGTCAGGGAATTTAGGCACACTTGGGCAAGAAAATGTTCTGCCCTCTGGTGATTATCTAGAGAAAGCCTGGGTCAGCTGAGGAGGCTCTTTACCTGATCTTCTAGTCAGAGTAAGGCTTAATCTTGCTGCTATATATAAAACTGTTTGAGTTTATTACTCTCTAATGCCATTTATAGGCTGAGTGAGGAGAAACCTCTTGGAGTGCCTATTATTCTCTATTATCCACTCTGATATCAGAAAGAAAAACTGGGGGAAATAAGGGCTTTATGTCTGCTTTGCTGTACAAAGCAGACATTTTTGAGCCATCTAGAGAGCAGAATTCCCTGCTATTTGCAGATCTGAGGAGTCTTATAGTACTCTGGCTTAAGGTAACTTTTTGTTTGTGATGTTGACATATTTTTGCTAAAAAGGGTGTAACATTTTCTCAGTGACCTATTAAGGGTGGCTATGAGCTAAAAAAGAGATTGTCACAGTTCCACTTGCTGTAGACATGTGCAACAGCAAAATTGTAAGGAAAAGGGGAAAAAAAGCAACTAGAGGAGAAATAGAGAAACATCCTCATATGGTGCAAATTGTCCCTACTTGTCCACACACACATATGCTCACATGAGTTTGCTCCTCACTAGATAGCTGCATGCACCATAACAGATACTATGCCTTGTTGAGAGAGTATGACCATGACCATTATGCATGGACTATGATATTATAACTATTCCTACTCTGCTCTTCTATTGAATAAATATTATGATTCCTGGTCTTACAATCTATAGAGTAAATACATTTATTATTGATTTTGTTTTGTTGTTTAATAAACATTTTATGTTTGAGATTTAATAGTCTCCTTGGGACTGATTTTGTGTAAATAGGAAGCACACAAGTGAGGATTTGGGAGCTATAGAGCTATATAGGTAATAGAAATTTATGAAAGATGGGAAAAGAGAAAAAGAGGAGGAAAGGGAGAGAAGAGAAATATCCTACACCCCTCCAGTATTATCGTGTGAATAGAAAGGGGATGAGTAAGTTAGCCCAGAGAACAAGAATGCTACAAGTCCTACTTATCCTCCTGATCTAATAAATGCTGCTGCCATTACTTCAAACTAGGCCCTATATTTCTCCTCTCTTTTCCAATCAAATACATTTAAAAAGCCAGCTACAATCATTGCATCCATTTCTTTACTCTCATTTACCATTTGGCTGAAACTGATCTCTCCAAAGTTACCAGTAATTTTGAATTTCTAAATCAGATTGCTATTTTTTTCATTCCTTGTGCTTCTTGATTTTTCTGTAGTTATCATCATAGCTGCCCTTCCTTTTTTTCTGGATATTTTCTCCCTCTGTTTTCATAATACTCTCTTCTCCTATTTTTCTTCATACCCTTCCATTGGTTTTACAATCTTCTAATCTCCTTTGCTCTTGGATGATGGTCATCCAAGACCTTCCCCCTAACCACTGTAGTCTTCTAAAACAGGAGAGTCAACTCCAAAAGTAACAGGGACTATGGTTCCAGAGAGGTCACATATGAACTTAGAAAGCCACCTATAAATATTATCTATATTTTATTGTATTTCATTAATTTGTTCAAGTGTTTGAGGTCTTATGTTTGACAATCTACTCTAAGACTGTTTGAGGTCCTTTTCTTTCTTTACACTTTCCCTTTTGATGATCTCACCTGTCCCTATTAATTCCCTTAACATCACAAAGCAGATAACTCTGAAATCTATACAATCAATGCCTACTTTTCTCCTGAGCTCCAGTCCTGCATCAGCAACTGCCTGTTGGACAACTCTACCAAAATATTTCTTATACTTCTCAAATTTCATTGAGCCCAAAATGAACTGTTTTCTTTCCTTAATCTGCCATTCCCCCAAATTCTCTATTTTTGTTAAAGGCACCACTATCCTTTTCAAATATTGTGGTATATGCTGGTGATGGAATACTATTGTGCTCAAAGGAATAATAAACTGGAGGAATTCCAGGTGAACTGGAGAGACCTCCAGGAAGTGATGCAGAGTGAAAGGAGCAGAGCCAGAAGAACATTGTACATAGAGACCAATACACTGTGGTAAAATAGAATGTAATGAACTTCTGTACTAGCAGCAATGCAATGACCCAGGACAATTTTGATGGATTTATGGTAAAGAACGCTACCCACATTCAGAGGAAGAACTATAGGAGAGGAAACACAGAAGAAATCAACTTCTTGAACACATGGGTTGATGCGGACATGGTTGGGGATGTAGACTCAAAGCAACCACATCAATACAACTATCAATAATATGGAAATAGGTCTTTATTGGTGACACATGTTAAAACCAGTGGAAATGCGCATCAGCTATGGGGAAGTGTGTGAAGGGGAAAGTAAGAACATGAATCATGGAACCATGGAAAATTTTTCTAAAAAAATAAAATAAAACATCAAATCACATTCAAGATAGTTGCTAAAATATTCTTCAATCACTCCCTATTGTCTCTGTGATTAAATACAAACCCTTTGACTTGGTATCTAAAACTCTTATAATTTGGATGAAAAATACCTGTCTACTTTGCATGACTTCCTTTCTTGCAAATATATTCCAGGAAAACTAGTATACTTGACTACATTTCCAAATTCTATGCCTTTGCACAAACTGTATTCATGTCTTACACACATTCCTTTTTTACCTCCCACATAAGACAAAGCCCAACTCAGGTGCTACCTTCTTCAAAGGTGGCATCTAAGTACATAATGGAGACAATTTTCCTGTTGCCCTTCATTGTCTCTTCCTCTTTCTTGTATTCCAAGCAAGTCATTTAATACAAAGGTATCAAACTTACAGCTATATAATTCCCCAATGTGGCTAGTGTCTAGATTAAAATGTAATTGGGAAATGTTTGACAAAATAAATAAAAATAGAATATAACACACCACACACACACACACACACACACACACACACACACACACACNAATACTTATTTTCTAATATCATCTTTATAGTAGGCACACACATACACACACACACACACACACACACACATATATATATATATATATATATATATATATATATATATATATATATATATATAGTATTGCCCCTTTCTTTCTAAAATAGGATGCAATGTAAAACCCAGTGGAATCGTGCAATGGTTATGGGAGTAGGGTGGGAGGAGGGGAGGGAAAGAACATGATTCATATAACCATGGAAGATTTTTCTTAATTAATCAATACAAATAAAATTAAATTAAATAGGATACAAAAATTACATAAGGTTATAAAACCAGGAACTATTCTGTATATGAGCCACAGATCATGACAAGAAGCATCTCATATTATATATATATATATATATATATATATGTGTGTGTGTGTGTATGTGTGTGCCTACTATAAAGATGATATTAGAAAATAAGTATTGTTTTGTTAGTTTAGAGATAAGAAGTAGACAAGTTGGCTTGAGAAAGAATTGGAGTTTCAAATAGAGCTGAGAGAGAGTGTTAATTTCAACTGTTGGCAGTTGTAACTGTTATTCTTTGACAATTACACACTCTGGGTGTGGCATTCCAGGAGTGGCTTCTGGCAGTCAACAGAGCCACATGCAGCTACTTTCTCTCTCAGGGCTGGAGAAGGTAATATCTTTGCCTCTCTCTATCTCTGTCTAAGTGAAAGACTTGAAGGAGTGGAGTGTTTTCTTTTCCAACTTGGGAAACACTATTCATTTATCTGTTACTATTTATAGATTGGTTAAACTCTGAAAAGACCAAACAAAACCTGGTCTTTGGTTTGGACTCTGAGTCTGTTAAGGCTCAGAGTCCTAACTTGATTCTTGTTGAGTCTCAACCAGCTAGCCTTAGTTATCTTTATAACTTAAAGGTGAAATTAAGAGTTAGAGTGGTCTTCATTATAAGTGGATGGATAGATAGGTCGATAGAGAGAGAGAGACAATATGCACGTTGAAGATATTAAAAATGTAAGACAGCATGTGAATAATTGTGACTCCCCAATGTTGCTTATCCAAAATTTTTCAACAATGCTAAGTGAGAAATGAAAATGAAGAAAATCAAAATAAACTCATCTTAACTAAGCAACTCTTTTAAAGTATTCCTTGTCCCGATTTACTAATTCTACTTTGTTCTGCATTGTGATCAACAATCAGAGATTCCTGGAGTTAGAAGAAACCACTTCTTTGAAACATCTGATTCAGTTCAAAAAATATTTATTAAATGTTTACAATGTACAAATCATGTTATTAAACATGGATACACTATGCCAAATACTGGTTTACACATGACTGAAAGGTGATTATCTAGGCTCTGCTTTAAGACATCCAGTGTTGAGAAGTGAATTAATAAATGCAGCAACCTATTAAGAGTTCATGCAACTCTGTTAGAAAGTTCTTCTATTGAACATTGTTCCTAGTTCTGCCTACTGAAGCTACACAGAAGACTCATATACATTATAGTATTTTGAATATTGAGTGAAAATACCATGATGCTCCTTCTCTTCCTCACCAAAAAAAAAAAATACCTTCTCTTCTCCAAGTTAAACATTCACAGAGCCTTCAATTACTCTTCATCTGAAAAGGTTCAGAGTCCATCATTATCCTGGTTGCTCTCAATTGCATATGTTTTCGAAGATCCTTAAGCTCTGGGACCCAGGACTGAACTCAAAACTCTAGAGCAGTGATGGGCAAACTACAGCCTGTGGGCCAGATGTGGCCCCCTGAAACGTTCTATCCAGGCTGCGTGACATTATTCCTAATGTGACAAATACAATGAGTAGGATACAATACAATGAAACTTAGAAAGAGTTGCCTTAGAAACAGACTGACAGATGAGCATTTCCTTTCCTTTGGCCCCCCTCTTTAAAAAGTTTGTCCATCACTGCTCTAGAGAGAATACACATGTAATCTTAATATGATATTTTCCAGAGCTATGCCGCTGGCTTTAGCAGCTATATACATTTGCTAAAAGATTGAAAAGACCTCTCCTTTCTCCCTCCCTCCTTGATGATATTCATGTAGGTGGTGGACAGCATACCCAAAAGAAAGGGTCTGTAAGTAGAGGGTCTTATTGGCCTAGTTTAATTCTCTAGAGCCCAGCGCACTGCTGTTCTAATGTAAATGCTTATGAGGGATACAATAAAATATTAAACTGTATGAATAATTGATGTTTACTTTATAGTAATTCAGGCCCTTGCTTGTTTGAATAAAATCCATTATTTACAATATTCTACTTAACTAGGAGTGATTTCTCTTTGTTCATACTACTTACTAATTGCTTGTTCCATATGACACATTTGCCTGGGCAGAATTGAAATGGTTATTGCCACTTCTTAGTTAAGAGTTTAATATCAAAAGTTCCTGATGCCTTACATGACAAATACATTTTTTGTATAATAATAAATCCATCTATTTCAGTTGTGATTTTTATACACTTTAATTATCTAGTAATATACACACATGTAAAATTCACTTATTTCACATCTATTGATAAATCCCTTTAAAATTACCATTAGCTCAATCTATTGGCATTTGCCCATTATTTCAGGCACCACCTTCTTCATGAAGCCTTTCCTGCTCCTGGTCCCTCTAGCTCCTGAGGCACCCCCTTCCAAAACTACATGGTATTCATTTTGTCTATATTCTATAATATTCATATGTGTGGTCATCTTCCTCTTTAGATTGTAAACTTACAGGGAGCAGAGGCTCTCTCATTGTATCCTCAAAGTTTCTTGCACATAGTGAAGTGTTTAATAAATGCTTGTAAGTTAAATGCTTGACTATGTGACAAGTATATCCTAAGTTTTATAAAAGGGAATTCTTTGTTCTCTCTGAGTTTACACTTGTGAAAGAGAATCAATCCTTTGTTCTCTTTTTCTATCCTGAGTTAACACTAAGTTAAGTACCTCACTAGATTGTGAAGAAGTATGAAAGATGGGATACTCCAGGTTCTTGATTGATTAACTTAAAGTAGACAATAGAGTAAAGAATTCTCTGATTGGGCAGAAAAAAAGTGAGAGATAACATTGATTTGAGGAGGTTATGGAGAAAATGACATTGAATTGTCCTTCAAATGATGGAAAGAAATGAGATGTGCAATTTGGAGTTGGTGGAGCTAACAGGAGGAAAAAGAAAGAGGGAATATTCCAAGAAGAAGATATATAAAAAGTAAGAAAGAGAGTTTGAAGGCATGTTCAGAAAATGGTGCATAAATCAGTTTGGCTAGAGTCTGAGTATGTGGAGGAGATTAATGGAAGATAAAATTAAAACCTTATATTGAAACAAGATTTTGGAAGACCTTAAATGTTGGAATAAATAATAACTGAAGATAGTTTACGAATTTCTGGGAGGGGAAATATAAATTTACTCAAGGACATCATTAATGAATAGAAAAAATCATACATTTCCAGATAGAAGAAATCTTCAAGGTCATCTAATCCAATCTCTCATTTTCCATATGGGGAAACTAAGGCTCATAGAGATCAAATGCCTAATGTTATACAAGAAGTAAATAATAGATCTGGGAGCTGATCTAAGATCTTTTGACTTCAGAATATTCTTGTCAAGATATCAACTTGCCACCTTAAAATCCATCTAAGGAGAGTGAATCATTAAGTCATTATTAAAAATAAGTGTTAGGAATATTAATAGGCTGATACTTTAGTCTAAGCTTCTCTAAAAATAGCACATTTTCCTAAAAAAAACCCTTAAATTAATTCTGAAAGATGGGTGAAAGGGAGCTTGCCTTCCATTCTCAGAGTCATAAATGACTTCCTTTTTGGTTGAGTTCCATGAAACCTTTGGCTTTGACAATTCCAGAGTTTAGTATTCCTACTGCTAGAACAACTGAAAAATATACTGCAGGATCATAGAAATAAGGGACCTAGGATGCTATATAATCTAATCCTTTCTGAGTAGAGGTCACTTCTACAATTTTTGGTAGTCATCATCCAGGAATAAAAAATCATGAACAACGAATTCTGGTCATAACATGTCTGGAAAATTCTAATTGCAAGAAAATATTTCTTATATCAAAATGAAATGGAAGATTATTGATTTACAAATACATATTCTACACTGCAACTTTCCCCATCTCAGTTTTGATATATTGTAGGTTGGCATAAGAAATTAAATGGGAATTTGGGGGAGTTTTGCAGAAGCCACAAACAACATGAAAAAGCCAGCAGATGACACAGAAAATGTTTAGAAACTTAGAAATGCATAAAATATTAATATATAGTATATAAAATATCAACATATTTTATCTTTTAATATAATAAATATATACAATTTCTTTTTTAAAATTAAAATAAGCAAAAGAGTTAAAGTTTGCTAAAAGAACAGGAAAGCCAACAGACAACACACAAAAGGCTAGAAATGTAGAGCTATCTTAAAAAGTTTGGTAACTTATAAATGCATATAAGGTATTTTTTTATATTTTATTTTTTATTGATTAATTAAGAAAATTTTTCCATGGTTACATGATTCATGTTCTTTCCTTTCCCTCCTCCCACTCCCTCCCATAGCCAATGTACAATTCCACTGGGTTTTACATGTGTCATTGATCAAGACCTATTTCCATATTATTGTTATTTGCAGTAGGGTGATCGCTTAGAGTCTACATCCCCAATCATATCCCCATGATCAAGCAGTTGTTTTTCTTCTGTGTTTCTACTCCCACAGTTTTAGGTATTTTAAACAACATAAAAGAAAAAGAGAAAAAAAAATCAGACCTTTTTTCTGGTACAAAAAGAGGACCAAAAAAAGTCTACATAGGTTTTCCAGATCATGGGAACACCGTGCTCCTAACCCCCATGATATGGAAGAGATACCTGTAGATGGTAAATTATCTAGTGAATCATTTTTCTATAGTTACAAGAGTTCTGGATTTGGAGCCAAAAGATCTGGATTCAAGTTTGACTCCTATACTAGTATGACCTTGAGCAAAGCACCTAAGTTTTCTTGTATGTGATTTCCTCATTCATAAAATGAGAACACAACTTTAATGATTTACTTTGCAGTGCTTTGGTGAGTACAAAAGGAGAAATAATGTGTAAAAAACTGGGTTACCATAAAGCATTCTATAAAGGTACAGTCAGAATAAAAACAGTGATAGGTAGGAGACACCTATTTCTCCAGAGCAGTCCTACCTGGTGTAAGGAAGGGGAGGGTCAAAAAGAAATTACTTCCCACCCTCCACACTAGAGACTAGTTTCTTCTCAAATCCCAATACTACTAATATTATAACCACTAAGTCATAATCATTAAGTACTTTATTGTTTACAAAGCACTTTCCTCACAACACTCCTGTGAGGCAGGTACTAAAGCGGAGAAACAGGCACACTAAATAATTAAGCTCCAATATATCTTTGAGTCATTTGTAACCAATGTGCAGAGCTGACCTCTTTCAAACTGCTGTTAACTCATCATGTAGAATATAAAGCAATAATTACAGAGAGAGGCTGCTACACTATTCCATTCCAAAGAGACTTAAAAAATATTTTTTTGTTTTTATTTGGGGGAGAAAGTTATATTCTATTTCCTGACTCTGTACACCTTATCTTACAGTATATAACACATTCTACATCCAGAATCCTCATACCTCTCCATAGAGGAAAAAAGTAGGTATCCTAATGAATTCACTGTGATTGTTCTTTGCAATTTAGTATTCAATCAAGATGGATATAGATATAATTTATATTGTCAGGAAGACTCATCTTCATGAGTTCAAATCTAGTCTCTGACACTTACTAGCTATGCGACCCTGGGCAAATCCCTTCAACTTGTTTGCCTCAGTTTCCTCATCTGAAAAGTGAGCTGGAGAGGAAATGGCAAAACACTCCAGTATTTTTTGCCAAGAAAATCCCAAAGTGGGATCACAAAGAGGTAGACATGACTGAAGACTGAACTTGAAAAGTGCTGAGTCAAAGGGTATGAATATTTTAGTGATTTTTCTCACATAATTCCTCATTGTTTTTAAAATGATCAGATAAGCTTGTAATTCTAACTGTATTAAAGTACCTATCTTGCCAAAAACCACTCCAGCATTTAACTGTTTGTAGTTTTTAATCATTCTTTAAATCTGATAAGTTAGAGGTAAAATCGTTTGGTTGTTTTTATTTGTACTTTTCATATTATTTGTGATTTGGAGCAGTCTTTCATAGAACTGATGATCATTTATACTTATTCTTCTGTGCAAGTTATTCATATCATTTGAATATTTACTTATTGGGAAACAGCACTTGGAATTATACATTTGGGTGAGTTCTCTACATACCATACATATCAAGTCTTTAATAGAGATGTTTGATGGAAATATTTACCCCACTTAACATTTTCTTATTTCCTATCTGCAGTTTATTTGTGCAAAGTATTTTTAATTCTACATAACTGAAGTTTTTATTTTTATGACCACCTCTTCTTACCTTTGTTTAATTGAAAATTCCTCACTAATTCAGATTTGTGAGTGATACCACCTTCCATTCTCTCCTCTTTTATTTGTAATTATATGAATTTTCATATTGTGGTAGGTAGTGTGATTTGTTAGTTTAAATCTAGTTTCTACCAAAAGATACGTTCCTTTAGGAAAATTTCCTTCCAATTTTCTCAGAAGTTCATATTGAAAAGAGAGTACTTTTCCTAATAGCTTGCATTCTGGAAGCTACTGATCATTGAACTCCTACAATATTCAACAATTTCTGGGTTTTATTTAACTGGTCTGTTCCACTAATATACTTTTCTACTTTTATGCTGCACAAATTATTTTGAAGATTACCACTCTAAAATATATATCCCTTTAATCTTTTTTCATTATTTTACTTGATTTAGGTAGACTCTTTGTATCTTATGGTAAATTTTATTATTCTTTTGAATAGTTCTATAAAATAAAACTCAAATTATAAATTAGCCTAGTTAATATAGTAATTTTATGATATTTTTATAGTCTATGACAATAAATTTCTCTATGATTATTTGCTTTCCTTTATTTATATCAAGAGTATTCTTTAATTGATTTTATTTGAGCCTTGACTATGTCTTGTGAGGTTTGCTTGTTGGGATCATTTTATATCTTGTTACCTCACCAAAGCTATTCATTATCTCAATTAGTTTATTTACTAATACTCTGAGGGTTTCTAAATAAATCATCACAGCATCTACAAATAGGAATTTTGTTTTCTCTTTGCAATTTATTATTGTTTATGTCTGACACTTCATGACTCAGTGGACCATACTGTCCATGGAGTTTTCTTTGCAAAGATAGTGAAGGGTTTGGTCATTTCCTTCTCTAGTGGATTAAAGTAAACAGAGGTTAAGTGACCTGCCCAGGGTCATATAGTTAGTAAGTGCCTAAAGCCAGTTTTAAATTCTAGTCTTTCTGAATCCAGGTCCAGAACTCTATCCTCTGAGCCACCTAGCTGCCTCCTACAAATGTACATACTTTTTATCTTACTTGTCTTATTGTTATTGAGACTTCTTATGGAATTATGTCAAGTACTAGTTGGGAGAGGAGGATATACTTTCTTTATCCTTGTACTCACTGCAAAAGCATAGTTATTTATTATCTTTATTATGTGTTCTTTAATACATACATTTGGAGATGGGATTATTTAGTCTTCATTTAAAATTATGTATTTTGCTTGCGTTTCCTCTACTGATTTACTAGTATTAATACTTTATGGTCTGTAAAGTACATATTCAATATTCCTGGATACTTATGTTTTATTTATGATTTCTTTCAGTCCTATATGATGTTTTGTAAAGGTGCTATAGAATATTTATAAATATGTATACTCTCTAATGTTCAGATTTAGAAGATGCCATATGTTTTTTTCCAATCTAAATTTGAGTAACTTATTTAACACTTTTCTTTTTTGTTTTTTGTTTTTTCTTTTATATTTACCTATCACTAAAAGAGCAATATTAAAGTTACTGATAATTAATAAGTTGCTACAGATATATTTTTGAAATTAAATTATTCTTTATTTTAAATTTATCTAATAATTATATTTTCACTTTCTATGATAGCTTTAAGTATAATGTCATTTTCATATTTATCTTTTGAAGTTATGGATTTTTATTTTTGTTCTCTTCAAAAGTATCATTTCTCCTGAGTTTTGTGGGGTTTGAAGTGGTCATTTGTTTCATATTAAACATCTAATCCCTTATTAACATTCTGCATGGAATTTATCTTTAAGTGTATTTATCGTATGTAGTAGATGTTGAGTTTTGTTTTCTTGACTACTTTGCCATTTTGTTTTATTTTATTGAGCAATTTAACCAATTTCACATTTAAGAATATAATTCTGAGGTTTGCATTTTCTCTCTTTCTTCTGTATTGGTCTGCCCTTTCCCATTTTAAGTAAGCATTGGCTTCCTGTACATATAGCTCTGCTTTCATTAATTTGACTAAATTAATGATCAATTAATATGATGAATACTGCCTTCTCTCCTTTTTCCTAGCATATAGCTAGCTCATTGGGTTAATTTAAATTATTATGTTTTCTTATAACTTCTTCATTTATTTATTTTAATTTTCTCTTGTTATTCTACCCTCTCTAAAAACAATTAAGAGTTGGGGTCAGAATTCTGTCCACCATTCTAAGTCATCTTAAATAAATTAGCATTTATTTGCAGTGCTCATTTTCAATAAGTAATCATAACTTTCCTCTTTATTTCTTTTCTCTTGTAGAATATTTAGAAGTGTAACATATTAGGAGGAAAGAGCATTGGTCTTTCCTTTCATTTTGCTGTTAGCATGATCAAGTATCATACTTGCCATTTCCTTCCTCCTTTTTTGTTTGTAAGGTTTAGTTTGGTCCTTAGGGGTGTTCTTTGCCCCAGTGGAACTTGTTCTGTGAGGTGTCAGTTTAGGAAAGCAGTGTGGTACATTATTTGAGGAGATAAAAGGTCTGATTTTTTTTTTGCTCAATGATCTTACTTTCTTTGATTCTCTATCTGAATAACCAGTATATTCTACCTCTAGATTCAAATGCTCCTGCTCCTACTAGATATGACTTTTCTGGTCTCCCTTCTCATTTTCCCCTTTTTCTCTAAGTCTTCTGGCCCATTTAAATTTAGAGTATAACCTAGTTCTAGTACAGAGGGATGCCAGGGCAGTCCTATGTATAGGAGGTCAGTTATGCACCCTTTCAATGTAAGGGATTTATATTGAGCTATAGCTACTTCAGGAAGTTTTCCTAAATACAGAAGTGTCTGTTACTGCCTTGGCTCAAGTTTCTCTCAGCTCAGTCTAAGGATTAAAATGTATAATTATTCATATACAACATTTCAAAAATATAAAAAACTGGCTTGCTATTTTGACTCCACCCAGAATTCCTGGAAAATCTCCAAATGTAGCTTATGCCTTGTTTCCTATTAAGATTCTTATCTTTCTTCACTTCACATGATCCAAAGTAAAAGCACAATTGAATAATAATTTGTAATACATTTTCAGCAATAAACAATAATTTCAAAAAACAATATTAAATCTATGAGTAACCATGTGCTACTCAGGAAATAGACCAGCCGTCTCCACTTCCTGCAGGAGCATCAATCTCTTATCATTGAGGGTTGTGTTTGCCACCTTATCTTTCCCAAATGTAACATCATGCTCAGGGAGACTCCTTGGAAACTGAAGACCCACTGAAATATTCCCTTAAGCCCTCTAATTCTTCAACACTTCTAACTAAGCAAAACCAAATTATTGGAGGCTTGTAGGGAAATTCTCCCTATGCCCCAAATTAAAAAGTCTCAAGGAGAAAGGAAAGCAATCATCACACCAACATCCACTCTGGGTTTCTCAGCCCAGGTCCCACAATCTCATTTTATAAACCATTTCCCCTACTATGTCTCCATTAGAATTTTCATACAAATGATACAAAACCACTTCACCATTAATTCTTGGGCTTCCAGGTCTTAGTCTTGAATCTGCAGATGAGAAGAAAAGAAAAAGTGAAAATAAGCATACATAAGTAGATGGAGAGATTTCTTCAACTCCCATATAATATTCTTGGATTCTTTTTCTGGTATTCTTCCCAATGCTTCTCCTATTCCTCTTCTGGCTCCTTCTCCTCTTTTGAATGATACCAACATGGAGTCTGGCCCTTTAAGTTCTTAACTAGTCTACTAATAATTTTGCCATAAAACAAGATAAAGAGTGAAAATGTAAGAATTATTAGGAGCTCAGCAAACCATGACAACTCAGGAAAAACTGAAAATTATGTATCAAGAAATAATAAAAGACAAGTCCCCAAAACTACTGGTACTGAAGCCAAAGTGAAAAATAGAAAGATCCCACAGATTATCACCCTAAAGAAAGCTCAAATTTAATACATTCAAAAAAGTAATGGTCAAATTCCATTATTTCCAAGTCAAATAAATGTCATCACCAGCACACAAGAAATTAAAAAATAAGGAGGCACAGTACACATCATACAAAGTTGTATGAAAAAAATAAAGGATAAATAGAGAAAAGAAACTTTAACATTCAGTATTTTAAAAGGCAAAGAACTAGACCTATATTCAAGAATGATTTATCTGGAAAAGCTAAGCATAGGCCTACCAAGGAAAATAATGGAAATTTAGTCAAATTAATGACTTTCAAGCATTACCAGTGAATAAAGCAGAACTACATAGAGTCCTCAAAATACAAAGGAGACAAAGGAAACTTTAAAAGTTAAACATATTTGAGCAATTTAAGGGGGCTAAGTGAAGAGTAACTACTTATATTCCAAGAATGAGAGAATAAACTGTTCTCCCTTCAAAGTCTCACAATCTCTCAAGCATAAAAGAAGGAATAAAAACAATAATTCAGGGCCTGAGTTGTGGTTTTCTTTGTTATGACAGAAAATAAAATGAAAGGGGAAAAGAAAATACTAAAGAAGAAGAAGAGAGAAACCTACTAATTCTCAACACTGGGTATAACAGAATTTTATACAAACATGGAGGTGAGCCTAAAAGAAGTAGACATCTCATGATCTTCTAAGGAAAGTTGGAGGGGAAGGATATTATATAGAAATACAATCCCAAGTGAATCTCCACATGTAATATAGATGGGTTGATACTTCCATCTAATCTTCACATAGTAATGATAAAAATTGGACTTGACCCCATGTAACTTCCACCTTTGGGAAAAGTATGAGGAAGGCTGTATAAGGATCACATCCTAGCTAAGGTAGGTACAATAGGTAGGAGGTAGCATCTAGGAATATTGGCTAGGCAATGTTTCTTTCATTTTCCTATCTCCAAGACAGCTATTAAACTAGAATTCCATTAAATCCCCTATCAAATCTCTGCACTAGATATACAATAAAAACTTTAAAATAAACATGATTTTCCCTGATCAGTCTCATTAAAGTAACAGATAATTTATTCTTGCCATCTTAGCTTCCTCCCACCAAATGCTAGTTATGATAAACTAGAGAGAGCTAATTTGAATAGTGGAGAGATGACTGCACCTGAATTGAGGAGAACCTGAGTTCAAACAATAACTCAGACAATTACTAGCTGTGTGACCTTTGGCAGGTCACTTAACCTTTTTCTGCCTCAGTTTTCCTGTCTATAAAATGGAGATAATGATAGCATCTACCAACCAGGAGTGTTGTGAGGATAAAATGAGATATTTGTGAGGTTCTTCACAAACTACAAAGTGTTATGTTAATGCTAGCTGAATTAAATTATTAGTAAAATAAATAATTAGTAAATCACATTATCAAAGTAAGAAATAAACAAAAAATTAAAGAAGGCATAAAGATTATAGAAGACAGTAAAATACACTGGAGTAAATGTGTTTTTGTTTTTTTTTTTTACTTGAGAGTGAGATACAGTTCAATGAAGGAGAGAACAATTTCACTGGGGTGATATATCTGTTAAAAGTCTCTAGGGTAGTAGGTGCTAGAAGGAAGAAGTAATCCAATGTCATCTCTCTCTCTCTCTCTCTCTCTCTCTCTCTCTCTCTCTCTCTCTCTCTCTCAGTATCATTGGAAGTGGGGATATAAAAGTAAGCATGGAACTAAGAGGACAAAGAGAGAAAAGATGGGTAGGGTAAGAGAGAAGTCAGAACTGATTATAAAGTGATTACAATGGAGAAATTAAAAGGAGAAAGAAGGGCAATACCTAGTGGTCTGGGTTTAGGCTGGGTGAGGAAAGGAGGATAAGAAATCATACCTATAGATTATGTGTTGCTTTCATTCCCTTTATTTCCTCCATCTTCTTTATATTTGTTCATGGGGAAGGGGGGTAGAAAAAAACATAATGAGGTTCAATGGAATGAAAATAAATATAATAATTAAAATGTTATATGTCGATGAGAAATCCACAAAATAGAAGTTGGAGGAAAAATGCATCAGAAAGCAAAATCTTACAAGAAACACATCTAAAATATAAAAATTCCCAGAAATAACAAGAAAAGTTACAATGGAATTCATTTTGCCATAGCTGGCTTTTTAAAAAATTAATGTCAACCATGATCACCAGAAAAAAATAATAAGGCATATATAAAAGAGATGAGCAAGGAAACTACAAAGAAATTCAATGTACTCTAGATAATGTAACAATAAATAGTAAATGGGAAGCTTTTTCAAAGAAGTCTTAGCAGAATATTCAAAATATTATTCATTATGATCACTTTAAATTCACAAGAGGAATGCAGATATGGCTCAACTTTAGTAAAACTAGCAGTAAATATGCCATATTAGTAACAATTATTTAAAGAAAATACCAATTGAAGCATCTATTGACAGAATGTAAAAATCATTCATGTTAACAGTAATAACAATCATAAGGAAAAAGGAACTTAGCCTTATTATGGGAAATAATATCTAACTAAAACCAAGAGATGGCATTATATATAACAGAAATGATAAAAGCTTTTCCAACAAGATCAGGAGTAAAACAATAATGACCATTATTGCAGTGATATTTGATATAACTTTCTAAGACAAAGGAACTTAGGGCATAAGTAAATAATGAGCAAAATTATTTTTACTTGTAGATATAACTTACTTAGAGAATCTTACAGATACAATGAAATAATTAATAAAAACATTTAGCAAATTAAATCAAATAGCAGGATAAAACTAAATCCATAAAATAACCATCTCTTCTATATGCTGTGTATAAAACCCTCTCAAGGGACAGAAAAAAAATCCTATTCAAAATTACTACACAATGCATAAAATATCAAGGAGTCCGCCTGCTAAGACAAACTCAAAACATATGAAATAAAAACACAAATAGTTCCGGAGAACAGGAACTGTCATTTTTCTGTATCTTTTAGGAGTCAGTCAATAAATATTTATCAAGCTCCTTCTCTGTGACAGGCTCTGTGCTTAAGCACTGTGGATACCTGACATCAAAGAGCTCACAATTTAAAGGGGACAATAACAAGCAAACATTGTTTAAGGTAAATGATTTTTCATTTATTCCTGTATACAACGAAAAAACATTATTTTATAAATAAAGACTTAGGGGAAACTTGGTGGCTGAGTAGATAGAGGGCCAGACCTAGAGATGGGAGGTCCTGGGTTCAAATCTAATCTTAGATATTTCCTTGTTGTGTGACCCTGGACAAGTCATTGAATCCCATTTGCCTCACCCTTACCACTCCTCTACCTTGGAATCAATTCTTAGTATCTCTTCTCAGACAGAAGAAGGCAAGGGTTTTTTAAAACTTGGGTTAAGTGACATCAGCAAGACAGTGTATAATAACCCAAAGAGCCCAACTTTTGGGACAAAAATCCACTATTTGACAAAAACTGCTGGGAAATTTGGAAAACAATATGGGAGAGATGAGGTTTAGATCAACATCTCACACCCTACACCAAGATAAGTTCAGAATGGGTGAATGACTTGAATATAAAGAGGGAAACTATAAATAAGTTAAGTGAACAAAGAATAGTTTACTTGTCAGATCTCTGGGAAAGGAAAGATTTTAAAACCAAGCAAGAGTTAAAGAAAATTACAAAATGTAAAATAAATGATTTTGATTATATCAAACTAAAAAGCTTTTGTACAAACAAAAACAATATAGCCAAAATGAGAAGGGAAACAACAAATTGGGGAAAAAATATAACAAAAAACTCTGACAGGGGTCTAATTACTCAAATATACAAGGAGTTAAACCAATTGTATAAAAAATCAAGCCATTCCCTAATTGATAAATGGGCAAGAAACATGAATAGCCAATTTTCAGGTAAAGAAATCAAAAGTATCAATAAGCACATGAGAAAGTGTTCTAAATCTCTAATAATTAGAGAAATGCAAATCAAAACAACTCTGAGGTATCACCTCACACTTAGCAGATTGGCTAAAATGAAAGAAGGGAAGAGTAATCTAAAATGAAAGAAGGGAAGAGTAATGAATGCTGGAGGGGATATGGCCAAATTGGGACATTAATGCATTGCTGTTGGAGTTGTGAAGTGATCCAACCATTCTGGCTGGCAATTTGGAACTATGCTCAAAGGGCTATAAAAGAATGCCTGCCCTTTGACCCAGCCATACCATTGTTGGGTTTGTACCCCAAAGAGATCATAGATAAACAGACTTGTACGAAAATATTTATAGCTGCGCTTTTTGTGGTGGCAAAAAACTGGAAAATGAAGGTATGCCCTTCAACTGGGGAATGGCTGAACAAATTGTGGTATATGCTGGTGATGGAATACTATTGTGCTCAAAAGAATAATAAACTAGAGGTATTCCAGGTGAACTGGAATGACCTCCAGGAATTGATGCAGAGTGAAAGGAGCAGAGCCAGAAGAACATAGTTCACAGAGACTGATACACTGTGGTGCAATCTAATGTAATGGACTTCTGTACTAGCAGCAATGCAATAACCCAGGACAATTCTGAGGGACTTATGGAAAAGACACTACCCACATTCAGAGGAAGAACTACAGGAGTAGAAACACAGAAGAAAAACAACTCCTTGAAGACATGGGTTGAGGTGGACATTATTGGGGAGGTAGACTTGAAATGACCAGACCAATGCAAGTATCAACAATTTAATAATAGGTCTTGATCAACGACATGTTAAAACCAGTGGAAATGTGCATTGGCTCTGAGGATGGGAGCTCAGGGGGTGAAGGGGAAAGTAAGAGCATGAATTATGTAACCATGTTAACTTTTCTAAAAAATAAATATTAATAAATGTTTAAAAAAAGAAAGAAATTGAATATTTGAATAAAGTCATATTTGATATTAATAGTGGAGGTACATTAATATTTAAAATACTACCTAAATTCATTTATATACTAATATTATATATTACATATAATCTCTTTTATATAATATATATTAATATGTTATATATGTTATATATTAATGCCCCAGGAAAGCTTTACAGAACTAGAGAAAATCATAACAAAATTCAAATTGAGGAACAAAAGATCATGAATCTCAAAAGAACTAACACAAAACATGTTTAAATGTGGAAATGAAAAGATCTTACTATACTGTGGACATTAGTTAGCATGTCATTTAAATATGTAAATTAATTTAGGTACTATAATTTTATATATTGGTGTAGCACCACCATGAAATATATGTCTATAAATATATATTATAATAATTCTTCCTTAAATAAATATATTAAAATATTCTTATTTATATATTATCTATAAACATAAGTATATTTATATAAATATTCATATTTAAGGAGGAGTTATTTGAAGGTCTCTGTCAATTTAATTATTACCCAAACAATGATGATATCAAGTGAAGATTTTTGAAGGGAAGGCACCTGAGAGGTACTCCCCTATGGATTATGGACTTGCCACTGACATTTGAACTCCTAATAAATGGACTGACTGGATCTAAGGCAGTAATGGCAAACCTATGAAACTAATGTTATCACTGACACACATAGCCATTTTTGTTGGCACATGGCCGCATGCGGCTGCATACAGAGAAGTATGGGGCAGCATACCAAGGATGAAATAATTGCTACAGTGTAGTGTAAACTCTCTGTGCACTATAGATGTAAATTCTACCTATATTAATTTACCTATTTTGTTTTATTAAATAGTTATATATTACAATTATACATTTTTGTTATTTAAACTATAAATATTGTGAAATTATATTTGTTGTTGTTGTTTTTTCCTCAAAGTGACACACCACCTGAGTTATGGTCACTTTTTTCACGAATTTTGACACACCGAGCTTGAAAGGTTGCCCATCCCTGGTGTAAAGAGTGTAGACTCTTGAGGAAAGAACTTCCCCTCTCTTTGGTCTAAGAAAGAAACATAATGTATCTGCTCACTCTCTTTGACTCAATTTTTGCCTTAAAAAGACAGACTTGTATTTGTTAGAGTAGGTCTTAGGGAATGAGATGCCTGTCTCCTATCATAAAAGCCTGAGATGAGGCAAAGGCACTTGGTCATGGCAAGGAGCCTCAGTGAAGCAATCCTGAGAGTGAACTTTCAGAACCAAGGCTAGTAACATCCAGGAAAATGAAAGACTGTGAAAGGAGGAAAATAAAGAGTAGAAACAGACCTGTGACTCCTGATATCAGCCCAAGAATAGTGTTCCAACCTTAGAGGTTACTCCTTGGCATAATCCCAAACTAGAAAATTCCAAGTTTAAGAGTTCAGTGACTGGATCTTCTAAATCAGTGATTCTCAAAGGATATATTTTGGAACATTAGCTTAATGTGCAAGAGTTGTGCAGTCTGTGTACTTTCCATTTCATGTGCATACAGGAGTCTCCTGCCTTTCCTGCAATGTGCCATGATTCCTCACAAGAAATGATACTATTGGGGGCAGTTAGGTGGCTTAGTGGATTGAACATCAGACCCAGGGACAGGAGGTCCTGGATTTAAATCTAGCTTCAGACACATCCTAGCTGTGTGACTCTGGGTAACCACCATTGTCTAGCCTTTACCACTTTTCTCCCCTGGAACCAATATTATACTACTGATTCTGATATGGAATTAAAGGTTTTAAAGAGAAATTATACTGTAGCATGAGCAAAGAAAAGGATCAAGAACCCTCTTCTAGAGAGAGAATAAGACTTCTGTTACCATGTAATTTTTAGGGGAAAAAAGAATCATCTACCTAGTTCCTAGATAGCAATCTATTTGAAAAGTAAAACAGACAAGTTATAACAACAGGGTAGGTTTGATGGGAAGAGCACAGGGTGTTCAGCAACCTCTAAAGTATGTTGGAAGTCTAAACTACAATTTTACAGGCTAGATCTAAAGATGGAAGGGACCTCAGGAATCAGTGAGTTCAATCCTGTTGTTTACATAAAATGTAAGGGGGAAAAGGTGGCTTTGGGGGTTCAATATATTAAAAGATGGTCACCAGAGGATTGAACTATTATCAATCCTCAATTAAGAATAATCTCAAGTCAAAATGGACTTTTATGGAAGATTAAGAATAATCTCAAGTCAAAATGGACTTTTATGGAAGTTTACTTACAATTAAGAAGAGAGAGAAGAAATAAGGAAATAAGAATCTAACAAAGAAGGTAACTTACTATGATCCTCTAGTTAATACAGGGAGATCTAATTAACCCTCAGCCAAGAGTTAGAGGGCCAGAGACCCGGAGATGAATGGAGCAAAACTTCATTTATAGAGTCTACTAAAAGAATTTTCTTAAGAGAAGTTCAGGAAGATTCAGTCAGTTTTTAAACTCACCACATGGAATTCAAAGAAGATATTTAAAACAGTCTCACCAGGGTCTCAGCATTCCAATATTCCTCCACGAACCAGAAGAGGTCCATCACCAGACCCCCTCTTCACCAGAAGCTCTCTCACTCACTCAACTCCCTCTTTTTAAAGGGGTCACTTATGCATCACTTCCTGTGCCTTCCCCCAGCCTGCGTGTCAAATCACAATAGACACTTCTCATAGTATGCCTAGGGGGAGGTCAGTCGATTCTGATTCGTCACTCACTCTAGCACACATGGGTTACGGACCTCACAGAATTGGAGATGCTCTCACCTTTGGTGATTAAATCTAAAGATGGGCAGTGTAGACTTAATGTAATTATCACAATGAGGAACTAGAGACTAATGTCTATAAAGTGACTTGTCCAATATAATATGTGAGAATCAGCATTTGAACTCAGGCTCTTTGACTAAATCCCCTGAACTTACCATATTATCTTAAAAAAGAGAATGTGCATTGGCTTGGGATTCAGTCTGGGTCTTCTCATGGCAGGTGAGAATTCTACTACATGCAAGATGCTACTAGGAGGATTGAATGGACTGTGCAGACACATGAGAAAAGACCAGTATATTAAGGTGTTACCCTGATAGAAACTTCAAGTCTAGCTCCTTTCTGGGAGTTAGAAGGAAGCACAGGGGTTAATTCTTTATGAATTTTGGTATCTGTTTACATGCTTGTAAGTACTTTAACTATCCTATATTTTCTGTGGGGTGAAATAAAGGTTGTCCCGTGCCCAATACCTCTATTGATATCTTAAGTGTTTATATGGGAGATGGAGATCCTATTACCCACACTTGGGGAAACATAAATCCAAGCTATGCCATAAATATATTAAATATTTCTGGATTTACTCCAGGCAGAGAAACAAACCAAAGAGAGATATGTAATAACCCTCTTGAGGGTCAATCAGAAAAAGTCAGAATCAGACTTTGTATACATATTTCTCAAATCCCTCTCCGAGCCCTAAATATAATTGGACTTGGCATTCTCAAAGAGCATTACAAAGTAAATGCTTAATAAATATTTGTTTAATTGAATTTAATTGAACTGGTAGGAAAGTATAAGAAGCTATACCATTAGAGAAACCACAATGAGTATTTCGCTTCTTGTTGTCAAGGTCACAGCAGGAATGGGAGTGGGGAAAAGAGAAAGAGAGCTGCAGTGGGGAAACCACACTAGAGTTCAAGCTAGAAGGTGAATGTAAGGATTATGTTACAGATCTGAGCTCCCTTGTTTCTAATGCTTCTATCCATGCCCCCCCTTTCCCTCTTTGGAGTCCTGGCTCCTGTCTTTTCTTTCCTTTAAGTTCACCCAGAAGCACATCCACCATGATTGGTAGATATGTTGGTTAATAATAAATTAGGAATCAGCACTAACTATCATCTTCTATTCTAAATTCTGGAGTTGGGATAAAAGGACCCATGATCTAAGGAGACTATATTTAGGGAAAGATGGGGAGGGGAGGGAACAAAAGTGAACAAAGTGAAGAAGACTCCCGAGAAAATTTCTAGGGGAGGTAAGAATAGTATTCCTATAGCCTACAAATTACTTTGAGGCACAGAAAGCTGATCTCTTCCTCATGGACCAAAAGAAAGTTGGTTCTATTTAATTTAATTCAATGATTTGACTTGAAGGATAAAATGACTTAGTAACACCACCAAAATCCCTTCTATATCCCATCTCCTCCCCCATTCCATCAGCCCCAAATTGTAGGAGTGAGTCTACTATCAAAATTTCTATTGAGTTTGCCAACAGCTAAAAGCACACAGCTGTCACTTCTCAGGATACTCTCTTACTTCCTTTTAGCAGCGCTGACACCAGGAGAACCTGACTATCTGTAATTTTAACTTCAAGTTCCTAATCATGAAGCATGGAGTAATCATCACAGTGCCACTCAGGAAATATGTCAATTAGCAAGTGATCTGAAGAAAGAGGAATTATTTTGAGGTAGTTTATGCAAAGAATGGAAAATTATCCCACTTCCTAGGTCTTAACCAATGATATTTTTTAGTTAAAATCTAAACTGTTATGATTTGGGTTCCTGAGACCTGAAAAATATACTACTCAAATAGACTAACAATTCCATATCAAAAAATGGTCCAAGTCTTTCTTTAATAAATATATTGCTTCTGTCTGCAGTTTATCCCCTTCTTAAAAGCCCTCAACGTGATTGAGTTTATCCTGTTCATTCAGAGCCACAGGTTTGCTTTGTACCAACTTATCAAAATATTATTTTATGCTCAGAAAAAATAATGTAAGGTATGCCTACAGTTCCCTGAAAAAGAAATTTGAATGAATCTCTAACTTAGGGTAACTTTTTAATAAAACTAATAATAAAGAAAAAAGACTAACAGAATGGTATAACTTTATTATAACAAGTTTTTATTGTATATGGTTCTCTGGTAGAGGTTTTAGAACTGGTTAGAACCCTAAGGACAATCTAGTCATGGAAATAAGCTAGAAGCCTTCCCATTAAGATCAGGAGTGAAACAAGGAGGCCCATTATCACCAATATTATTTACATACTATTAAAAGTGTTTCAATAGGAATGAGAAGGAAAAGAAATTAAAGGAATTATAATAGGCAAAGAACTAATAAAACTCTCTGTTTGCAGATGATATAACATATGTGGAAAATCTTAAAAACCCAACTAGAAAGTTAGTTGAAACTGTCAATAATTTTAGTAAAATAGCAGGATATAAAATAAATCTACATAAAATATCATCATTTTATGTATTACTAACAAAATCCTTCAGGAAAAGATAGAAAGAGATACTCCCTTTAAAATAACCACAAATGGAATAAAAAATCAGAGAATATTCCTGCCAAAACAAACCTAGGAACTATATGAACAGAATTATAAAACACTTTTTACAAAGAAAATCTGATCTAAATAATTGGAGAAATATTGTGTTCATTTATGGGCAAAGCCAATATAATTAAAATGACAATCCTACCTAAATTAATCTATTTATTCAATACTATCCGGAGTTCCGGTTAAGATGGCGGCAGAGTAAGGAGCAGCTGCTCGATCTCTCCTGACCGAACCACACAGGACCCCTCAAGGGGAAATAAAAACGAGTCCAGAGGAAGGAAGGAACCCCACAACAGGGCGCAGCATTGAAGGTACGCAGAATCGGGGCATTTCCACACTTTAAAGGGGTGAAACAGTTCACACTAAAACAC